>NW_027271562.1:0-332500 GCF_040938485.1 Diadema antillarum
GTGGGGAAGGAAGGAGTTGCATGCACCACCACACCAGTGCCCAGCACTGCAGCAGTGACACATGACGATGAATGGAGTATGAAATGAATGGTGACAGAAACCACGATAATGCTAGGTCAAGATGCACGCCAAACTTTAACAACGATAACATTCTCACAACCATGTGACAACGGTAACATTCTCATTTAAGTCAATACTCACGAGAAATTAGTGTCTTTAAACATTTATCCCAAGACTTCAACAACTTCTCGTTCGTTCCGTATATGCGTACATAATGTGTGCATGCATGCAAAAATGCTAATGCAGGTTGTTGTTTACAACGTCTCCAAGACCCAGAAGTACAGCCTTGTTCATGTATATTCATTTATTCAAAATATTTAAGTTTTTAAAGTCATTTGTTTTATCCTAATAAACATGAATAAATATTAAATATTCTATCAGTAGTATTTATGTGTGAAAAAAGATGAAAATATCATTAATTATAGATTTATGACATGAGATTTTACATTATGCAGACCTCACGATATACGAGCCTTTTCTACTGCTGTTTCGCTGGAGTAGTAAGTGAACCAGTGGAAATGCTAAATTTACACGTATTTTTATTCAAAACTATGCAAAGGAATGTATCAAAATGACCAGTGATATGTAGAGAATACATTTTTCATTTCTGAGAAAGCTCTCAAATGTCTTGATCGATTTTTACCATGCAGATACTAGAGGATTATGCTAGCCTCCCATATGAGGTGTCTCCATCTAATGCGTATTTCTCGAATTGAGGTTCATTGACACACTACACTCACGCGTTAGATTACATACATGGGAATAAAAATTTTCTTTGTATGGATTCCCTCACACTGTTATATTTATGGAAATAAAGTAGCTGACTCTCAGGCAGAAGCAGCCTTGAAGAGAGAAATATGTATTTGTTAAGAAATCATTTAATGTAGTTAGCAATGATTGGGATGAAATTGCGATCTGGCAGAGTCAGTGCATGGCTATATGAGTGGGATGCATCCGACAGAGGGCGACATTGTGAAGAAGAGTGCACATGCTTGGTTGGGTGTCCAATACATCGACACCCTGATGTTTTTCATATCAATAGATGCTTAAAATATCTCTCAATTTGCCTGAAATTTTACTCACATGTAAAGACAATACTCTGAATTCACAAGTGCGCATTAAAATGGATTTTGCAGTACACGCTCCAAGAATCAAGATAACTTTAAATAATTTACTCCTTTGACAATACATGTGAAATGCACGTAAATTTAATGCTTTTCCTATGTGCTATTTATAATCCATAGATATGGTATCATTGTTTTACTGTTGATCTTGGTTATCAGGCTTTTCAGTAATATTTTGACATCATCAAATCCCCAGTGAAAAATGCAAAACCACTGCGCGTGTAGTTGAGGGGTCTAGATATCGCGCACGAAAGTTTGTGATGCTCTTATAATAGAATTATTCCACAATCGTACTTGAATTTCTCAATAAATATCACGAAAATGCTGAAAAATCACCTCCCAGAATCTCCTGATGATACGGTGATGGAGCTCAGGAGTATTGCGCTGTCGCCGTTTGTATGTTGGATTTGAATTTCTGCATTCAATTCTTGGGGTATATAATTAGTCACGCAGCTGCCCTATGTAGTTTCATGCGTGAAAGTGTCTGCCCCTTTGCGCTGTAATGTGCTTCGGCTTTCGTAGAATATTATAAACGATCGATCTAACAAATTACGAATTCTATCGGCTACGAACGAGACAAGTGAGACGACATGACACATCTAGGCTACAACTAGGGTGTCTGGTAGATTTTTGCAACCGGAAAAGTACATGTCCTTTCACGCAAGAAATTACATATTCGTAGAGTCCATAGCTAACAAAACACATGTGTAAAATTTTTCACCATAATCATATATAACGATGAAGTTATGAGCAAATAAAAACAGGGTATTTTTCATCCTCACGCTGTGAAAACCTTGGCGAAAACGTGGGTCGCGAGCGTAGTGAAAAATCACTGTTCAGCGCACTCAAGTGGGCGGTGCTATTCAGTGCGCGTTTATCAAGTAATAGCGCGCGTGTTTCTAAGGCTAGGTGCGCATCCTAATTAGCATGGGAACATTACCATATGCATACTTTAGATGGCAGCGCTGGCGCTTCGCCGTGCGTGCATGCAGCATGGCCGGCAGGCAGGCAGGCCGGCTCGCACGTACGTATGTACAGTACTGTATACTCGACTCGACCTCGCTACATGGTCGATACACTCTGTTATATAGGTGTACGGTCCGGTCATACATAAAGCATAAAGCATAAAGCATGCTCGTTATACCTGTCGCGTCGGAGAATGGCAAGCGGCTTGCATACACTTCACAATATACTGGAACCTATACAGTACATTGCACATACAGCTGTACATGCAGCTGTACATAAATCGCGCTAGCGTTTTGCAAGTACACTGTATAGAAGTAGGCAATTTTTGAATTCGTGGATGTTATTTTACTTTCACGGACGTGCCACGCAGACTGACGTACCCTGCATGCATACCTTACCTGTGTGTGCGGCGCGCCCGGGCGAACACGGCTTGCATATGCGCTGTATGTGTGCAGGGTGTGTGCGAGTCTGTTGCGAGCTGCCCCTTGCCGAGACCGCGCATTCTACTGAGTACACTGAACCTTGAATACACAAACCTGTACAGCCGATTTACTGCGATTGCATACGAATAATTTCATTTCATTGTACCTACATTGTTTTGTTGCATTTTCGTTTAATACATACACTGTAGTATGCACTCCACTTTTCATAAAATGGTTGTTGTGGTGTTCGATTTATTTTTTATCTGGCGATCATTGTACAAATTGTACATAGGACCTAAAATGAATATACAATATCTTTCTTTTTTTTGGGGGGGGGGGGAGGGAGGGGGTAGGGTGTGACTGTGACTGGTTGTGATTATTACAATGATCAGCTTAAATCATACATAATATATGTACATGTATGTAGTTGTGACGGAGGAAGAAGGGCTTCTACAGTGCTAGCAGACGTTGCAGTATGTTCATTTTGCCTTTTCTTGCTCCCTAATCTTGGGAGCAATAAAAGGCAAAGTAAACATACTGCAACGTCTGCTAGCAGCCCTTGTAGGGCCTATAATTCTTCCTCCGTCATAGCTCATACCTACAATGCAACACCCTATGATATATATATATATATATATATATATGATATGTATATATCTATATATACATATATATATGTATACAAATCAAGAGTAAAAAATAGCAATACAAAAATGCTGCAGGAACCCCCCCCCCCAAGAAAAAAATAGCTCCTGCAGTGTTCTTATTAGATTATGACTGTTTTTACTCTTTCTCTTTTTCACACCGACGCAGAACTTTCATATTTGATTATTAGCATATATATATTTACATATATATACTTGGAAAAAATGTATTTGATTTTACAGTAATTCTATATGAATGCTATATGCATTTTCTTTGATTTTTATCCTGATTTACGATATTTTTTTTTTTGTGTGTGTGCTGATTCTTACAGGAAGTTTGCGCATGTCATTGTACAAGCTGTGCTGAATCCTGAGGAAGACACCTTCCATGTTCAAAGGCGTCAATAGGAGTGAAATCATAATGTTCACAGCTTCAATGTTTTATATTTAAAAAAAAATCAGTCAAATGCTGACAACGTTAAGGTCTGTAGGCCTGCTAAGAAACACTCACATTGATGGTATTACCTCATGTAGTTTCCAATTATTGTATGTAAAGTGAGTATAGTGAGTGCAGGCGTGTATATAATATCAATGCCTTGCAGCTGGCGTCGTATACACGTACGTGAATGCGCCTGTGTGTGTGTTGTGTGACCGAATACGTGGCTTGTGTCCGACTGATGTAAATTTAGATACATGTAACATTTTCATCGCATGCATGGGAATTGGCATGAGTGTAATTTATTTAATGTGTCCGATATTTTGAATATTTTAAGGTCTTCGTTTATTTCCCCCAAAGTTATAAAAGCACTGTCGTGGACGGTCAGGAGAAGATTGTAATAATATATAGGCATATATTAAGATTTGAGCTGTGGTGTTCCAAACTTACAGTTAAACTGTATTTCAAAATCAAAGTAAAATGACGCTGTATAAAATTCTAAGCAGCCCGGTTTAATATGAACTGATCAAGTGTTATTTATAAAACATGATAGTTGCTATTATAGTGTAACATCAACGTCAAATTTCTGGAACTGGCATGATAAAATTAACAATGGTATTTAAAATTGCAAAAACTTGTTCGGAACTTTCATTTTCGAACTATAACCTGATAAGTTTATTATAGCAAACCGAGCTCTTTGAAATTTCAATTCAGCGTTTTACTGAGTAATCATTAATTTCTGCTATTGCATTTTTGCAGTGGCGGATCCAGGAGAGGTCACACAGGGCGCGCCGCCAGGCGACTTTTTTTTTTTTGTTGTTGTTTAAACAAAAGAAATAAAAACAAAAGCGGAGGACACGTGCGCCCCCTTTGATTTTGTACAGGCGCCTTCCTTTATGGAATTCCTGGATCCACCCCTGTTTTGGGGCTTATAATATTCCTAGAATCTGGCTAAATAAACCCATGACAAATTTAAGACACTATCTACACGAAATATGAAGTTATCAATGATGATGATATTTTTTTTTTATTTCGTAAACTCAGTTTTCTTTCTTCAAGTTATAACGTGCAATATGATACAGTACAAATTGTATATACCAATCATAACATTTACCGTAATGACAAAGAATGTTATTTTTGCTATTGAGTGCGGGTGTCCAGATGTATATATGTAAAATGAGACTTTGCAGACCTATATAGGTTAATCTGACATTTTCGTTGTCTGAATTGGTGAGGTCTTGCATGAAATACCACTAATTTACCATCATGGTAAGTTGTGTAATCCTGGTAGATGTTGCTTTCTGAAAATGTGCCGATTATTGTACACAAAATGTATAACAGAAGCAAATGTCAATCTGAAACATTTCTTCTTATTATACCGCGATTTTCAATGACTTTATAGGCCTTATAGCACGTGCATGCAATCAATAAGAAATCAGGTACTTTTAAATGCACATCTTCAAGTCAATAATCAACAGCGAGTTGATGTAACAACAGTTGTTTTGTGATTTTTGTGTGCAAGGTATGCAAGTTACTTCCAGACATGAAGATAACATCCGTCTATACCCGGCGACATAACAATATAGTAGCATGCATGGTGCATTTCAACTTGAGAAAAATATTAATGTTGAGTATATACCAACATATCATAATACTCCATTGATGGGTTTTGTGAAGGCATACGTGAAATATTGGTACGAACACGCGTGAGAAATATTATCTAAAGTGACTTACATGTCGTCTGAGAGAATCATCCAAGCGCTTACCTGATCTTCAGGATCGCGCAGATATTTCCAGTGGGAAACGGCATCTGAAGCCGTGCTCCAGTGCAAACTTAATGGTAAATGTGCCGTTAATTCACCGAATTAGGGAATCTGTGCATTCGTCAGCGGGTCTTGCTGTTGTTAGCGTAATCCGTGAAGGAATTACAAAATGATTATTGATGCTTTGTCACAGAACATTCTCCGCGTAAAATACGGGATTCGTACCAGTGTCTCCGTTGTATCATAAAGATATATATACAGTCAAGAGTTTGAACCGCAAAATCACGGTGTAAGAATAGAGTGTTGATATTCATGTATGGGTATAGGCCTATATACCATAGCAGACTACCAGTTTACTCCATCTAAATTGAGTGATGGACAAAATCATACATCGTCAAAGAGCATACTCTACCAGGGCATGCATGATTCGAACGAGCGATCCACTTATAAGTTGGAGAGTTTCGATCACAAAATTATTACACCCAGTGTAATAAGTATATGCAGTGATAGTTCATGTCGGGTACCATCTTTTTACTAAACCTGTGTCGAGTATTAGAAGATAACAATATTTACAGACAAATCCATTGTCAAAGACTGTATACGTATGTACGCTCGTACAGACGCAAAGGATGCATAGATTCGTACTATAGCGACCCATTTGTTTTAAGTCGAGAGTTTGAAGAAAACATGTTCTTTGTTCACTGAAAATACTCGACTATCAGTGTTATTACGCTCATTTAGCGAAAAGCAGTCATTTAAATACATACAATGTCATGTGTTTTGAAAAGTGGGAATCACAAATGCAGATAAATTAAACTCTTATACGACATCACAGTAGGAGTTCGTATTGTCTTTTCCTCTCGAGATATTCCACTCACATAGATATACATCAAGATTTTTTTTTTACACATATTGTACATGTATGCAATCAAGTGTAAACAGGCTCTATTTGTCTTTGATTCATTGACGGGTATAATACTAGTATGCAATTCGAAATATTACTTTAATATGATATAAGAGTGTCAAAGTACTTCGACAAATCGGTGAAAGTAACGTGTGTATGATAACAATTCAACAATGTGCAAGTAAACTGCAATAAATCGCAAGAACATGCATGTGCAGACGTGCCGTGAAAGTTCAGTGCTGATTGAAACTTTGATGGGTGCAGAAAAGGTAAGGTAAGAAAGCTTATCTTCTGAGTTCAATTTACCCTAGATAGAGTGGCATCCACCGAGATTTGACTCACAGCATGCGCTGTGTATAATATTATATTCTGAGTCAATTTCTCCATTGGAATGAGTGTATAATAATATGGTAATGCGTGTATGCGTATGACAAGAGTATTATCACTAAGCATCAGGAAATAAAGGAAAAACACTTCACATTTTCTCTATCACTCGAACATCACCATCCCAATAGTCCTGTAGCAATGGGCCCTCCCATGTTTCAAGTTCAGCTTCCTCATCACTTTCATCGGCCTCTCCCTCCAACCATTCATATTCCACTTTGCACGTTCGATCAGTCCCATCTCCATCTTCACATTCAATTACATATCCTGTGTACCATACATTTTTTCCATCTACATCAAATCTATGCTTGATCTTGAACCCTAGAAGTTCATTAGCATTTAGCTCTTTCACATACAAGTCTCCGTTTGTTAGATCCTCCTTAACTTCATCCTTTGTAAAGAAGTAGGTTTCATCTGGTGTACTTAGATATGTGAAGTGCATGCCATTTTGAGACCTGCTGGAAATAATTGCTTCATGCCATTTTTCCTCTCCAGCATCACTGATCACCAAGTGATTCACTAGTTTTCCAACTAAATTGTTGTACCCCACTTCTCGTCCTCGTTTAACTCTTTTCTTCGCACGTTCACTTTCTTCGATTTGTTTTCTTTTCATCGTTTCTTTGAACACAGTAACTTTGGCCTCAGGGGCGCACATAACATCAGTTATTTCTCTAGCTTCATCGTCATATACCTGTTGCATTTCTCTGTTTTTACGTATTAATGTTACAACCTGGCCTTTCAGCTCGTCACTTGTCTTCATCCTTCCTTTTTGCGTTACATTGAGAATTCCACTTTCATTTTTGTCCCCTAACACAAACTTCCGGGCTTTCAATTGTAATTTCAACAATTCCATTTTTTTCTTTTCTGTGCATGTTTTCTCCAGCCCCTTTTCGACTTCCTTTTCAGTCAACCAAATGCCCCCACAGGTCTTTCTTACTTCTTCGTATATTTGTTCTCTCTTTACCCGATCCCTTTCTTCTTTATCCAGTCGACTTTTCTTTTTTTCCCGAAGACGCCTTTCCCGTTCTTCCCACAGACTTGCCGCTCGTTTCGCGTATTGTTGTCGCTGTTTATGTTTGATTTTCCTCGCCATCTCCAGTACCACCTTCCTGCGCTCCGGATTCAACTTTTCCAACCATTTTCCAGTTCTGTTCTTACTGTACATTATAATACTTTCAAGGGCGAAGGTCGTTGCACTTGGCTTGGTCCGCATGAGTCTATCCAAAAGACCGAAATCGCGTTCCACGGATACGTTGGTTTTGGGTACACATCTGATGTCTTCTCCTTTGTCCTGATTTTCTCCCGAAATGTGTCCCTCTAACATTCTACTAGCCAACATAGAAAAACTACTGAATAGTAATTCTAACAGTTGCTTTGTCACGTCGTCTGTGTTTTCTTTTTGCAATAAGGATCTACACACATTGTCATTTTTTACTGTGATATCATCAAAAACACAAGTGCCATTCATTACTTCAGACGAGTCCTCAGCCCACATTTCGAATTTCTTGGCCATATCCTTGTACCTTTTGTCCATGCTGGACATTGGGTCTTTATTTTCCAGTACTTGCCACAGAGGGCCTGTCACGAATTTATCAACCAATCCTAATGCCTTACAGGCCGCTTTGTATTGTGGTATCTGGAGGTCCGCATGCACTGCTTTCATTAATAGATTGTCATCTTTGTGGTGTTCGAAAAAATCAACTAAATCATCGTGAAGAAAAAATACCCCCGCCCCATTGTGAAATAAAATGTTGAATCGATTTCCCTTAAAAGGAGCTAATGGAACCGAATATTCGCCGTGGTGCTTATCCCTCAGAAATGTCCTGAAATGAACTGGTTTGCCCGACTTTTCACACCCCCGATCCTGTATTGATTTACAAACTGTCCTGATGAGACGTTCGGTCCCCCCCTCATTTAACTTAGATGAAAACCCAATTGCCCGTGCCCCTACAGACCCCTCCCCAAAGATCATCTTTTCCCACGCCTTCATGGTTTGCCCTGCTTGCTCTGCTAATCCCACAATGAAATGAAGCCCGCAAAAGAAATTGTTCATGTTAGCTGTCTTTTCTTTTTGAACGTCGGAAAATTGCCCCCAACCCCGAACGACTGTGGGTAATACTTCCCTTCTATAAGACTGCAGTAATTCATTGAATTTCTTTTGGACAATATGTCTGTCGCTCATTGTGTTCTTTATCTTTGCAATTATTTCCTTTTCCCGCCCATCTCCCCCGAAAGCGTCACAGACATCCTTTAGTACTATTTTCATTGCTTCTAAAGTCTCCTCCGCTGTTCCCCCAACAACTTCCCTTATCCCCATTACTAAGCACTCCCCATCCCCCGTGTGAACATCGAATGCTTCGAAGTGGTGCCCCTCCCTGGTTGTCCCGTCCCCCCCAAGCGTTAGTCTCGACCCGGAGTCCCCTAATAGCGTATCGGCTACTTGGATTTGACTGAGTGTGTGAGCTTCAGTGACGATATCCCCCGCGAAGTCTTTTTTGGGTAATTCACTTGCCTGAAATTTTGCCAATCCCTCCAAAACTACTCGTGTTACGTGCTCGGCGTTTCTGTAGCTTACACCCCAGTTACAGGTTAATTCCCTGTATACTTTCCTTACATCCTCATTGTATCTTCCCCCATCCTTCACGTCAACGGTCACATCTTCTCCACTGTACTTCTGAACAGTCTTCTTCAATTTGCTAACCTGTTTTTTGAGGTTTTTGTTTTCCCTTTTGAGTTTCTTGAGAATACTCATCCTCCCTTTCATGTACACCATCTTACACTGTCTTCTCTTCCTCTTCATCTTATCCACACTTTTCAATATTGTCTTTTCTTTGACACATTTTCGAAGTTCACAGAGTTCCTTTTCATACTTTGTTATCTTTCTCCTCTTTACTTCGAACTCTCTTGTCATCTCTAAAATCCTGAGTTTTCTCGCTTCTAACATTTTCTTCTTTCTCTGATTTTGTTTCTTCAGATTTTTGTTCTGCACAAGTGATTCAGCCAAATTCATCTTACATTCATGTAATTTCTCATTGACTTTCTTGAGTCTGTCTTTAAAGACTACGACCTCTTTCTTGTAACGATCTACGCACTTGTCTCGTTGTTTCTTAAACCTACATCTACAGTCCGTTTGATGTGATTTTGTCTTGTGAATTCTTTCAACCTTCTTCACACATGGTTTCTTGGGTTGTCGAACAGTACAATCATCAATGATGAACACATTCCCCAGAAATTCCTCCCTTTTCATCCTCTTCGATTTTGTTTTCCTCATTTTTTCGTTTTCTCCCATGATTTGTTTGATCTTCTTGTTCAGTCTGCTACGACTCATGTTACACTCAACATCAAAAAATCCCCTAATCAATGACTTGAAATGCTCTGTGGAAAGATCCCGCTTTCTCCCCCATACGTACAACTCGAGAACAACACCGTTTGTGAGAGATTCCCATCCCTTCTTCTCATCATCATATTCCCCTCCCAACACCGCCTGCACATCCCCCTCCGTTATTCCAATCTTGGAACATGACTCTCCAACCTCCACAACGTTACGATAAAACATGCCAACCACGTTCTCACCTTTCCCTGTACGACACATTTTTCCCGTCTTCTTCTTTAAATTACCTAGATGGATTTGACTTTCGGTGTTACAGGTAACTCCTCCCACCTCCCTTACATATGCACGCAGGCATTGTTCGGTAAATTCTGTTGTTGGGAGGATTACTTCATCATCTTCACAAGACCTCCGCTGACTCTCGACGTAGTTTTCATAGTGATTGAAAAACGCATCGATGTCACTGTACGTAACATTGTGCTGAGCGCTCCTCTCGAAACTTGACAGAAAATCACTTACCAGATCTTCGCTTTCGAAATCTTGAGTTTGATGCATGGTGTCGGTTTAATCGATCTACGGAGAGTCAGCGGAGGCCTTGTCGTCACGAATGAATTTTACAGTGGAATAGCTTAAAAAAGTGGAATTCTCGAGAGACAAGACACAAGTTACAAAAGACACAACGCACTCAATAGCTTGTAATGTCGATCCGCGCTAAAGCGCGTACATACTTGCCGTTTACGTACATTATGCATTATACATCGATCACTCCGCTGCCGGGTATACTAGTATGCCCGGGCGTGCAGCGCGCGCCGCCGCCGGGCTGCACGTCGTACTCATCACAATGCGTGCAAAACAAACGCATGAGCTAGAGAATCTGGCACGTACATTATAGTACTGTATGTACTTGAACTCACGTGCGCACCCGCGAAGTGCAAACTTTCGCGCCAGGTCAGTCATGTGACCACTTACGCGATCATGTGACTGTCTGGGACTTCGCGTAAGTGCGCGCTGTAACCATATGAGGCGTGGCGTGTAACCAAGTGTCAAAGGCTTTAGGCCCCACCTCGCTTTGTTCGCTGATGCCGTTGCTATGCTGACAGTAGTATCTTAATCGCCATTTCGCGGGTTCATCCTCTTGAATAAGCGAAAAACTGAGGTCATTTTCGGATTCAGCACCATTGACTCCTCCTACAGTATCCTGGCCGAGTTACTCAGTCGGCGGAACAGCTGAGTTATAGCGATGTTTGGGCTTCAATCTGAATTTAGGTAGCAATACGTCTTGATATCTGAACTCGGCGTAGGAGAAGAAGAATGAGACCACCACAAGCTTTCATATGATACCAAATTTGTTAGGATTTATTCCCAGGATAAACCCGCGAAAAGGTCGGAAAGGTGAGTTTTAAGCCTAAATCGAGGTCCACTTTTCGACCAAACGCGCGCCCTACGTAAACCCAATGCTCAACGCGCATTGAACGCATCTGGTGGTCGTGAGAGTACTTGAATATCCTAGTGCTTTTTTCAACCAAGACGTGTCTTTTTGATAAAATATGTCTTGACAACAATATTATAGATTTCTCTTATTGTAAATAAATGTTTTATAGTAGTTTTACGCCATGTAGACCAGAGATTTAGGTTAAAGATGACATGTGAACACACGACTAGTGCGTGAATTCTGGAAGGGGATGAAAAAGCGCATCGCGCTGCCGACGCCCTACTACAACATCCTTAAAACAGATTTTAAGCTAGGTAGGTAAATTACAAGGTAAAAAATTGGAAATTTAGTGAAAAATTTGTTCGAAACAAAATTTCTTACCTGTTTCCTTCTCATGTTTAGCAGTTGTCAAGTATGTTTATTCCATGGACATATTGGCAAATTTTGCGCTTAGAACCACGCGTAATATTGCTTGCTATGCGCAGTTTCGCTATGCGCGACCATTAAGTCCCTCCGCGAGATCTAATCCCCTTACTATACCTTGTTGCTGGTACTGTGGTAGTCTCACGTTTGAATACTCATTCTGTACGACATTTTGGTAATTGTCTAGTCATCAGTGATTAACAGTAAATGATAGAAAATCATCAATTGGGTTTCCACATGTGAGAACTGATGTGTAAACATGCTGTGTGTGAATTTTGAAGTCAGTTGGTTATTCTTTGAGAAGTTACAAGAGTTTGAAGTGAGAAAAACACAATGCACACCCTGATTATTGTGCTTATCACTACAACTTGTAGATGAGTCTATAACAAAAGAAACATGCTGGCCCCAAGGACTTCATTACAACGGGAGTCCACTGTAGACACCACTCCCAAATCTACCACATTCTTGATATGTTGCTGAAAGAGATACAGGTCAATGCACCTGTGCATGTGAATTATCACTTGTAGAGTCAAGCTTTATGTGGACATCTATGCAATAATATAATCTCTCCACTTGAATTGGTTTTCTAGGGTCTGAGGTGGGAGCCATCAAAATGGTAGCATCAAAGCGGTAAGTATACAGTAGCTCTTTCATTCTATTACTGTAAGGGGTTTTTATCACGGATTTAGAAAAAAATAAGCAAATTTGTATTACGGAAAAAATACTTTGTTGTTGTGTTTTTCTATAGGCCAGCCATTATTTACTATTTTAAATATTTTTAAAACCCTGCAGCAAGAGACCACTGAAAGGCTAAACTTGTGTACCTGAATAATTAGTGCAAATATCTGCCTTGACTACTGTTAAACATGATATATTGGCGGCACGAAATTTTCATGAATTGGAGCCGGTGACCTTTTCCGTGGCATGAAATTTTTGCGAATTGCCACTGGCATTCAATGCATACAGTGTAGACAAGAACTTTCGTGTGCATATCATTTTCGCGAATCTTGGCGCTCGCGAAATTCATGAAAATAAAATGCACGCGAACATTCCTCGTTTTACAGTAATACCAGCATTTTGTTTTTCAGGATATTTTGTCATTCTTTTCATCAAAAGTAAGGAAATGAATTTTTAATGATTTTTCCCTAAAGTTTGATTTCCATTTAGCATGCAAAGTGCAATTTTTCCATGCTTAACCAAAGCATGATTGTTGTTGTCAAAAGTATGTATTTTACTGTGCATCAGTGTGTATTTAGATCTGCTGAGGTTGCAGCTTTGTGAGAAATCTGTCACTAAATTGTACAGTTTAATGGAAGTAGGAAATATTTGTTTCATATGGCATTTAGAAATCATTTTCCCCCTCTGTTGTTCATGATATTTAAAATTCAGGAATGAACGGCTCCCCCAAGTAAATAACACCTTTCTTACCTACAACAGTGATAAGGAAGAAGGGAGGATTATCATCATGAAATATTGCATATGATGCATTTAATAGCAAATTTGATATATGTACCTTGTTTTCCTCCTTTTGATAAAGTACAGGCCATCTTGGTGTGTATCAGCATACTGCTTGCCTATATTCTATCACCTGACTTGTATTCATTATTCTTGCATGTTGTTCTCTGCAGGCTTTACACAAGGGCGGTTTTCACAGGCTACAGGAGAGGCCTGAGGAACCAGCATGAGAACCAGGCGCTCCTCAAAATAGAGGGAGTCGAGAACAGGAGGGAGGCCACGTGGTACCTGGGCAAGAAGTGTGCCTACGTCTACAAATCCAAGAAGTGAGTGAAGATTGGGGTTTTGAATTTAGAAGCATGCTACAGAACAGCACATGGTTAAGTAAATTAGAAGTTGGAATTTATCCTTGCACCGTTATCAAATCCAATGATTGAAGTTACGGTTAGATTATCAACAGTGCAAAGAACACTAGGGATCAGGGCTAAACACTAAAACATTTTTTTTTTTACTGGCCCAACCTGTCTGTTGGACCAGTAAGTACACATTTTTTCTGTTTTTACTGGTCCATGCCTGATAAAGTTACTGGTCCGACAGTGATTTTTACTGGTCAGGGGATCGTTGGACCAGTGCCAGTGTGCAGCGTTGCTAGGGATGCATGAAATGGGGGGTTAAAATGACAAAACGCATACAACTGTATCAATGACAGTATGATCAAGCAGTTGGATACTCAATTACTGTATATCTTTACCCTGAAATTATATATTTGGATATATAGCTGTTTTGTTTTTATTGTCTTCAATGAATCCAGATCAAGTCAAAAGGCTGATGCATTTGTTTAAGATGTAGCATATGCTGTGTGTGGCTGCTGCAACATTGATTCAATGATTTGAGTGTCAAATCAGTTTGCAGGAGGAATTGTCTCACAAAAGTTCAACTGGACTATATACCATATACATGACAGGCACTGCACAATATACACTTGTACTGTACCTCTCTGACTGTGTATGATCACCCATTTCAGCAGTTTCCAGCTATCTGTACAGCGCTATTCAATAAGCCAGTTCGGAGTTAGCTCATGGGCACATTGGTCCGAATTACCTTTCTTTTTTCTCAGTCGGTTAAGGGGCTCTTCACTCGTTTTCAGAGCGACATAATGCATAAGCTTTATGCAACGATTTATGGTATTCATCAGTCCTGCTTAAACAAAGAATGAGCTCGCATAGACCAGATGGCCAGAATGATCCATCAATTAACACTTGGGAAAGCATCCATTTCATTATCTTACATTGAATGTAAGAACAACCTCTTTCTATCGATATTGCCAAATACCACTTTTGCTGTCAGGTGGATGTGCTGGCAAGCAGGATTTTTAAGGATTACATGAATAATCATTATACATAATAATACATCACAGACGCTTATCCCAGTGACATTAAAAACCAACGTGCCTGTTGGTCCGAATGACCTTTTTTCTGCTCATGCGCAGAGTGGAACTCCGAACTGGCTTATTTATCCAGCTTGAATGCTCAGGACCACCATTACTGGAGTTCTCAAAATTCCTCATTTCAATATGAGACAAGTTATTGGTGCATGTGTGATATGCAATCTTGTTTTTGTGAACCAGGACTGGGAAACAAACATGAACTCCTCTGTTCTGTTTTTGTTTCAAAATTTGTTATTGCTGGTATGTATGATTTATAGAAAAAAATAAGCAGACAGAAGTCTTTTATTGGAGCGCAGTAGGGTTTATGTTCACATATATATCAACTGCGCTGTAGATTTTAATGTGATGCAAAGTGCTTTTAAACCACTTATATGATTTGTAGGAGCTCTAGACAAACATAATTATTGCATCTGATTGGCAAATTATCCTACATTAATGTAAATATTGTTATTTATGTAGATGTACACAAGTAGGGCAACTTATTCATCAGTTGCAATACAAACAACTCTGTGTAAGAATTAAATTAAATTGAATAAACATAATTATTGTATTGTATTGCATTATGCAGCAAGACGAAATGCCCTGGCAAGGACAAGCCAACCAACACGAGAGTGATCTGGGGCAAGATCATCAAGACACACGGGAAGAGTGGAGGGTGCCGTGCCAAGTTCAAGAGCAACCTCCCTGGTCAGGCCATCGGCAAGAGGGTTCGAGTGGTAAGAAGATGAGCAATATTGTGTAATCTGCGTCTAGTTAAGAGTACTGTAAAACGAAGAATGTTCGCGTGCATTTTAATTTTGCGAATTTCGCAAGAGGGAAGATTCGCGAAATTAAAATGCACGCGAAAGCTCTTGTCTACACTATATGCATTGAATGTTAAGGCAACTGGCAAAAATTTCATTCCACATAAAAGGCCGTCAGCTCCAATGCGTGAAAATATCATACCGCGAAAATATTGTGTTTTACTGTATACAGTCAACCTTGCCTAAGTCAAATCTATTTGGACTGAAGAAATAGCTTCGACTTAGAGAAAATTTTACTTATGAGGGATTAAGATCAATAAAATATAAAGAGAAGAGGATTTGAAAAAAGACCTTCGACTTAGGCGATTATTCAACTTATGCGAGATCCACTTAAGCAAGGTTGACTGTACTTGATATGTTTTCATTATCATAATTTTAACTGTAAAGTAAAAGCAAAGAAATGTCTTCATTTGGTAAAAGTTGAAATATTTCGTCGCTGGGGCGATAAGACCTCGTATCTACAAAATGTCAAATGTTCAGGAGAGCCCAAAAACATGGCGGCCAAAGCACTGTGGCGAATGGGATAGCCTTTCCTTTGACATGCCGTGGTGGCTTCATTTTTGGAGTAAGACAGTTGGGATTTGGACAGGACATCACTTAACCCATTATTTGACCATTAATCCAAAAAACTCATCCTCACCAAAATTGCAGATACAAGGTCTTATCACCCCAGGGATGATTTATTCTCTTAAGTTTTGAAGGAATCATTTCTAGTTCTAATTTTGATGATTAAATAGCCATTACATAGTTGGCAAACTTCTTCAGTCCCTTGAACCAGTTTAATCAGTGACAATGCTTTTAATCCAAGTATTTGTTGTGAAGGTTTGACAGAAGGGGGTAGGGTATCTGTGTAGATACAGCCAGTGAGAAGTGTTATGCAACAGATAGCATTGCTATAATACAGAAACAGGGTATCTTGCCTGATGATGTCACAGACATTCAAATAGTCAACTTCAGACAATGTGCTAGGTGCTGCTTCCATTCAAATCTACTTCTTTGGGCTCCTGTCATCAATAAAACTTTTGCAACTGATTGACAAATTGCCCTACATCGACATAATATTTATCTCGACGGAAGAATTTCATGAATTTGAATAATAAAGCAGTACCCACTGCATGCTATAAGGATTAGAACCAACACTTGCTGTCTGGCGAAAGCTCGGTGGTCTAGTGGAGATGACGCCTGTCCGGTGATCAGGAGGTCATAGGTTCTAATCCTGCTCGAGTATGTACGCCCATGATTTTTTATCATGGCTACTACTAAAACACTGATCAATTCAGTGCTTATATACATCGATGTAGGGCAATTTGTCAATCAGTTGCAATAAAAACATCTCGATGGAAGAATTTCATGAATATGAAAAATAAAACTTTTGTTTTCAGAGTAAATTTCATGGCTATTGAGCCACTTTTTGACACTTTCTGTAACTTATTTTCCCCCTCTCCATTCTCTTATCTCTGTGTGCATACAGATGCTGTACCCATCCCAGATCTAAAGAGCGAGTGATGTCAGTGTATACAGTGTAGTCTACAATTCAAGCATCAGTTGTGTAATAAAGGAACTTACATGATGATGTACATCTGCACTGTCCTGTTGTGGTTTGTATTCACGGTGTCTTCAGTAGTACTAAGAATGCTTGTGGCTGGTATGGTGATGTGGTATCATACATTCAAACATTTGGTTTCAAGATTAAATGTGCAGGAGGAAGAATAGGAACAACCACCCCAAACAAAAGCAAAAACAAAAACAAATAAAAAACAATGCACACACACACACACACACACACACACACACACACACACACACACACACACACACACATATGCAATATGAAAGTACTAATACATCAATGGTAATTTTGCAGATAATTAAACCTGATATGAGTCATAGGCTTTAAATTGAATCGGCCAAACATTTGCAATGAGAATGCTCAGGCAGACTTTAAAAAAAAAAAAAAAAAAAATCAGCAACTTACTTTGAAGGCAAGGGTGCTACTGGTCGGTGAAATGATTTGTTTTGCTGATGGCCCAAATAATTAATATCTGGTGTGAAAAATAGCTTCATTCTCTACAACCAATCAGACTGGTTCTTTCAAAGAGAATGAGTTGGTGTTATATACCCTGATACCTTGTGTGTGTGTTTGTGTGTGTGTGTGTGTCTGTGTGTATGTATGTATGTATGTATACAGTTGATCTCGCCCAAGTTGACCTTGAAAAATAAACAAATTGGCATAAGTCAAGGAAAATTTTTGACCCAGGTGGATGTGAACGTGTGTCGTTTATATTGTTAAAGTTGAAATTCACGCAACTCGATAGATTTTCCCCGGTTCCTGTAAATTCAACTTAGGCAAGGTTGACTGTATATTGTGCGATATGTGTGTGTATGTGTATGCGTATGTGTCACGACTACCCTGACAAACGGACACTTCATAAAGGACATTTACAGAATATTCAATAGGAAGGGTTTGAAATGTTCAAGTTGGTCAAAATACTGTGAAAGTGCACACCTTCGACATCAACTTTCTCTGGCAGCCAATTTCCACAGCATCACAACCAGCACAATAGCATGTGTAGTGTCGCACAACTTTCACCTTGTGTGTACTGTGCACACCCAACTTGCATTTCCAATTTTGTTACACAATGCCTCTCTTGACCGCATGTGCACACATCACACACTCACGCACACACACACACACATACAAACATGCATACATACAAACACACAAATCGCATGAAGTATGATCACACCAATATGTACCCACACCCTACACGATGCTTTTAAACACTATTCAATGCTACAGGAAAAATTTAACCACACTGTCGAGAACGGGTGTACAAATGTGTGTGTGTGTGTGTTGTGTGTGTGTAATATGGCTTGTGTGTTGGTACTTGTCACTTCCTCGGGGTGGACCAATTTCACAAACAGATACACTGTATTATATGGCTTGCGAGTTATCAAAGTCAAGGAGCTCCAAGACAGATGTTGAAAACGAAGGGATGCTAAAAAATTCTTACCTTACAATTTTCAATTTTCGGACCGCATGGACAGAGATAAAAACAAGAATTTGTTTTGTTAAAATGTTAATTCTTGTAAAATTTAAACTACACTGACACTGCATGCCATATCACTTGAGGATCTATCTCCATGGCAAAGACTTTTTCTTTAATTTGTTTCAATTTTAAAATCCACATGAGGACATATGTAAGGAACTTAATTATTGTCCCTAAAAAAACAACTTCAGTCGATTTTTCTCAATACATTTTTTTTTCCTTCTCCAGCAACTTTTCCAGGGCTTCAACAATCCACACCAATACACAAGACAATGATATAATATCCTGTCAGTTTGACATGTTCTATTTATTTGCTTCAAACTGAACTAAAAGGCAGCAAAAAAAACAAAACAAAAACAAATCATAAAAATCATAAAGCAAGTAACATGTAGCCATGATTTGACTGTTCATGTTGAGTTGACATATTTCCTCGAATTTTCCATGGTGTTCAGCAAAAGAATGCACTACCATTATAATGAACACGCTTACAATGTAATTCCCATGACAACATAGTGAAAGTTCTGCCCCCGAAATTATCATATATATATATATATATATCTTTATGTACTACACCATTCTGCTATAACGAAATTGCGATACAAGAGAAAGCTGCCAGTATCGAGGACTTCGTGAGAGCAGGAGTGGCCTAAAGTAGAAGTGATAAAACCAACTGTATAGGCACAGTTCACAAAAGAAGGAGGGATGTTTCTTGAAATTGATAGATGTCTCTGCCTAAAATGATCTAATTTTCAGAATGTATTCACATTCTCTTCACCTCACTACATAAGATAGAACCAATTTCTTAACGATGATCAAGTGTCACAATAATACAGGCAGTTGAACTTGTGCATTGTACCTTGAGCAAGTTCAATCATAATCACACAAAAGCTCTGTGAAAGTATGAAGATAAATATGGAGCTTACCCTCCATCAAAAGAATTTTATGGTACACCGTAACATCTAAACAATATCTGAATGGAAGGTACATATAACTATTAAATCACATGACACTGCATATTTTTGTGAATATAGTTTTATAATCATGAAATCCACATATTCTGATGATATTTTTAGTTGCATTTTTCCCCTTTAATTTGATATAGGGTGTCTGTGAACAGGACACAAGAACATTTGTGTGCCAGTTGGGAAAACGGAATGCACCACTTGGCTACAAGACTGTCCCCACAAATTTGCACATATAAATCGAGTCTATGTTGCATAATAGGCTTCCTCCATGCAATGCACTCGTGGCTTTGCTTACTTTTGGATGAATGTTTTAATAAATGTGAATCTAATTTTATTATCAACTGAGGATTAAATCGCCGGTAACGCTTGGAGGCCAGAACCATTGAGAAAACACACAGGCAGCAACAGATATGATTTGAAGAGACTAAACAGTGTGAACCTTTGTGTCTGGTATGTACTTTAAACTAAAAGCTAATATTGAGTATTTGTGTGTAAAGATATTTTAATTCTTGCTACTGAAAGCATGTACAGCTGTTTTCATCTTTTCAGATAAAAAGGAAGTTGCAAGTGCATTTATGAACATACACACAGAAGGAATTTACACATACACTGTATTTCAGTTTGACTAAACGTAACCACGGTAGGTGAAATATCTACCTTCATTGAAACAAAACTGGGTTTTCCCCTAGTACACACAAAACTTTTCCACATAAAAGCATATTTATGAAATCTGTATACGCCGAATATTTCGCGAGGTTTTTATTTTCGCGAGTCGGGTGCTATTCGCGAAATTAAAGACACGCGAAAATATTGACTCTGATCACGCTATGAATGTGACACACGCGTATACATTTCTCCGTTCGGTATAAGACTCCACGATCGCAAATTTAACCACTCGTGAAATGGTCAAGAAGTTCTGATTCGCGAAAATTTAGATTCGAGAAATATATGGCGTATACAGTATCATGTCGCACAGGTACACTCAAAATGATACTTACTTTCAACAAAAGTAAACTGACAAAAAGTCCTGCGGTATACACAAAGCATTAGAAGTGACAAAGGTAGTGTACAGTTGTGCACACAGTGTATGGCCAATCTCCTGGCATGCTCGGGGTGCTGTCTTATAAAGAGGTACATCGTGTATAATTGTTATCCATCGCATCTTTTCAAAATGAATTAATCACAAACCTGTCAAAGCTGTGATTGATTTAGGGAAACAAAAAGTAAATCACAAAATTTTGGCTGTAATGGAATTTGCAATTACTCTGTCATTCTTGACATCAAGATTATGAACGGGTATCGTTAGGTGGAGATGCGACTCTTTTATACCATAAGAGTAATTTCAATTACATGGGAATTTAGATACAATACGAAGATACAAATGTACTTAAGTTAGATAAATATATACTTTTTTGTGTCAGCATTATATAATTAATACAATTCATACACATTGAAAGTAATTAAGTTTGATCTTTATATTATAATACAGATATTTGCAAATAATGGCAGGTTGAAGTCGATCGCCAAGTTTTATGATATTTGAACTTGATTTCAATTCTCGCTATCGCCAATGACGTAAAAAGTACCCGGATGTTGATTTAAGCGTCATTTACGGTGCATTATGGGATAGTCCGGTAGCAAAATCACTTCCGTTCGTACGCGCGTGATACGTGACTAATGCTATTTACACACACAACCGACTGTATTCTACGTGTACTTCCGGTTTTCTCGACTTGAATTACAGCTTTAATATGATTTAAAATTTCTCCATTCTTAAGAAATTGCTGTTAATACGACTATTGGTTGTTGCTGCGAAGCTGCCCTGTGTTGTTCGCACGACAATAAATGAAAAAAAATCTGCAGAAATAGGACCCTTGCTGGCATGCGAGACGTGACGTGGCCGCGTGGGTGAAGTTTGCGGGTGACTCCACAGCGCAGTACGTGCACGCGCGACTTACTAGTAGTGGTAGTATTATAGTAGCACTAGGTATGTAGTAGGCCTATAGTGCCTACGTACATTGTACGTACTTACAGTACTTGGAAGAAATTGCTTCGGAGACAGGATAAGTTCGAGATCACTGTTCGTTCCCGATTGTGTTCGCGACATTTCGACAGAGAACAAAATTTTAAAAAAAAAAGATGGGCATTCCATGACGATATACTGTATATCCAGGTGGGTGAATATTTTCCAGCATATTTTCAGCGTATGCAGAGATGACTGATCTGTGATGTGCACATCGATCGCATGATCAAGCAGTACGCCGTACCGGTATGTGTTATGTAATTAGCTTATGCGCTGCGTGCATGCAGTGGTGCATGCTAATGCAAGGCCGGCCGCCGGCGGGGACTACAGTGTACGAGTATGACAGGCCTGGCCACTCGCTGGCTCGGGCGGTACAGCGGCCTACTGTACTAGTATCCGTGTTCGGCGCTGCGCTATAGGTAAGGTACACGTACGCGCACGCTAGCGTTGTGCAAATTATGCCCCGCGCCGGAAGTGCCTTTGCTACCAAGTGCACTAAATCTTAACGAAAAAGCCACATCCGGGTACTTTTTACGTCATAGGCGATAGCGAGAATTGCAGGTTTGATAAGACGAGGCCCTTTTCTCACAACAATGAGAGATGATGTCTTGTGTGTGGTTCACATTGCAAATCCACTGACCATTTCTTATCTCATAGTGCTATAATGTGTGGGTTCTCGAAAACATCTTGTGAACTATACATCAACATATGCTGCATTCCGCTCCTAGCACATTTTTTTTTTTCTCAGACCTCAGACTAGCACACATCTAAATGGAAACAGATACATCTTCATATTCATTGTGTTAATAGGCTTTTTGGCCATTCTCATACATCTGAATATGTACAAAATAAGAATGCAACTGATTGACAAATTGCCCTAAATCGACGTAAATATCGACGGAAAATAAGACTGCTTGTACCAAAGGCTGTGTCAGAAATCAAAGGAAGTAACACAAGCAATATATCTACAACTACTGCATTGCTATTCACAGAGAATCAACAGATTTCCTCGACTTGCAGTTCTAAAACTGCAATCAGTGAGGTATATTATGAGATGTTTTCGTAACACAATTGCATTGTATGACTTCTGTGTAAGGCTGCCGAATCAAACAGCTTGTTCTGAAAGGTGTATGTGAGTTGGGTTTACTATATCTGAATGCCTTGTTACGTTCAAGAACTTTGGTCCTAACACCATTAAAAACTTAAGGAAGATGTTTGTCTACATATGGCCCAAACATGAACTGCAACCTAAAGTAGATGGTGCTAAAATTTCTTGGAGACCGCCACAATACATTCAACAAACATCTTATGACAACAGAAACTAAACAAAATTTGCACCCAATCCTTTAATCTCTTTTTAGACTGACCCCTCTGATGGATTTTAACTCCAGCCTGCAATAAAATTGTCATGCTGCCGAGAGCACCTTTGGTACCTAATAATCTTGGTCCTTGTTTCATCTTTACTAATGCTGACTGTTTCCACTCTTTAAAGCATTGAGTGATGAATAAACGACGAAAAAAGGAAAACAAACTGGTGATGATACAAATGAAGCATACACACAAGAAGTAAATATGAGACTTGCTTTTCCTTAAGAACACTTTACAATCTGGAATGGCATTATGTACAGATGTGGAATGCATTGACAAAATAATCAATTTTAGAACTCCTCATCAGAAATACAGAGAGCACACCGAACTGTGCAGTCCATATACAAATACAAGTCAGCTGTCACATAAATGGAAAGGAAGTAGGTATTTCCGAGCTGAAAAGACAACAAATGCAGAAGTTCTTGCACAGAGTGAGTAAGAAAAGATGATGCAGTTCAAAGAAATGCTGGGAGCATGGTTATCCTCTGCATGTGGTTACACTAACATACAATTTACATGGGTGATAGTTCAACGTACATTAAATCATAAACTTCAATAACTTTCCATTCTTCATGGCATTCCTGGCTTATTCCAAACTTTACACATATAACTGTCTTACAGTTTTTCAAATATACGTCTTCTTACTAGCACACACCAAATCCATTTCCACTGTCATTACATAGACTCGGACTCAAAAGCAACATACGTTGTGATGGACTGCATGGGAAAATTGAACGAATCAAAAGTTGCCTACAAATGTGTCAGTGTATATGGTAACATAGAAGGCCAGAAAATATTTGTATATCTTTACAAAATATCTACAATATAAGTATGTATTTACAAGAACATCATCTCTCTTGCCATACATCAACAAATCAGGAACAAAATAGTTCTTCTCCCATCCCCTTCCCCAGACCACAGAAAACTTACATAGAGTCTCATCCATACTTAACCTGTTGAGGACGAGTCCCGAGTATACTCGGGCAAGTGTCTATGGGAAATGCGTGTTGTAGCAAAATCAGACCGTCCTCAATGGGTTAAAGAACCATCAGACCAAAACATGGTAAAGCTTCTTCATATAACACAATCACAAATATGAATATATTTCACATACATGATTGCAGGCGAAGTTTGCACAAGAAAATGACTGTTGTATGACAACATGATGTTTAGTTGACTGATTCACTTTTTTGTGTGTTCGTTTTTAACAAAATGGAAATGGCATCCATAAAACATAGTCCAACATGATTTCGTCTATGCTGGCAGTTTGCATAAAACAAACAAATAAACACTACACAAACCTTCTTTCAGAATTGATCGTCCAAATTATCCTGTATGTGAGGAAGTGTGTGAGAGCAGCCATTTTGAAAGTATTTCACCGTGCTTCTTTCCAAGTTTATATATTCCTTTGGCATAAGTGTACTGATGAGCTTCCAAAATGCAGTTTACAGTTTTGCGTAGGATAAGGAAGAAACATTTTGTGGCATGTTCTTATAAATCAATGCCAAGCATGAAATAAGATCACCTGCACTAACTATTCTGTTGAGAGTCATTATACTTACTGGCTATGCAAGACATGGCATTTTAGGAGTTTTATATTACGTTGAGTGTCAGAATGTCATGATGGCTATAAAAACAAGAAGGATCTGTTATGGATACAATGTACATCCATTTCCCTGAAAACAAAGAGACAGCTCAAAAATCAACTGGGAATGCAAACTCAATTATAGGAATGCTATTCTTTTAAAACCTGTTATTCCATTTAGCATTGCAATATCTGACTAAAAATAGCAGACCATTGAGAGCCATCTATGTCTTGTTGGCTTCCTATCTTGACAGATAGCAGTCGACTTCTGACAAATATTACGAGCGGTCTAGAAACAAAAGTTGTTAGACAGAATGAACAAAACAAACGTGTGGTAAATGGAGACATATATCTTTTATTTTTGCAGTAAGTACTGTGTATAACTGTGTGAATCAGACCCTTTAATGTCCTTTGGTGACTCAAAGACACCTTAGGATTTCAGAGTTAATGAAGCAGAATCCTTGGACTACTCAGTACTTGATTTTCTTATTACAGAACATGATGTTAGCTTCACCAGAACATGTATGTGCACTGTGTTACACATCGCAATCATTGCACAAAGTTTGCGAGAAACTGTGTGCTTTTAAAAGGAAGCTTTTACCTTTGATACAAACTTTGAAGAGAGTACATAGTGTGTTAGTTGGAATAATTATATCCTTATAATTATAATGCACTTGCATTTCTCTTGACTTGCATCAATATATTATAGCTCAAAACCTGCTGGGCAAGCTATCAAAAGAGAAAACAAAAATAATAATTCAGGTGTGAATTTCTTCAATTTGTCTCCCTCTACAAATCAAATTTGTTAAAATCGCAACTGCTGAGCTGTAGATTAACAAACATGTCGGGGAAAAAAAGGAACCAGATCAGCAGTTGCGATCTAAACAAATTTAATTAGTAGAGGGAGACAAATTGAAGAAACTCACACCTGAATCTTCACCCATCTGAATAATATCTTTCTTTCATTAAAAATAATAATGTTAGAGAGAGAAAATGAATGCAGGAGAAGAAGCAACTGTGATGGTTCCAAAGCATACCTACAAATTATGGGTGGTCAAAGGTACTGCCCTCTAGGCCCTGAGCAAGGCAAGTCTCTTCAAGACCCAAAACTGAGCTGATGATCACAAAGAAAAAAAAAATGCCTTCCAAGTTTGTTCTGCAGAAGGTGATATGTGCAGCATGGGGCAGAGATGAGGTAAGAACTTCACCAAAAGTTGCTTCCTGTGGCAATTTTCACCATTGATGCAGATAAATGGGGTACTTGATCAAGTAACATAATATCGTAGTTTGACTACAGAATGATTTTAAAGGGTCCTGTAAGATTGTAGCTAATATTTCACTCGGTTACAGAATTTAAATAAATTTTTGTGGCCTTAATAACATAGAGTGCAAACTTATCTTGCCTATGTATTACTTTCAGAACGAAAAAACAACAACAAAAAATGCTGATATAAATTCACTTCCACAAGTTGTGAACTTTATCACAATTGATTTTTGGGTTACATGGTATGGCATCTTTGAAGTTTGCACAAACAAATAGAACCAAAATAAACAAACAAACAAACAAACAAAAAACCTTTCAGACATCTGTCATTTTTTTTCTTCTCTTTCTTGTAGAATTCCACTATATATAATTCCACTTTATACTCTCCGAATAACTGTTAATTCCTCATCCTAAACTTTGATGCTCCATCCAGTTCTCCTCCTTAATTCCTAACTAGCTACATCTTAAAAACTTCAACATGTAGATGATGCAAACCTTAATGACCACTTTCCTACTGAAGATGATGAGTACTGTACAAAGTCCATGGGTATTTCAGAGTCTGGAAGGGAACAGGCTGGTTACCATGGTAACAAACGACACCATCAACCCCATCATGCGACTCAGAGTCACAAATCAAATGTGGCTCTTTAATTGAAGCTGCTGCTCTGATACAGAACCTAGCACTCTCAGTACGCTGAAAGAGAATACCTAGGTAGCTCCCTCACTGAATCTTGTGGTTTCAACCAGTTACGATGCTGTGGTCTCTTACGATACATGTGTAAAGTCCACCGGAAACCCAAATCCAACAAGTGGAAATACAGGTGGGGCTTATCGTCGGGATTGTTGTCCAGGATACGGCGGTGAATGACGCAATCTAGTGTGACCTTGCACAACCCTGTGCACACTCCACAGACGTGAAGGCTCCCAGACAGCCAAGCATGATCCAGCATGGCGGCACTGTCTGTTGTGAAACAGCTGGGTCACATCCACCTCTTCCTGTACAATTCTTGGCACGAGAATTGCGCAAAACCACAGAGCAGAAGAGAGAGTCGGATTTCACGTCCTGGTCTGCCACAGGCTCCACAAGATCCATGGCAACCAATATGCTGTCATGGTCAAACACTCTGCTTATCACAAATACACTCACTTTCCATATCATGTGGACGTGACTGCAACCATGGCATACTTACAGCATTATAGATCATATAGATTTTGCTATGAGATGATAATACAAATGAGGTAACTCATTAACCATTGATATCTTAGCTCTTCAGTATGATAGCTGACTACGAGTTGTGTCTGTCAGATTAGCTCGTCACTTTCACTGTCTTTGGCGTGAATTGCAAAGCAGCCAAATCAAGTCCGCCAGTAGAGCATGTCGTCTCTCTGCGGCGTCACAGCCCGACTAAAGCGAGGCCAGAAAAACTTGCTGTCCGTGTCCACGTTGTACTCCAGCGTGTTGGCAATGCCATTCTTGAGGTCCTGTGGCACCTTGTCCTCCTCGATGCGACGGACAATGACGACCTTGCCGCGCACGGAGTCCACCTTGCGGGGGATGCGGCTGAGCGCGAGTCGGAACCGCTGCGACTCGTGCTGCAGGTACTTCCACGACACGAGCAGCACTACCGTGGTGCTGTGCACCAGGCTGAGGGCCAGCCGCTTGGTGCTGGGCCGGCTCTCACGCCCCGTGCCGGCGATTTCGCTCCACAGCGTGATGTGCAGGTGGGATTCTTGGTCCAAGAGTTTGGAGCGCATCATTTCGGCCAGCGTCAGATCCGTGCCGTGGTGGTGGATGAAGATGTCGCAGCGATGCCTCAAGATGAATGGCTGCATCTCTGCTTGCACAGGTCCCACTGCACAAAAGGAAAGTAGTAAAATGTATTCCTGTTACAACAAACAGAGTTAAAATGAAACTCTCATTACAACAAACTAAATGTCCAGGTCCAAAAATCATTGTCTGTAAATCTTTATCACACTTTTATTGTTCAGTTATAACAAAATTTTGTTACAACATAACAAAATTGACAGTCCCGAGGACTTCATTGTAACAGGAGATGTTTGTAATTGATCATGCCGCTCACAACCAATTGAACCAGATGGTAACAAAACTCTCTTTACAACAAATTAAGTCCAGGTCCAAAAATCATTGTCTTTGAATATTTATCATACTTTTATTGTTTGGTTGTAACAATTTTTCTTTATAACAAAACAAAGTTTTGATATAAGAAGACAAAATTGACAGTGCTGAGGACTTCATTATAACAAGAGATGTTTGTAGTTGATCATGCTGCTCACAACCAATTCATCCTCATTTTTTGGAACAATGCTAGATAAACTAGAGCATAACCCCGTAACAGAAAGGTTGAAAATAACAAAACCTTGTAGTACAGAGTCTTTTGCTGAATCAAGCTCTGTACACTTTTCTACACTTGTTCACCCTGATAAAATAAGAAAACTGATATACAAAATGGAATGTAATTTTCATGGTCCTGACATTCTTGTCATGTATAATGAGGTTCCACTTAATTGAAATTTTTTTTCTTCTTTTTTTTTTTTTTAGGGAGGGCAGACATACAGCTACATGTATTAAAGTTTCTCCACACTTAAGTGGACTTTTATAGCTTCTTATACAAAAGAGAAACCACTGGATGAATTGCAAATACACTCCAGGATGTGGCTGAGGGAATTCTGAGAAGCCAATACCCCCCCCCCCCAAAAAAAAAAGTAAAACGAAAAAAGGCTGAAAAATCTGCTTCCATTTCAGGATGACCTTTAAAAAAGCACAGTTATTGTGTAATAAACATATTATTTTTTAGTTTAAGGTTGTGACAAATAATCTGTCATGTCTAAACTTCTTTTGAACAAAAATAAAAACTGCATTCTGCAAATGAATATAAGTGTCTCTCTAAATATGTCATTCCTCATCCAATTTATAAGTGGTTGCAGACAAAAATTCCATCTTTTAGGAAGTCCAAAACTTCAGACAATTTAAAAAAGTATATTGAATTTTCTTGAAATTGCCTTTGCATACTGCCTTCTACACCACGCCACATGTTTGACAAACTTTGCTGGATACTTTCGCACTTGGCTGGATAAGAAGGGTTTCGCGTGTTTATAATTCCACAGAATCAATAGATCACGCACAGGAACATATGGCAAGCAAAAATATTTGTGTGCTTTTATTTTCGTGGCACTTTCTGGTTGCATGAAATGCGCGAAAAATTTCCACTTTTACAGTATAAATTTTACCATTTCAATCAGTGCTATGTCGATAACAGTGACCAACATCTTATTGTACTTTACTGAAGTCATTATATTTCATCTGAACTTACTTCCAAATCCATTGAGACCTCCATCTGAAGTGAAAGTCTCATTCTTCATGGATCCTCTTGCCCTGACCTTGTGACCTTTACAGCAGGCTTGTTTCCTGTATCCTGTATACCATGGGAAGAACAAAATATGATCATAATTTACTAGAGTAGGCAGAGCATCCCTTATAACCCCATTCCACAGAGATTTTCTCTCATCGGTCACTCATCGGAAGTTATCAAAGTTTATCACTTCTGGCTACCTACCAAAGTATATCGGATCACAGTCCGAAGAATCTGACTTGTGTTGGTTGACTATCAGGTCAGCGTCAGACATGTCGGGCAGTGATTCAATGAGGAAAGATCTCCTGTTGAGAATCACATGCGACATGCCTGACACTCATCTGATAGTCGACCAACCAAGTTGGATTCTTCAGACTACGATCCGATACACTCCGGTGAGTAGCCAAAAGCAACAATCTTTGCTTCCGACGAGTGACCGATGAGAAAAAAATCTCTGTGGAATGGGGTTATTACTCATTGCATAGTACTGAGAATATCTTAAACAGCCAGATGCTAATACTATGCTTACACCATGTTCCCTGTGGTCACAGCAATCACGTTTTGGACCGCCGTTGACACAATGGGATGAACGTGAGACAATGCAAGGGATGGCATGGGCAAATATGACAGGCTGTGATTACTGTGGATGCAGTGTCAAATTTTTAAACTGTCAAAAAATTTGTCACGGCTGTCACGGTGCTGATGGGAAACCTACTAGGCCGCAGTTACGTGGGGTGAACACAACAAAGCGTAGCGTGGGACAACTGATATTCTATAAAGATCACAGTGACTTTTTAAAATGTTTAAATAGGTATATTCCAGCCAGCTTCCAGTCAGTGGGATGAACTACAAATGTATGTCATATTACTGAAATCACTCGATCAACAAAATCTCACACATCTTATCTAAAAGTTGTCACTTTTATGCTACCATGATTACATTCTGTCTGATATCACAAACAGGTAGTGGAAGACCAGCTATGCGTAGCTCAATATGGGCTATCCAGCCATCTTGTCAGACGAAAAATGGACAAACAAACAAACAAACAAATAAGAATTTCTCATAGCATCATATCTTTGCTATACGGAAAGAGCAAGACAATTATATACCCAGTACTCATTTCTCTATTTTTCTTTGTTTACTTTGTTTTTTGAAAAAGGTATGCATTGATTTTACCTAACGTTCAATGAGCCTTTAAGCCCTTATGTGCTTTGAGTGCTCACTGGTTACAGAAAACCCCCATTGTGTCGTGTACACTGCCCAAAGACCCTGGTACTGAAAGGGTTTATAGGGAGACAGCAGCTAATGATCTGAAGAGGCTGACTTACTGCAAAACCAGATGAGAATGACGATGCTGAGGATGACGACGAGAGCGCAGATGATGATGGCGGCAATGATGCCTCCCGACAAGCCTCCACCACCACCAGGAGCCTCTGATGTCATCTGACTGCTGGTGGCGCCCTTCGCCGAAGAGGGCGTGGACTGAGACTGCTCTGTTTGGGAGGAACTCGGGCTTGAGGTATGATCTAAGAAAAGAGCGAAACACGAAACATGAAAGAAAAGCAAATGAAATGCAATCTCACTTCTAACTGAATAAATACAGGTATTTTCTTGGAATACATATGTAAAACTTACCCAAGGTATGATTGAACACAATAGACCCATCAAACCATGAAAAACATACATATCATACACCCCTGAAGATTTCCTAGAACCACAGAGAGGTGTGGTTTTGATTAAGGTATATCTACTGGAAGAGTTTCAGGGGGTGTCTGTATTTCTTGGACTATCAATTCAGAAGTTTTCTTTAAATCTAAGAAATAAGTTAAAAATACAGTGCTCTGTCTTGGCAGAAATTCAATGTTACACACGTATACTGTATACGCCGAATATTTCGCGAGGGTTTTTATTTTCGTGAATTTCGCGAGTCAGGTGCTACTCACGAAATTAAAGACACGCAAAAATATTGACTCTGATCCCGATGTGAATGTGACGTACGCGTGTACTCTTCTCCGTTCAGTACAGGACTCCACGATCGCGAATTTAACCACTCGCGAAATCATCGGGAATTCCCGATTCCCGAAAATTTAGACTCACAAAATATATGGCGTATACAGTAATAGATGTGTCTGCTCAAACATCAACAGCAGTTCTCGAATAATCATAAATGTATTTTCTGGCATCTACTGATACACCTATAAATTTGAGGTGAGCAAAGTGAAAAGATCTTTGCTTTTGTTTTTGTTTCTTTTTTTTCCAGAAGGTCAAGACATGAATGCACATTCAGGGCGGGTTTGTTTTTTAATGAGGTCATAAACAATCCATCTTTATCATTTGTTCATTCATATCACGATTTAAGGGATGGTATAGTTTTGGTTGAGATGGGGAATTCAGATTTTGAATTTGAGTGAGATAATTAGAAACATCTTATGAAATATGAAAGAGCATAAAATTCTGAGACGAAAGACATATCGAAAAGCAAAGTAAAACAAAGTGGTCCTAATGAAAGGTGGGTCCCACCGTTATGTATAGGACCTCTTTGTTTTTGGATAGCTCAGCCATTTCAAAACAAATTTTCAACAAATAAGCTTTGAATTGCAATTAGAATTGTGTAATTTTCATATTTCATAGAAGTTTTCTCATGATATCACACACAAACAAGTTGGAAACCTGAAGTTCCATCTCAGCCAAAACTATACCATCCCTTTAAAGCAGGGTCGAAGTTAAGGCAGAATCATCACCATTTCATTCACAGCTTGATTGTATCTCACAAAGACCCACTTTTGTCCCTCGAATCCTGAGAACTCAATGCCATATTACAGATGGCTAACATGCTACATTCAACTCTACTCAGGACAATGCGATATCAACTTGCTGATGTACATCCCGACGCATACCTGTACACACACTAAGAAAAAAAGATGAATCCAAAGTCCCTAGGTAGTTGGTAAGCACAGGGTTTGAACTCCATCTGTCTATACGTCTTCTATCTCTTTGTGGATCCAAATTTTGATCAATAGATTGAAAATGGTCTTGTTTTCTCCCCCTGGGGTGAAATGCTAATAAATCCAAGACTGACCTCTTACTTCCATACCCTTCTTTTCATCATATCTCATGGTCACTGATGTCCTTCCAAGTCATATGACCTAGCCATCTCCCTATAAACCTTGTTGTTTTCCTCTACTAATACTACTTATCATCATTGATAAACACTGCAGGCTATTTTTCTCCAAAACCTACTGTACATTCTTAATATTTTAGTATTTACATCACTCTATAGAGTAGTTGGTAATCCCTTCATTTTCCTTCATATTGAATTCAGCTTCCACAGTTATTCATTAAAAAAATGAGGACATTCTGATTTTATGTTAGTCATTCTCTTGGCTGGTAAAAGTTTAAGGAAACACTGCTGTTTATTAGGAACTGAACTTTCCTGTACAGTCCTTCTCAGAACAAATAAGGTTACATGTTCAGAAGACATTCAGCTTATGGTGTCCTGCCAAAACAAGTATCCTGCCAAATGACGCCTAATGGGTAAGTAGTGGTAAATAAGAAGAGTAAAGCATTATGTCCTTTGAACATAGAATCTGTATAGTACCACTCTGTGCTTGAGCCAGCCACTTTTGTCACAAATCCAAGACTACCAGATTAATTTTGTGAACATCAAATCAAAGCAGCTCGCATAGTAGCATAGTAACTTGGCAAAGGTTGGAAGTCAAACTTTGTAGTGAATGGGTTTAGAAATCTTTTTAGCACCAAGAAGCAAAAGGGGAGAAAAATGACAAAAACTGGATTTCTGAACCATAAATTTTCCATAATGATTATGAGTGCAATAAGTTGAGACCCATAACACAATGGACTAGACATTCTAAGCAACATTTACTAATTCCAGCTTGGCGACTTCTTTCTCTGAAAATGAGCGATATTAGCTTCCTTCTGAACCATGTTCGCAGATAAACTGAAACTAGCTTGTCAGTCTGTATACCTCTATTCCGCTCTATCTCTCCCAATTGAAGGAAAGGTTAATGAAGTCAGAATACTGTCTGATCTCATACATTCACAGTCAAGTGAGAGGAATATTGATGGGGAGTGAGTTACCAACCCTCCATGATGAAATAATCCCATAATGTCCCCATATTTAATGTCACATAATCTTATTAGAAACATAATTGGCTCCAGGAGGTAGAAGATGAAGATGCCTAGCGGATCGACGGCACCCATCTTCCAAATCTAGCAGCTGCATTGGCCACATTGTCTGCGGGGGAGTCTAATACACTTGATATTTTTCTGCTCATAATTGTTTGCTTGAAATGGTGACACTTTCAAGTAAAACATCAAAATCTCTTTGGTTAATAGACAACATGCTTGAATTTGAAAGTACTTCTTCATGATTTCATTCATAGGAGAGGAACTTGTGGCGAGTGTGGCACATTACTAGCTTGGAATATTCTCTCTCTCCAATGTCTATCCTGGTATCATTATTGGTATGGTATTCATCCTTCAAGAGGGAAAATCTTGTCACTGTCTCAGTCCAAACAGATACAGTCACTTAACCACACCAACCTGCTCTTCATACTACAACAACAACAACAACAACAACAACAACAACAACAACAACAACAACAACAACAACAACAACAACAACAACAACAACAACAACAACAACAACAACAACAACAACAACAACAACAACAACAACAACAACAACAACAACAACAACCATACAAACAAACAAACAAACAGACAAAACATACCAACCACATTCCCCAAATGTGAAATTCTGATTGCCAAAACAACAACCAGAATTTGCATGCACTTCCGATTATTAATCCATTGCTTGCATTTGAATACAGCTTCTTGAACCCATTGAGCATGAGCTGATTTTGCCATAATAGACATTTCCCCACAGACACAAGTAGTAGTAAAGAAGACTACATTCTGGCTGCTACTATATACACTGCATTTGATTTATTTCTGCATGAATTTCTTTCACAAGGAATATTCACACTGAGAGTGAAAATCATGAAACTATGGTGAGATTAGCTGGGCGACTTTGCCAATGCTCTCCTCACAAAATCACCAGAAATGTTGCACAACAGAGTCTGAAATCATGAGGCATGTCACACACGGATGTTGGAATCACATTATGTTGTGAGTCTCGATCACCGTCTTGTGGAAAATTTGCCAGTTGATAAACCCATACGTACAAAGTGTGGAAGCTACGATGAGAAAACACTGAGCGAAACGGTCCTTAATAAATCAATGAATTCCAGGCAGCTTAAAAAACAACACATTATCATGCATTTGGCAGACTGCCATAAATCAGCGTTTTATTAAAATTCTCCGTCTGACTCTGGAAGGAATGTATGAAATATTGCAGTTGATGAATAAGCGTAGAAAACTTGAATATATATGAAATGTCATCACTCAAAAGTTGTCTAGATACAGAGAGAGAGGGAGATAGAAAGGAATGAGGGAGAGAGAGAAAAATGAGAGAAACATATAATGATTGAGAGATATATTGCAGGTGTGAGACAAAACTGAAATATAACAAGATTTGAAGTACGTAGATTAAGGGGAGATGGAGGGAGAGGTATAGAGAGAAGAAGAGAAAATTAAAGAGGAAAATCATATCAGACATATTCAGCACAAAGTGGAAAAATGAATGTTCAAGTCTCTCACGTGAAAAGCCTCAATTTTTTTTATAAACACACAATCGTATCTCGGAGACAGATGCGAGCAAGACAAAGTGATGAACAGAAGGATGGAGAGATAGATGGAAGACTAGGAAACAGAGGCTGAGAAAATGAGACAAACTACAAGTCATCTTACAACACCAACTTTTTTTTTTCTTTTTTCGTTTAAAAGTCAATTTTCAATGTGGCGTCAGAACATCCTGTCTGGCCAAATCAACACTGTAATGCACCTGCTGTATTCACACCACCAGAAAACAATTGTGTGAATCAATACCCACAGCATCAGGAATCTCATAAAACCTTTACCCAGGTTGGCCGATTACAGCCTCTTTTTCACCAATCATTAGCCCCCCCTCCCCCCTCCCCCCTCCCCCCCTCCCCCCTCCCCCCTCCCCTCCCCCCCCCCCCCCCCCCCCACAAGACAAATACTGAACATTAATGTATATTTGTTGGAAATACTGAGAGCAACTAACATGCTTGCTTTTAAATGGCACGACTGTGAAATACCATTAAAGGGATAGTATAGTTTTGGTTTGGATGGGGATTCAGGTTTTAACTTTTTGCAATATTATTAGAAACCTCCTGTATGAAATATTAAAGAGCATATGATTCTAAGAGGAATTAAAGGTTTATTTGATGAAAATTGGTTTTGAACTGGCTGGGATATCCCAAACAAAGCAAAACAGAGTGGTCCTTGTAAAAAGTGAGCCACCTTTTATTAGGGCATCTTTGTTATTGGATATCTCAACCATTTCAAAACCAACTGTCATCAAACAAAGTCTGAATTTCTGTTAGAATTGTATGCTCTTTAATATTTCACACAAGAGGTTAATAATTATCTCACAGTTAAAACCTGAATATCCATCTCTACCAAAACTATACCATCCCTTTAAACCTAAGACTGAACACAGATTGGACGATCCAGACATTCCTAAACATGCATATGCCACTTTCCATTAAATATTGATCTATTGCAGTCATTGTTGTCATGACAACATGCTGCCACTCTCAATCTATTTCTAGCACACACGCTAGTTTTCACTTTCTGGATACATTCTTGATATAAATTCTGTGAAAATATGCTGTATGCTTCCTTTATTTGCCAATAGTTTTCATTATTATGAGCAAGTCAGCATCTGGCTGCCTTTCATATTCTTAACCCACTGAACACTAGTCTGAGTATACTTGGGCAGGTGTCTATGGGAAATGCATGTTCAAGCAAATCAGCCCGTCCTCAAAGAGATAATAAACCATGAACAATGAATATATAAAAGGATAAACACACAATTCTTCTAACTGAATATTTCATTATACTGGCACAGACAGAAACTTGATAACGATTACTACAAACTAGTTTCATTCAGGAAATGTAAGGAAATAGAGATTTGCATTTCTATCAAGTCTCGCTGTTTCTTCAGGTGGATGAATAGTGTTCAGTTACAACTTTCAATTTTATATTTTAACATCTTATTCTTTTATGATCATGATTTTATCATTTTACAGAAAAAAAAATGCATGGAATGAGTTTTAAGTTGGGGCTTTAGTATTACAAGCTTTGCATTTTAATTCTGGTTCCCCTCTCTTTTTTGGTTGATAAAGTCATGATGACTTGATATTTCCCTGATACATATGCTTTATATAATGTTATGAATGTCGTTTTCTTCATTATCAAACTACAAAATTATTGTTCAAATTCATGAAATTCTTCAATCGAGAGGTTTTCATTGCAACTGATAGACAAATTGCCCTACATCGACATACCTTGAGCACATTAGTTATGTGGAATTGCTGCATTATAAGTACCCTGTATTATCATTATTATAAATAAGCACTGAATTGATCAGTTTTTAGTAATAGCCATGATAAAAGAAATCATGGGCATGCATACTCGAGCACAATTCGAACCTACGACCTCCTGATCTCTGGACAGGCGTCATCTCCACTAGACCACCGAGCTTCCATCCGACAGCAAGTGTTGGTTCTATAATCCTTATAGCATGCAGCGGGTACTGCATAATTATTCAAATTCATGACAGAAAGTCACAAAATTATTGTTGCCTCCCCGGCAGAAGGGCCTAAGGCTTGCACAATGTGAACTTGCTAGGACCCTTCCACCTGGCAAGCAATGAAATATGAATTGCTTAAATGTATTCTATCTAGATACCACATTCATTTGTTCTAATATCACTCAGAAAGGAATGTGTAAATTCAATGAATACATTCAAATTCAATTCAATAAGTAATATAAAAGCAACTGAATAACCCCTATAAATGGGCCCAACTGTATCCCCAAACAGTGTTCATCACTTTACATATTCAATGTGTATTAGAATCAGACTTGACCTTTTCTAAAGCTATATTTCTTAAAACTCTTGCCATCCAGAGAGAGTTAGGACAAAATATGGACAGGAAGTCAAATACATTGCTCACAATAACAATTTTGTTCACTGCACAGAAACCAAAGACATGATTATACCATCTACAGAAATGTTTCCACTCTCACTGCTCCGGATATAACATGTTTCAGCACACACTGAATGCATCCACCAAATAAACGTAATACAATACACCTATTTGATTGTTACAAATGTGCTTGAATGGAGAGGATGACGTCGTCCATTGCACATTTTATTTCTACCTTTACTATGCTTTTTTTTTCTTTTTTTGCTCTGCCAGCTGAAATTGCATACTGCTGAAACTAGGGCTCAAAATTCTTTTTATTATCATCATTCTGTTTTTGGTGTCCTGTGCAGCAATTGCAATTACATTCCCTACTGCGATCAGTCTTCTAACCAGCTTCCATAATGCCACATATTTAGCATCTACCGCAAAATTGTTGTTAGCCATCTGCACGTGACCCATAGGAACAAGTCCCAATCAACCACTCTCGATAAAAACAGCATCACAAACAACAACAACAAAAGAGCAGGCAGCATTTTTCCAATTAGATTACCATACAAGCACCGCTGACTAGGCCGAAAAAAAAATAAACCACTGAATTTGGATTGTAATGGAAGAGTAATGAAAGCCGACATTATGAAGTCATGTTTGGCCATTTTCTGCACCGGCTGCTCATCAGACTGCATTAAAATGAAGATCCTATTTTCTTCAATTTCCTGAATTGCCTGATTGAATAACAACCACCAGGGCATAATATTATACAGTCCCTGTGTTTACCACTTTCTTGCAATTTTATTCTCCATCACTCACTTTGATATTCCTCTCTTGGTGACATATAAATTATGTCGTGTTCCCAAATGCAATATGCATTCCTCACATTTCCTCGCAGGATAAGCTTTAGCGCATGTTATCTACATCTCAAATGACCAGTTGAAAAAGCAGATGGGATGTATTCTACAGACAGCCATCGAAGCTTTTGCATTTCTGGTTCTAAACTAACCACTAGCTGTAGCATGATAAAAGGTTCCATATAGGACAGCTATTGAATATATTTTTTGATGACTTTAACAATGCTTTCTATATATAAAAAAAGTTGACCTAAAAAGACGACAAACAGCACATTTTCAGATATCAATCTACCATATATCAATGAATTTAAATATCTACAGCAGTATGAGCTGTAATCATATAAAAAATATTCTAATCTTTGTATCAAGATATTTAATTTACACGGAGCAAAGAGTGAAGGAAGTTTTGATGAAAGCGAGGAATCAAAAGATTTTGCATCATAAACAGAGCTGTAGGGCCTATAGATGCATACTTTTCAAAGACTATACCCAGGTCAGAAGAATGCCACTTTATCTCACTGGGCATGCTTTTTGTACACCTTGCAGAACATTTTTTCCATACTCCCATTTAAATTGCAATGCATTACTTCTGCTATGTATAGAAAAAAAAACAAGTCTCCATCTTTTATTATGAAAAAGACTATTATCTTATCTTTTCTTTACCATCAAAAATATGCTCATGAAGTGACTGTGTATTCCAATGACTGATTTCTGATTTATTGTGAAGTCTGAAAAAAATGTTAATCAAAGACTGACAAAACCATAATCATTATAGGATCATCTGGCCACCTCCCATTGCTCATATGACCTGGATGCTATGCATGTGTTATATGAGCATTCATCATGAATCTTGGAAATAACTGATTGACAGACAATCTTTTTACCTGTACTACCTTTCTCATTTTCAGATTTCAGAATTTTATATTGTAATCTAATGTAACTGAAACTAAATTATGAAAAAAGGACCTTCATAGTATCAAAATTGTTCCACATTTGGGTCAAAGAATGGAGAGGGGTAATTACCAAAGTTCACGGTGGTTTACATGCATACGGATCCTCAGTTTTCATTTAGGTAAATGACCATTCCAATTAACATGTTTTAGGCATTGACGTCACAGTCTTAATTGTGCTGGAAAGGGGGTGCATGTCTGTGGGAAGGGGTATAGGGTCACTGAATAACAGCAGCCGCTGGTGTACAGCAGGTGGATGTAAGACTGATCAGCCCCCAACTCAGTCCCCAGCTCAGCCCTCACCTCAGCCAGACTGCCTTAGTGACTTCCTAGCTCCACCATTTATGGTACCATCTCCAATATCCCCATGGTTTCAGATTCAGGGACCGAGCCAGAAATTCCGTAAAAAGGGGCGCAAAAAAATATTTCTGGTGCTACTTCCGGGTTTCATTTCATTTTTTTCTTTTATTTCTTTTGTTTTAACAAAAACATAAATAGGGGGTGCATGCCCGGTGCGCCCCCTTCTGGAACCGCCACTGAGATTTACCAGTGTCTAATCATGATTGTTGCTTACAATCATTGCTTGCCTCTACTAACAGCAACATCACCATAATCATTATCATCATCATCATCATCATCATCACCATCACCATCACCATCACCAATATGGTGTGTTTCATCCATATAAACTGTCATCTCTATATACAGCAGTTTAATCAGCAAATTTAGATTTTTATATTGTTACTCCAGGAAAGCAACCATCGGTCTCATAAATGCATTTTGTCTGTCATGATAAATCATCAATTTTCCTCAATATGTTCTTCGACGTGACAGCATGAAAATTACAAAAACACTTTTTATCGGTTGAAAATCTTACACACGTTCCACTCCAAGTATTTTCCCCCTGTATTTGGGTCATGAAATGTGATGATTGAAGAGTTATGGCAGTGACTGCATAGTTCACTAGAGAACCAATTTTATATAAATTAGATATTCTTTGGGAAAAGGGCAAATAAGATCAAAGCTGCAAAAGAAAACTGATGTATCTGGTCTGACATCATCATGAATTACAAAGTTAAGAAAATCATCATCTCATCTTTCCCCCATCATCTTAACACTTTGACCATCGCCATGGAGATGGCAGGAATCACATCACTTCCTGTCCTCACGCCTCTGCTCCCCGAGATGTAGACATGCCCCGAGGTGACACCAATTAGGGCGCAGACATGCATGTCGGTCAAACTGTCTTTTCAATTACAGCCGATGTAGGTTTTCTTGGCTAACAGCACAACAGGAAACGCTCTCAATCTCCTGAAATCCAGCGTCCCGAAACCAGTCGTGTCCAACGCAATGTCCACCGAATCATGAAAGACTTCGGCTTCTGTTTGGACATATGATGCGATCTTTGGTACCCTGGGGTACCAAATAGAAATCCACCATTTTGTTGAATTATTTACTTTTTTTTAAGGGCTATACCATGGGTTCCTAAAAAAGGGGGAAAGCATCTTTTAGGGCTTTATGCAAGAAGATTTTGTACCACCAATGTAATGACTCTTTGAATTACTTTGTAATTATGGATCTTGGATCACAAATTATGTAAAATCAAATAAAATTTATTCATAAATGCATAAAATGAATTCAAAGTGTTTGGATTTCAATCTCCTAGTTGGCAAAAAAAAAAGGAACCTTTCAAATTATCTACAGAAAAAAAAAGGAAGAGAAAAAGAGAGGTAATTTTGACACAGGTGTGATATTACAAGCAAAAAAATGAATCAAATATCCTGCTCTGAAGTTACCTTTGCTGGTGTCCTTGCTGTTGCAATGACATTTTTTTTAAACACCCTCCCCCCACCCCCTCCCATAAGACTTCAACATTGACAAACAACTACAAGGACTTCAGAACCTGCTGGAAGATATAATTTTGCTAGCTGCATGGTAACGGTTGATGGTCAGTAAGATTCTCCAACCTGCAGAAATATTGCAATGATACTATCTAACCCTGTGCTTTGTTGATATACTTTGTTTGGCATGCATGCTTGGAGTGCTTTCTTTGCCAATTCACGCAAATGTCTACAAATAATTTTTAATGAACAGAGATTACATTCAACATAGTATTAATCCCTATTATGTCATCATGGCCTTCCTGTTAGTCTGGGGTACATTGCTACACCTGAGTGGGCTTGCTGTCTTTACAGCTAGGACAGACAAATTTGAAGGGATAGCTGAATGCTTTCTGAAAAAAAAAAGTTTACTAGAAAGTTTGATTTAGTGCCTGGGCACTTTAAAGGGGTGGTGTAGTTTTGCATGAGATGGGGATTCAGACTTTAACATTTTGGACTTTAACATTTTGCCAAATAACTACAAACCACTTATTTGAAATTACAGAGCATACAATTCTAAGAGAAATTCAAAGTTTATTTGATGAAAATCGGTTTTGAAATGGCTGAGATATCAAAAAAACAATGTGGTCCTAATAAAAGGTGGGCACCACCTTGAATCAGGACCACTTTGTTTTACTTTATTTTTGGATATCTCAGCCATTTCAGAAATGATATTTATCAAATAAACTTTGAATTCCTCCTAGAATTGCATGCTCTTTAATATCTTAAATAGAGGTTTGTAATATCTTGCAAAAAAAAAAGTTAAAATCTGAATTCCCATCACAACCAAAACTATACCATCCCTTTAAGGGTTAAAAAAGTGAAAAAAGGGGAAAAAGAAAAACAGAAAATATACAGGGAAAGGAAATCTTCCACCCCTGGGAAGATACTAATACAGGATACAGCATCCTCCTTTGCCCCACACTTAAAAACAAAGCAGGAGGGGGACGAGATTCCGTCCAACTAATATCACCCCAAATCCCCGACTGCCACATCTCAACATGAACAAGGTTTATCCCCCTATGAATTCATGAATAGCAAATTTTGTTTTTCAAGCAGGCAGGAGCCTTTGCTGGTAGTCTCGGCTTACATTCATGCAGATGATAGAGGTATACTGCATTGTTAACTTTCTCCAACTGTACAGTAGGAAAAAAAAAAAGAAGGAAAATATCATCAACGAGCCTTCACTTTGTGTTCTGGTTTTCTTTTTGTCCCTCGATCTCAGATCATTCAACAACTGGCAGTAAGTCCCATACATGGGTTCTACTCAAGAGAATGTTCATAGATGTATTATGATTCACAGTTCTGCTTGAGGTGAGGATTTAGCTTTTAACGTTTTGCGAGGTATTCAGAAACCACTCTATGAGATGTCAAAGAGCATGCAATTCTAAGGGGTATCAAAAGTTTATATGATGAAAATCGGTTATGAAATGGCTGAGATATCCAAAAACAATGCGAAACAAAGAGATCCTAACAAAAGGCGTGGACTGTTGCCTTTTATTATTATTATTTTTTGGATATCTCCGCCATCTGAAAGCCAATTTTCATCAAATAAATGTTGAATCCATCTCAAAATTACATGCTCTCTCATATTTCATAAGAGGTTTCTCATTATCTCTCACTTAGGAAAGTTAAAACCTGAATCCACACCTCAACCAGTATTGTACAGTCCCTATAAGAATATTCTACTCATATAACTGTTAAAATATCTGCCTGCCTCCTTTAGAAAAAAAACAACCAACCAAACAAACATTAAGCACTGAAAAGTTTACATCACTTGACATGTTTATTCGTTTTAATTTTTACAAATCTCATTTACTCTAGAAATTACTCACAATATTTCATATAACAGTCATAATATACAGACAGACAACATAATGTAATTAACTAATCAATAAATGTGAAATATTGCTTCATAATGAACACACATTAGTATCTGTCTTAAACCTTTTCATTTATATAATACCCTGACATCCCACTTGCCTTCTGCACTCAAAACAATAATGTGAAAAGCATACTGCCTGAGTTTGACATCAGAGTACAGCACTTCCTACTTTGAAAGTAAGACAGGAAATGCTTGATATGATTGGTTTTACTTGTGCAGGTAATACTCTTCACTTATAGTTGCACAAATGGGATTAATTCTCCCATTTTGTCTGACAGGATAGAATACTGTATAACGTCGCTGGGGTGATAAGACCTTGTATCTGCAATTTTGGTGAAAATGAGTTTTTGGGATTAATGGTCAAATAATGGGTTAAGTGATGTCCTGTCCAAGTCCCAACTGTCTTACTCCAAAAATGAAGCCACCACGGCATGTCAAAGGAAAGGCTATCCCATTCGCCACAGTGCTTTGGCCGCCATGTTTTTGGGCTCTCCTGAACATTTGACATTTTGTAGATACGAGGTCTTATCGCCCCAGCGACGATAAGCTACTACTTTCACTTACAGATACTTTTGCGAATAAGAAGGTCACAGATATTTTAACGAGATGTTGTTTTCACGATTTTGACACGGAGGCTATCATAAGTGCACTAACACCTGTCCGTTCGCAATATTTTCATGTGCTGTTAAATTCACAACCCTACAATGATTTGCAAAATTAGCGAAAATCAAGTATTCATGAAAATAACAGCTTTTACAATTACAGTAGGTTGGGAGGTCATTTGTATTCTCATATGAAGAGTTCAATGCATTGATATCTAACAGCTAATTTCAGCAAAACAACCTCCAAACATTCATGTCAAACCCATTTTGGACCAACTTACCCCACTGATTACCGTACCCACTGGAATTCAACAGGGGCGAATCTTACTCATCATCACTGTTGAATTCTTTTCTACATCTAACTTTTAAGATAGGAAGGTGACGCAGAATGACAAGCCCACAAACCCTTAAATATCAGCTACCTCTGTACGCACATCATCACAACAGCTCAGGCGGTGTAGTAGCACGTATCTCTGCTAGGGCCGTTCGTGCAATGTCATCGCTGTTTCGACAGCGATCAACGGGAGAGCCTTATGGACCGGAGTCTACCATATTGAATCCCGGCTGAACAATTGGGAGCTACCCGAAGGCTGAGGAGGGGGACTTTGTGCCTTCATCGTCATGGATGTTTCATTGCTGTTTCCATGGAAATTAATCAGATAAACCTTTCAGAAGAAAGACACTATGCCTGGTCTGATGGGGGTATTGGTGTGTTGAGGAGTTAATTCCTTGCATGTCTGAAGAAGCACATTACCATGCATTCATTTATGCCACTGACATGGCATTAAAGAGTTAAGAAAGCCAGCTAGTGGAGTAAAAAAAAATCAAGATGAAGAGGCTGAGAATTTCTTATGCCACATCAGGAACACAATCCCGCTCAAACTTTTGACACACTGGGTGACGAGCGTCCAAGTCTCGTCCCAAAGGAGTGCAGACGGCCCCGTTCGAAATTCATGACAAACTCCCGGATCCCCAGAACGGCGATCCCTTCTCGGTAAATAAATCAATATTTGAGGTGAAACGTGATGTGTCATAACCCGTCAACTTTAGGAGAAGGAGGAGGAGAGAAGAGAGGAGAATGCCACAAGAGGAAAATCATTAATTAACACTAAAAGAGAGAAAGAGAGAAGGAAAGGGGGGGGGGGTGTGGTAGAGAGGAGTGGGAAAAAAGTATCAAGAGCATATGGGAACAAATGAGGTTCTTTGGAATGGGACACTGGAGATAAGACGATTGCATTTTTTTTTTCAACTTTGTACTTCATGACATCAATAACCTTATAACTTCCTCATCTTTTCTCTCGGCCAGAATTTTAACCAGAGTGCTTTGACTGCTCATACAGTTGACAAGAAACAACAACAACACAAAAACATTATGCCTCCAGCACCCTTCAAGGGAGGAGATGCACAAAGAATAAGAGAGTACAACTGGAAAAAAAAGTAAAAAAGCACTGACAAAAACAATGTGGGCAAGACAAAGTAAACCCTACGGTGCTATACTGGAGATATACAGACTGATCACAAGAAAAAAAGGGACATCCGGACTAAATGTCATAATCCCATTTTCTTCACTCATTTTTTTTTCTGTCCCTTTGTTTGCACTAAATGAATAGAATGGTTAGAAAAAGACGTGATCATGAGGATGGACTGATTTTGCTACAACAAGCATTTCCCACAGACACCTGCCTGAGTATACTCGGGACTCGTCCTCAACGGGTTAAGTAATGAAAAGCATAAATGCAGATGGAAAAACACATAGGGACACATGGACAGTGAAGAAAAGAGCAAAAAGATGGGAAAGGGCATGAGATCCAGCAACACTTAAAAGATACCCTTGGCCTGAACTTGGCATCACACTGTCATCATTCAATTGTATCCATTTTCATATTTAAGTCTATAAATTGTTGCAAAATAACTTATGAAAACAAACACACACAGGTTACTAGTATAAGAAACTACTGGTCAGATAGGTTGTAACTATTAAAGCCACTTTAACACCCATCTCTCCCCAAAGACAGGACATAAGCTGTATCTGGAATTGAAGTCTGGTATTCTATCCATCTCCATGTGACTAGTGAGACGTGTAGGCTCCAGTATTACAGCAAACTTAATTTGTAGAGTCTTAAAGCCAAAAGATATAGTAGGTTGTTATTTTTTAATAAATCTCACTCCTTGCTCCAGTAATCTACACTGTATAAACTTATCCCATGTCGGCAGCATTATATATGAGAGAAAGATATTATACAAAAGATATTTCCTGTAATCCATATTATGGATACGGGAGTACTAGCCAGGAGCTCCATGTGTGGGTGTGACATCAGGAAATGCGAGGCGTTGTGTCTGAAGGATTTCGCAGCTGTCCGACGAGTTTTCAGTTTTTTTTACTCTTTTCATAACAAACCCCGGGCAACTCTCTTCCAAGAATCTCAGAGTGTACATCACTATCTAATTTGCAATTCTGTTCTGCCCTCCTTTTGTCGCCATCTTTTTCATCTAATATTCCTGCCTTTTAATCTCTTTTCCTGTCCTCTTCTCTCCTCCTTCTTGTTGTCCCATCTTCCTTTTCTCATCTGTTCTTCCTCCTGTCTACACGGTTTGCTAAACTCCTCCCCATCTCTTTCTACCACTCCTTTTCTGGTCTCATCTTTTAATACTCCTTCATTTGTCTCCTGTTGAGCCACTCCTGTTGATTTCTCCTTGCCAACTCTACATCCTTCTCCAACTCTTCTGTTCTCATCCTTAAATAGTATCTTTGACTATTCCCTCCCTCTATCTCCCTCAGTCTACATGGTTTGCTGGTCTCTCCTCATCTCTCTCTCCCACTTCTCTTTGTCTCTTTCTAAGATACTCCTCCACCTCCTGTCCAACCAATCCTATCAATCTGCCCTTGCTGATTCTGTGTCTTTCCCTGACTCTTCCATTCTCATCCTCTAAAGTTGTCTTGTCTGTAACTTCTCCTTTCCTCCACCTCCCTCTGTCTGCACAGTTCGCTGATCTCCTCCTCCAGTTCTTTCTCCCACTCCTTTTCTGCCTCACCATTTAATACTCCTTCGTTCATATCCTGTCCATCTCTCCTTGCCAACTCTTCATCCATCTGCAATGCACCCTTCCCTTCCATAAATAGCTGCATCATCTTTGACTTCTCCCTCCCTACGAGTCCTGCAGCCTACATGGTTTACTGGTCTCCTCCCCATCTCCATCTCTCTCTCTTCTACTCCCTCTTTGCATCATCTTCTAAATATTCCTCCATTTGCCTCCAGATGACCCAGGCCTGTTGATCTCTCCTTCTCCTTGCCAACTTTCTCTCAGACTCTTCCATTCTCATCCTCTAATAGTATCTTTGACTTCTCCCTCCCTCCATCCCCCTCAGCCTACATGGTTTACTGGTCTCTCCTCCCCATCTCCATCTCTCTCCTACTCCCTCTTTGCATCATCTTCTAATATTCCTCCATTTGACTCCAGATGAGCCAGTCCTGTTGATCTCTCCTTGCCAACTCTGTATCCTCCTCTGACTCTTCAGTTCTCATCCTTTAAAGTTGCATTTCCCTCAGCCTTCATGGTTTGCGGGGTCTCCCATCTTTCTCTCTCTCTCTCCTACTCCTTCTCTGTCACATCTTTTAGTACTTGTCTCCTGTCCAACCAATCCAGTTGATCTCTCCTTGCCAACTTTGTATCATTCTCCGGATCTTCCGTTCTCATCCTTTAATAGTATCTTTGACTACTCCCTCCCTCCATCTCCCTCAGCCTATATGCTTTACTGGTCTCCTACCAATCTCTCTCTCCAATCTCCTTCTCTGTTTCATCTTCTCAAACTCCTTCATTCACCTCCTGTTGAACCAGTCCTGCTAATTTCTCCTTGCAAACTTTGTATTCTTCTCCAACTTTTCCTTCCCTTCCTTAACAGCTGCCTCATCTTTGACTCCTTCCTTCTTCTGCCTCTTGTCATCTCCACCTCTCACTCCCCCGCCCCCTCCCTCTCCCTCAAAACCTCCTTGCCCAGTTTTCTCCATCACTCTCTACTTCTATCCGTCTCTCTCATTACCTTTCCTTCCCCGCATCAACATTGGTCTTCCATTCTCATCCTTGAATAGTACCTTTGACGTCTCCCTCCCTCCATCTCCCTCAGCCTACATGGTTTGCTGGTCTCCTACCAATCTCTCTCTCCTACTCCTCTTTGTCTCTTCTTAAGATACTCCTTCATCCACCTCCCGTCTAACTAGTCCTGTTGATCTCTCCTTGCCAACCCTGCATCCCTCTCAGACTCTTCCATTCTCATCCTTTCATAATATCTTTGACTTTTCCCTCCCTCCATCTCCCTCTGCCAACATGGTCCCCTCCCTCTCCCTCAAAACCTCCTCGCCCAGTTTTCTCCATCACTCTCTACTTCTATCCATCTCCCTCATTACCTTTCTGCCCTTCCACATCAACATTCGTCTTCCATTGAGCATGCCGGTATATTTATCCCAACATCCCTTAATGGAAACAGATGGATCACTTTCAGCTGCAGTGCACATTTTATCTGCAGTCTCCTACCAAGTCTACGCAAATCATGGAATCATTTCTCCTCTTTGCGAGATTGGCTGATTCAATGCCAGTCAATTCTTTTGTAACAACGTGCTGTAAACATGTCCCTCTGGTTTGTTGCTTCTTTCTTCTCCTTGTGAGGAGGGCACAATCCAGCTACACTCAAAGGATGAATTCATTTTCCATGACCTAAAAACTGGGAGATATGTCACTTCACAGAATTTGTGCCTCCCCCAAAAAGAACTGTGCCACCTTTGAGCAATATTCTAAAAACCCTCGATACAATTTTGGCAAAAAAGGAAAAGAAACACAAGAACACTTCAAGGAAAATTGGAGAACTGGCAAGATTTGGCTGAACAATGCATTGTGAATTCTTCTTATATCATCAGTCAATCTTACCAGGCAGAATAAAAGCAAATCAATCTTACCAGGCAGAATAAAAGCAAATGCTGTAACCTTGCCAAAAACATCCCAACATCCTAACCTCACAAAAGATAAGTTGATAACATGGGGACAAAGCAGTTACTTTTCCCATGAAACAAAACAAAACAAAAACCCAAGATATCACACACACACACACACACACACACACACACACACACAGACACACACACACACACACACACAAGAAAAATAATGAAATTTTGGTTTAAACAATTTCCATATTGCAACCTGATCTGTCAGGGAGAGTTATGTAGCAATTGTTTTTTTCCAGAGGAATATGTAGGGACACAAAACTATGTTACCATGTGGTTTCCCCAAAACTATGGTTTTAACAATTTTAGTGATGTTACTTTAAGATAAAGAGTAACAGTCACAGTGAACACATACAGTGCATACCACGGGAAAATACAGAAGTGAGATTTGCCGTAGACAAATCATGGTTTAAACTTTGCCACAAGCCAAGTGAACGATCACGAAGGGGGCGAGGAGCACTTGACGGATAGTGCTTCATCGTGCCGCTTGCCAGCTTGTATGATATCAAATCAATCCCACCCTTGAAGACCAATCACTCACAATCTTCCCTGTGTGTGAAGTTTGTCACAAACGCTCAGGTTTACTTGCCAGTCGACCGCCATTTGCTACCCCATGAAATTTTATACAATGTGCTTGGTACCTGTAGACAGACCATGGCCCAGTTTGTGGTTTACTCTTGAAGAAACAGTCCAGTGGGGTCAACTTTGCATAGCAGTCCAAGAAGAGATGGGCAGAAAGAACAGAACACGGATATTTCACATCTTATCGAGATAGTAAAGCTCTTATTTTTAAGGAAGAAACATGAAGTTTGGTTGTTGTTTTCTTCTTTTATCTGCATTGTGCATATCCTTCAACAAATCTTCAGTATCAGCTGTGAGTATATAAGATTTTGTTAATACATATGTATAGACTCACAGACTTGGGAGTTGATGCATTGCACTTGTGTTGTGAGAAACTATATTTTGGCATGTTGTTCAATTTCATGAACACAGGTCAATTAGCAAACTTCTAAGAAATACAGCAAGTAGCCAAGCAAGAGTACCACATAGAGTGGATATGATGAACTTAGTGTGTCCATCATTAATCATTTTATCCATTAATACTTGATTAATCAGGATAACCACAGCATCACTCCCTCGCAGTCTTTAAAACTATCTGGGCTAACAGTAATTTATTGATCCTTTCAGGTTGTTTTCACACCACTCATTATTTCATTAACCCTGCTGAAATTACACCTCGAGCAAATGGTGCTACCCTTAGAAGATCCTTGCAAGCTCCATTTACGCCAGACGGGAAACGTATGCATGTAATTTGGACTCGGTGAGTAGCTGCCACTTGTGACTTCTAAGCCTGCATTCTCTTCTATCTCTCTCACAGATATAACATACAAGGCATAATTATAGTCAAGACTGTTGGTACACTGTCCTGAAATGAGGCTAGCGGCTTTCTGAGTCGAGTGCTGTATAACCACTTTACCCCGTAAAGGGTCTTGAGTGTCTCGCGCAGAGAAGAACGGCCGGCTCGAAATGCCCAACTAAAAGCCTGCCGGGATCCGGGAGAAGCGTACACCGTTGAGTATACATGTTGGTGCTCTTTACACAGCTCATATATGCAAAGAACAGCTACTTTGTAGACCACATGTACCATCCGCAAAGAACATACTCTCGTCTGCTGAGCCCCATTCACATATAAATAACTCTGTAGCTGAGTGAAAGCTGCTGGACAATATACCTTATGGCATGACATTCTGGTAACTGCAGAATATGGAAACAATGTTCATCACATAATGACCCTATACAAGTCCTATAGAATAATGAATTTCATCAAACATGGACCCTGTATATATAATCTACAGATAGTATAAAGTACATTTATAATGCTGATAAAGTGTATATACTTGAAAATGTGAAGAAGATGATAAAAAGGATGAATAAAGATAAATATATGTGGGGTGTATAAAGGAAGATGTATTGTGCAGAATTTCAGGAGTGTGTACAGTTAATGTACTTGACAGGGTTAATTGAAATTTATATTTCATTTGCTTCTGGCAATGTAGAAATTGTATGTCATTCCGTTTAGTACACTTCAGACTATCAAGTTATGCATATGAGGTATGCTTAATAGATAAAACCTTTCTTCTGCTTTGCTGACTCTTTTTCCCTTTCTTATTATCTTCTTCAGTTTTATCTATCTATCTATCTATCTATCTATCTATCTATCTGTCTATTCATCTATCTATATATCTATCTATTCATCTATAGATACATACATCTATCTATACATCTATATATTCTTGCATCTATCTTAAGGCCTGGTCCCAGTGGCCGATGGACACAAAACGTATGCAGAAAGGACACAGTGGACGAGCAAAATTTCGGGGGTGGCTCCATCCGCTTTCATCCGCTTCAGAAATTGGCGAAAATTTGCGAAAACAGAACGAAAAAGAACAGACGTGGGTAGTATGTAGCGGGGATGTTAAACGGATGTTCATCGGAAGCCTAGCGGATAAAAGCGGATGGAAGTGGATGACAGCTCCGAAGGGGTTACCGGGGATAATTGCGAAGCGGATGCAGAGCGGATGAAGCAGATGCATCACGTACGCGTAACGGAAACAAACGCTTTGTCCGTTTAAAATACTTTATGTACGAGATGCATACGCTTACATCCTTTCTATTTCCGTGCTACTAACGATGTACAGACATTCCATATACCTTATCTTTCCTCCCTTTTTCCGTTTTCAGCTGCAGCAGTTGTGAGTTGCGAGGATGCCCAGAGGATGCAGAGAGGATACAGTGGACGTTTAAAGGATGATAACGGACATACAACGTTTGTTGCTTGTATATATCGCGGATTCACATCGTACACGGCGGAAAGTTCATCCGTTCTAAAAGTTTTAAGCAGCTTAAAACTGTTTGCGCGGATGAAATCACCATGGACGGATGCTCGGTGGATAGAGCATATGAAACAAGTATGCGATGAGTACACAGCGGATGCGTAGCGTTTTCTAACAGATGGCAAGATCTTTTTTACGTTTTACATCCTCTTTGCATCCGTAAGTGCAGTGGGACCAGGCCTTTATCTACCCATTTTCATTCTATCTATCTGTATATTCATCAAGCTCTCTATCCACCTGTATTGCTATTCAATTCTTCCTCCATTCTGATGTATCTAATATTTTCTGTATTTCCTGCTGTATTTTAAAGGTGAATAAAAACCAAATACACTTACATCAGGATTGAATTAATGCAGCAAATAATATAGAACATACATGTATCAGTAAAAGTCTGAGGAAAATGGACAATCCATTCAAAAGTTATAAATTTTTAAAGTTTCAGTGTTGCCACTGCTGGATGAGAAGACTAACTACAGGTTGTGATGTCAAAGAATGATATGAAGATTAATTTTTCTGCTATGATGACTTACCTCTTTCAGAAAGCAGGAGAGGAGAGTAATATTACACTTAAGATATGTCAGTAACAAGTCAAGGGGATGTGTACTGTTCATAAAAGTGAAATTTTGCCGATTCTTTCTATTCTCTTTATATGTGACATCACAAATTGAAGTAGTCTTCTAACCCCGAAATGGCTGCATCAAAACTTTAAAAATTCATCGCTTTTGAATAGATTGTCCGATTTTCCTCCAACTTTCACCGATGTGTTCTACTGATATCGCTATATTCACTCAGCCCACATGAATATTTGAGTTTCATTCCCCTTTAATCACTTTCTCCATCTTGCGCTCTCTTTTACCATCTACCTCTCCATATCCATCTCTATGTTTTACAAATCAAAATCATTCTTACTTTGACTTTATCTTACATGTCTTTCCTTGTCTCCTTATCTATTTCTTCCCACACCTTTGTCTGCCCTTATCTACCTCTCTACCATCTCCCACCATCGCTACTTCCCTCACAGCATAGATACCACATACCACCACGCAGCTCTCTCTCTCCGAAAAGTTAGCTCGCTGACGTAGCCCGGGGCCATGTAGTGTGCAGTGATAATTGCCCGTCATACATATTTGATGGCCCATCCATCAAAGAGTCATAGCTCACTGACAGATGATGGGAGCAAAGTACTGCCATCATCGCCGTGTATACGATCCGGTAAAGACACGATGCAAGTTGCATGAATGTCACGTCTTAATTGCTCAATTCACAAGACAGGTGCACGAGACTCCTAGTGTTTTCAGTAAAAAAAGTTGAGGACCTCATTTTAAGGCTCAAGCCTCTTCAGCCCAACATACCTCATCCTCCCCACAGGACCGAAAGTGCATGTTAAGAGAGAAGTTAAGATGGAAAAGCATGTGTCCTCTTATTTCCATACTTTTAGCAGGGGAGATTACTAAAAATGTTCTCAGCATTTTATCATGCTTTCCTTGCATGAAAGAAATAATTCATTTTACTCTGGAAACTGACATGTTTCCAAGAAAGCTGTAACATCATCCAGTGTAGCTGTTTATCACCTAGGTTCGGAGCAACCACTTCCAAATAATTATGACCACAGAAAATTTAAGAGGGCTTTGAAAACTTACTTTTTTAAACTGTAATGTAGTACATGTTTGTCCTAAGCAGCATTTGGCTGTATTTATCTATTTTCATTCAAACGTGTAGATACCTTATAAAATGTATTAAGACTTACATATGGACTGTTTTTTGCTAACAATGGTAAAAATAATTTGAATGTCAGTGTATGAATTAATGTGACTGTCCTCTAAGTCATGCAAACTATCATTTCTTGGTCATGTGATTTAGAATTTTCTAACACAGACTTCTCAATTGTGCAGATTAAGCAGCATTCAAATTGGAGATGAGCTCCTACACAATTAGCTTTGAAAGAGATCTGGGCCCTGTTTCATAAGGTTGCTCGTAAAGTTACTCATGACTTTACGAACAGCTTGAATATGGCAAGCCAAGTGAGTTTCCTAATCATTGTTAAATTCAATAGTCTAGATTCTAGCTAAAGTTAAAATTTGCAGATGATAATGAGTATTCTTTACATGTTAACACGTTTTTAGTTGAAAGTGTATTTTTGCCCCAATGTTGATGAAACATTGACATACAGTCATGCTTTGTTTAAACATAAGGAAAAAATGGGCACACATATTGGCATTTCATATTCCAGTCATTTATAAAGTCAAGCATAACTTTATGAAAAGCTTTAACTGAAACAGAGCCCTGGGCATCATATCATCCCGGGTTCCAGTAAATTGACCAATATCGTGAGTGATTAAAAAACTAACAATGTGTATGAGCGAATGTGTCTGTTGTGTGTGGGCGATTCCTACAACTGCAGCTCAACGTTACATAGGTCCCAATAAGTTAAGGAAAAAAAAAACATAATTTCAAAGAAGATGGTAATCCATCTGTATAATAAGATTTACGACTCTCTAGGGTAATATGTGGGCTGCATTTTCTGTTCTTGCGGCTCCACAGAAAAAAAAAATACATAAATGATTCAGGCACTCTGCTCATGTAATCAGGCAATCTGAAAATGCCTACACTCACATAACCAGCTCAATACAGCATTCCCTAGAGAGATATTAACTTCCTCTACAGCAAATTAAACACACAAATCTAACCAAATAATGGACTGTCATCAGAACTATGGAACTATGGTCATTACAAAGAACATGACATGAATACATAATCAAGATTGCCGTTCTCAAATTCAAAAACAACTGCTTGAAAAGCTTGTTTTCTTGTGGAAGTGAGAAAAATATGTATGTATAATTTATCTGTGATACTGAAAGCAGAGGATGCTAAATGATTTACAGTGATTTGACTCTTGGTAGCCCTACTTTCTATAGGGCTCCCATGGGGACCATATCTTTTCTATCATTTGCATAAGTTTGTATTCCCTATAAACCTTAAAGAGCCAAATAAGGACACCACAGCCATCATCAGCTCATACAGCTTTAAACACTTTACTTTCTACTCGCAGTTCAGCCAAATTCGTTCACAACTTTTTGAGTTATTATGCAAACAGACAAACCGACAAACAAACCAACACTGACAAAGACATAACCTCTCTGGCAGAGGTAAAAATTAAAAGGATAATACAGTATTGGTGGAGATGAGAATTAGGCTTTTAACTTTTTGCGAGATACCAAGAAAACACTTATGAAATAGTACAGAGCATACCATTCTAAGAGGAATTAAAAGTTTATTTGATGTAAATCGGGTTTGGAATGAATGAAACATCCAAAAACAAAGTAAAACAAAGCGATCGTAAATTAAAGGTGGGTCCCACACTTTATCAGAATCGCTTTGTTTTGGATATCTCCGCCATTTCAAAACCAATTTTCATCAAATAAATGTTTAATTCCTCGTGGAATTACATGCTGTTTCATATTTCATACGAGGTTTCTCATTATCTCACCAAAAAATGTTAGAAACCTGCAACTAATTAGGTCTCAGCCAAAACTATACGATCCCTTTACAGTGTTAGGAAAATGGGAAATCCACAGATTAACCAGAGTCCAGTTTAGAAGCAGTATTCTCCAAATACAGCCATTTCAATAATTCTCATTTCAGTTTCCAAACGAATTTATAGACTCCTCAACAACAGTAAATACCAGCACCTTGTTCGAGATTTTTTCTGAGATCTGCAAAATCCAGAAGAGAGTAAGTCTCTAGTGAAAGCAAAAAAGCATTGTTTTCTTCACACTTAGCACCTTTCAACATGGCATATTGCCTAATCAGACACTGATTTGACATAATTTATGTTTAAAAAGAAAAGAAATTGATACTAATGATAGGTCACAAAAAAAAAAAACCTAAGAAAAAATGAAGATTTACCATAAAGGCTCTGCAAAAAGGAAAGATTGAACTAAGGAGGTATCTAGAATGGAAGATGATGAATGGGGGTGAGGAAATGAAGGCATGGGTAAATATTTCTTTTTTTTTATAGTTTGAAAAGATTGTGTAATAGACGGCATATTATATTACAAAATAGAACAAGGATATTTCAGGTCGACTGGAAAAACAGATTTGTGTATTCTGCACAATGAATGAAATAAAAAAATTGTGGAAATACAATTTCAGGAAACAGCTCACAGTAAAACTAGTTTAGGTGTGTACGTAAGTCACAGTGGCTGTGTTGTGTTGTACTGCTGGTGATGTCAGCTTGCAAGAATTGGTTAATTTTCAATTCTGTTTGACAATGAGCTTGAAATACAGAAAAAACTGGGGAAATCACACTTTGCAGCCAGCTTTGTTGAAAACAAAAATAAATAAAGTGTGCAAATATGCCAAGCGGAGAATGAGTACATTTTTGCATACTAAAAGCTGTGCTGGAATGTGATCAATGAAATGCCGATTCTCTTCCTACATGTAATAACAGCAGAAGTTATAAACCCAATGTGTGTGTGTGTGCGTGTGCGCACTTAGCCTGTTGAATACACTAATATCTTCTAATCCTACAGCACAGCGGAGACAGGCAAAATGAATTTCTCATCCAGTTACCAGCGTCCATTAGCGCGGAATTGAGCCGTTGGGTGTTTTTCCACCAATCGGTCAATTCTATCAGAGAACCCCGGAGAGAGAGAGAGGGAGAAATTGAGCTTGCCCCACATAATTTCGCCCTCCAGTCAGGCACTCAGCTGGGCTCGCGACGGGACTAACCCCGCCATTACCTGTCGCAGCATAATGACTATGACGTGGTTTCCTTACGGCCTCGACCGTACTTGTGAACCCCCATTTCCTCATCCCAGATGCGTGCCATCACTTCCAAACTGTCCCCCCTCACTCCCCCTGCTGATGTTCCTCACCGAAGGTGACATCTTTATCATACTTCCCACGACTCTCTACACTTACAGCATTATAATTTTCTTATAAACATTCTTCCCGTTTCCCTATTAACTACTAGTTGGTAAACATTGAAACCATCCTCTTTTGTTTGTAATTGTTATTGTGTGTTGTTGTGTTTTTTTTGGGGGGGGGGCAAATCTCTTATAAATTTATCCTTTTTTAGGGAGAGGGTGGTGGAGGGTAGAAATTGTGGTAGTATAAATACTGTATATGCCATATATTTTGTGAGGTTCTCATTTTCGCAAAACTTAATGACTCACGTGCTATTCACAAATTTAACAGCATGCAAAATCATCAACCCTGATCTCCACAAGAATGCGACATGCACACATACATTTCTGAGTTCATAACTGTAATCCACAATCATGAAATAAATATGTAGGGTACACGGCAGATTTGGTGACAGAATCTTGTCAACAAAATCATCATCTCTGTGGTATGTGTCTTAAAGTATTTTGTTCGTTATAACTTTACTGTCAAAGAGGAACTACAAACTACTGTCATAATGAAACCATGCTCTGTATTTCATTATACTTACACAGAGAATGTGGTAGGATTACAAATAATCATGTTTTTTTAAATCATATGCAATGGCACAATGCAAAAAGGAGTGAAGAGAAGAAAAAAAAAAGATCCCCACTTATTATGTTTCTCTATACTCCCTCCCTCTCCCCATCTCAATGAACTATCCCCAGCCACCATACTCATCCCATCCCCACCCCCAAAAAACCTCCCCTTTACCTGACACAGTACAGAGCACAACTTTAATCAACACAGATCTGGCTCTGCTGGATGACCTTTTCAAAAGTCATCATTCTTTTGTGTTACATATCAACAACTTGATGCTCTTGCTAAATCTACAGATACACCAGACAATAATTTATTTGGGGTTGAAGACTTAAAATGAATTTAGCTGCAGAAGTTGTAGAATTTCAAACCTACTTGCAGTGGCTGCTCCAACCCCCGGAATGCTCAGGCCAAGGAGTGCAAGAATCCCACAGGATGCCACAAGGCAGTACAGCGCCCTCGCTGTCAGGTTCATCTCACCAGCCATCCTGGGTACCATAGGTGGATCGCTCTTCAAGAAGGCGGTCTTCGACGGGGGATAACTCCTTGCAGTCACTCAGATGCAGTTACTGTTAACTCTTCCACAAACTTTCCTGTAGGTTATTGTGTTGATGTGTCTTTATACCAAGCGTTCTGTGCAGGCTTCTATGTTCAGAGATTCTGTTAATATCTATGGAAGACAAAAACAGAGGAAGAAAATCCATCATTCAAATTGGATCTCTGTGCAGCTCACGTATATTGCATAACACTGTTGCTATTGTTGACAGTAGCATTAGAGTAGTGTTAACATAATGAACATGGCTACAAATGTGAATACAATGTTATCTTGGCGGGTTTAATCACATAAGGGTATAAGCTGGATGCATTTGGGACACCCAGAAGTGACCATCCTCTTGAATACCGTAGGTAATAGTAGTAAGAATGGACAGTGCTCAGAGATGGGGCAAACCGGACAGTGAAACTGACCTTGACTCTTCAAAGATGAAGCATAAGGAATCAATTTGTGACTAGATCAAGAGAATAGATGTAATGAAAAACCCAATAAACCAAAACTCAAGTTTAGCTACAATAAACCAACACTCACGTTTAGCTACAATAAACAAACAAATTTAAAAAAATCCTGTTTTTACCACTGTTGGCTACAGACACAAGAGCAAGAAATTGAAATGGCAAACAAAATTTTCCAGTCACTCAGGATATTCTCCTTAAACAACTTCCATCAAAGACTTCAACACAAAACAAGTTGTATGGCCATGGCATTGGTCAATCTTGTGGTCACATAGCTTTTATAGTGAGGAAGAATAGCTGACGATGATTCACGGCATTTGTACGGCACCATGAATGTTAAGAAAAAAAAAACTTCAAAGATACAGACTCCCCCAAGAATGTTAGTAATTGAATGTCTGGTGAAAAATGTGAGTCTTAAGTGAAGCTTTTAAGTGCTCTATTTTGTCAATTTTACAAAGAGTTCCATAAGCAAGGAACAAAAGAAGAAAATGCCCGGTCTCCATATCCCTTGAGATGTGCAATGGGCATCTGGAGAGTAAAGCCAGATGATGATACAATAAAAGCTTTCATGGAGTCAAAAGATTCCAGGCCAAACAACTCAGCATTATATCCTACAACATACAGTACTGTGTACTTGTATATTATGTGTATTGTTTGGTTCTGTACACACGCAAACACACACATACACATATATACGAACATTCACGTGTGTTGAAGCGTGTGAGAGAGATGAACATATAAATACTATTGTGATGTCAGGCTTGCCTTTCTCTGTTTCAAGTATACATATATACCTTCTACATCAAGAAACATTTACCTCCGCCAAGGGGAAGGTTATGTTTTTGTTACCATTGGTTTGTTGGTTTGTTTGTTTGTCCGTGTGCAAAATAACTCAAAAAGTAGTGAACAGATTTAGATGAGACTTACAGGAAAGGTTGAGAATGACACAAGTAACAAATGATTAAATTTTGGTTGTGATCCGAGAATTTTTTGGGAATTCATGAAGGATTTTTGATATTTTGACACGTAGGGTCAATGAACTTAGGAGTTCAAGCTGTGCATTTTTGAGGTTTTCAAATGTGCGCTAAAGTGCATGCTCTTGTTTCTGCTAGAGCAAGGCGCGCTGCGCAGCTGAGGGTTTATGATGTATCAAAGGCTTCTATATTGGGAAATCGGCCGATTTTTCAGCATGTATGAGTGGAACTCACTGATCTCTATGGAAAAGCCCAAAGAGCTTTACCCCAGTGGTGGAGAGGAACAAATCTCTTCGGGAAGAGCAAGATCATCGGTGGAAAGTATAGCTGCTTGGCGGAGGTCTGCGCGCTCAGAGTGCTTTTCTAGTTTTATATATTCTCATTTTCTTCAATGCATGGAATTGAACAATCAGAAATAAACACTCACTCACAAGAGTGAGCTGATTCTTGTTAGTAACCATTTTTAATCATGCTTGAACTCTTAGGATCTGCTTTCAGCAGCTCCAATAAGCCTGTGACTGTATTCCCATACAGTAGCTCTGTTCTCAATATTGCTGGGGCATTATCTCTTGAATGTTGCCAGGTAAGATACAATTTTTTTTTTCCTCCGGAGAATAGTGTTTGCTTTGACTCATCTTCTTTGCTCAAAATCCATGGTTTGTTGCTAATCAATAAAGACATCAGCAAGCCTGAGGGCGTACTCGACATGTTCAATTAGTGTCTGTCGGTCTGTCTTTCTGTCTCTCCTTCCCTTTCTGTCTCTTTATTTCTTTCTCTCTCCTTTAATCCTATTATCTATTGGGGAAAATGAATGTCATTTGACTAAATGTTGAACATGTCTTGTCTTGAGTATTCATCCACACTCAAAAAGAAGACTTGTTTCTTGATTCTTTTTTTTAATTCAATTTAAAAACTGCATGCTTTGTCATAATCACCATTTCAGTTAACTCTTAACGTGCCATGGTCGCCGAACGGCGACCTTAGTCCTGACGTGCCATGGTCGCCGATCGGCGACTAAGAAGAGCGCGAAAAACATTGGTCATTTAAGTTTTTGTGGTACCATAATTTGTTACACCAAGAAACTGCCACTGATGTGTACTGGTAGCTGATTAGCATAGCCATTGTTGCCGCTAAAAATATGAGTATACTTACATAAGAAAATTTTGAATAAATACGTGTTTTTTTCAGCTAGATGTAGTATTTTGTGTCGGGAAAATCCGCAGTGAGCGTACCCTCTGCGAGCTGTGTATAGATCTAAATTCTCATTGATAAACCACGCGTGTGTATGCTACTTAATCTGCGTGTGTTGTACATGCATTTCCACTCGCATTGTTCTGCTTGGGTGGTCTCCTGCGGGAGCGGCTTTCATTTTGTCCCTCAAAGTGGGTCAAGCTTTTGTTAGTCGGTCAAGTTTTTCATCCTTTTGTCTTGGTGAACTTCACTAATCGTCCCCATGCTAGCATATACGAAGGAAGAACACGCTTTTGTTCTTGTCTATCCACATATATAGTGGACGGAAAGTAGACCTGTAAACAAAGGCCTGCCGATTTCAATAGAGTGCACCCGCCCGCAGTTCGCATAGACAAAAGAAGGATTAGTCAGTGCTTCCTTCTCAAGTGGACAAAAGACACTATTCCAGGACCCGGGATTTACTTTAGTTTCAAATACAAGATCTGGGACTAAAGGACTCAGATTGGGGAATGAATTACCGAGGCAAAAAATGAAATTGAAAAGGGAAGTTGAACTGCCAATATCTTTGTAATTATACAACTCTAGAAGACAATTTTGTTATCATTCGAAAGAGGAGATGTAGCTCTAAAACTTTCTCACAGAGTCAAGGGAGCGTTCTATTGAAGAAAAACCACGAATGACTCTTTCTTTCCATACTACACAAAAATTTCTAACAATTTTTTCATGATATCAATTATTTCTGCAATATTTCAGGTTGAGATAGATATTACAGCAAACTGACTGCATGGCACGAAAGACCAATTATTTCTTGATATATGTTGTGCAGACCTCAATTCAAAACAGTCAGTAGTTTCAAAGATATGGCAGTTTTAAATTACATTGTCACTCCAGTTCGCAAACTTTCTGGCGTTGGGTAAAAACGTCTGGCACGTTAGGGGTTTTGGGTCTGGCACATTAAGAGTTAATGATAAAGTGCATGGTGAAAAAAAACCAAACACGAAATCTACCCCTGATGTTAACCTATTGGATATAATAGACATCTATCATAAGTCCTCAACCTGTTATTACTAGTCCCAAGTATACTCGGGCAGGTGTCTGTGGGAGATGCGTAATGCAGCAGAATCAGCCCCTCCAATTCAAAATGGGATGAGACAATGTGTATTTCAGTTTCTGTCTCTATCTTGTCTTTCATTTCTTCATGTTTCTGCTGTTTTCATTCCACTTCTTTTCTCCTTTCCCTTCTATAAATATCATATTTCCCCTCTTTCTATGTCAACTTTGAAAGTTATTTTCAATTTCTTCTCTATTACTTGTGCAATCAAACATTAAGCTTTAATATTTTCAGTACATATAGCAGGGCTTGACACTAATTTTTTGTCTGGTGGCCTGTTCAGGCCACTAAAATCTTCAAATCTGAAATTTTGGTGGCTCAAAAAAGAAATGCAGGTTCCTAAAATAAAATGAAATATAACAAGCCATTTGGAATCTGAAGTGTACAATTGGGCCACTAGAAATATAGCCTTTTGGAAATTTGGCAGCCCAAAATCGTCTAATATGCTGACAAACTGGTTAGCAGTCATCAGATTCCAGCAGTCACTACAAACTGTTAAATTGAGAAGAATTATGTATCACCTCGTTGAGGACGGGCTGATTTTGCTACAACATGCATTTCCCATAAACACCTGCACGAGTATACGCGGGACTCGTCCTCAATGGGTTAAAGGTCAAACTGTAGGCCTATATTGTGGCCACTTGCCTTATGCTGCAGCTTTCTCGTCAGTATCCAATTACGGAATGCTTTTTGTGTGTGTAGATGTCAAACACTCCGTGTTGAACCCTGTCTGTTTACATACTAATTGCTTAGACTGATCCTTCTGCTGAAGTTACTACATATCACAAAATGGGTTCCCTTTTTTCTTTATTCTAAACCAAATTGTTCCCTTACATTGATAAACAGGAAACAATCTTTCTTTTTCACTGCACAGATTTGTTTTTGAGATATGACAATTATTACATCTTTGACCTCCAGGGATTTACCCTAGATCTAACCAGCCCATTTACTCCTGATGTTGCATATACAATTGTAATATAGACCACGTACCAAGATAATCCATTGTGCGGTTGCCTAAAATTACAAAAAGGAAATATGGGGGTGGTCTGACCATCAGATGGACTGAAATCCCAAAATCAGAATGCCTCTGGCACCCTTCGAGGCGGAGGCGTAATACACTGTACACTTGCAAATAATGCTGAGACTGCTTATGAAGTACGCATACACAACGTTGCAGCATTCAAAAAAAAAAAAAAGATTACTCACAGTGTCATCCTGAAAATGTCACTGCAAATGAAATTCAGCAACGAACTGTGATGGAATTGAAATGAAGTAGAAAATACATTTATGAAAAGGTTACCAACAAATAATAAATCCTCATCGACAATTAACTAGATAGCCAATAAAAAAAAAAATCGCTTCAAGCTGTCACGCTGATCTACCTTATCACTTGCATCCTAATACATGATACTACAGACTTCAAAAGAAATGACCAACACTACTCTCTACACGTGTGCGCAAACGTTCAAAAAGAAATCATCTGGATGCCAAATATATCGTTTTCACAACTAGGTGTTCCTTGTTTATCACTGACTAATTTGTATGTTGCCTCATTGATATGGGCTTGGGATAAATGATGTAAACATGTCGTGCTGTTCAATGACATAAGGAGCAAGTGGGAGTAGTTCACAGTTAATGAGGAGGGCTGTAACTGAGAATCCATCGTGCTGAGCTAAGAAAGAAAGAAAGAAAAAGAGGCCTTCTTGTTTGTTTGTTTCAAAGTGACAATACGGCAATGCTGGTCGGATACAGATCTCTGCAGCAATTGGATTGCATGCAAATCCTAGTGCTAGGAATGCGATTACACGGTGGTGATGGACGGGGAGAGGCTGGTCGGAGGGTTGGGGCGCAGATAGAGCTGGCTGGAGAAAGCAATCAATGCAAAGGGGGATTTGGACTTCCTAACATGCATTAGTTTGCCCGGTAGATTTCCCGTGGGGATCAATCCAACGCGGTTTGTGCCGATGCAACTCCAGCCAGTTCTAGCCACTGATCAAACAGCTGTTTGAATGCTGACTCATAAAAGTGAGGTTCATCAAATGGACACGACCCCCATACCCCACCCCAACCAATTCCACTGGCTGTAGTTCCCACTGATTTTCATTCCTTGAAAGGCATCAAATCTTGGCATTGCATGAATAAACCGCAACATGTGCATGAATATTTTACACTGCATAACTACATCGGTACATGAATATATTTTTGTTATTTGACTTTTTTTAAATCACGAAGGTGAATGTGCTGTAGTGACATATGCATTTCATTGTTTTGACAGGTATAAATAATGCATTTATCTTATCACATTTATCTTCAAAACAATACCCATGATAAAAACCTCATCTTACACAGGACTCCCTTGTACTGAGAAACAGTTACATTTTTGGCTAATTTTGGTATTTCTACTTTTTGGATCTTTTTTTTTTACATTTGTATCTACATGGAGTTCGAACTTTCGTTTGATGCAGATGTTTCAGTATAGAATGTTATCATGAATTTCTATCAACATCACTGTGAGAAACTAATTGGCTATCAATCTGTACAGCAACCCAGGTAATTGGAAAACAATTATATTGAAGGCCAATATTTGACAGAAATTTGCAACACTTAGGCTGTGAATATATCCTGAAAAAGCCAACAAGAAAAGTAGGTTTGTGGTTATCACCCTGAGCAATTGGACATGGAAAATTTCAGATATGAACCAAGTTAAGAACTTTTGCAGTGACTGAAACCCAGAAATTATGCAGTCCCCAATTATGAAAAGAAACAGCATCAGTTTCACATCTTGATATGATTTCGTGAAGCACCCTGGGTGATTTGACTCGGCGAGGTTCAGGCATCCAAGAAAATTATAAGGACAGCCTGACACCAAAGCCTTTCCTTAAGTCATTTTCATGGGAAAGAATTGAATTCAGACTCCGCAAACCACCTGTTTCTGGCATATCTCGCCCACGTCACATGACCTGTATGACAAATGAGCTAGGATCAGGGAAGGCATATTTAAAGCGCACACTTCTGTACCAGCACCATTTGATGGAAGGATGCCTCTGAGCTGTCTGCAGCGATCTCTCGCAATTTGGCAAAGAATGAAAGATAGCCTGAATGACAGCGCTTTGAATTACGGCGAGAAAGCAATTTGAATTACAGCGTAGCTAAATTTGATCGGGAAAAAACCAAGAAGCATTATACGTATCCCAATTCTATTGCTACATAAGGATGCCAAGCAGTCCTGAGACAAATATGGTCATTTTTTAAATGAACTTTTAGAGATATCACTCATTTAACTTGATGTAAAACAGGAACTTTTTTATGCACTTTATTCCTTAAAGAAAAAGAAATTCTCCTCAACATGCACATAAAATGGGAGCCTTTGGCTGTTACTTGAAGATCTTAGCTTCATCTTTGAATCTAAACCTTTAAAACTTTAACTGCTGAATTTTTCATATCATCCGAGGAGACATAAATTATGCATCCATGCTACTGGGTACCATGTTCTGCAGAATCCGCACACAAAGCATAAACATTTCTGGGGAAAATAGAAAGGGGAGTCAATCCTATAAGCCAGCTCAGGGTTCCACTTTGAGCATGAGCAGAAAAAGGTAATTTGTACCAAGAAGGCATGTGTTGTTGTTTTTTTATTTATTGAGATAAGCATCTGTGATGTAATGATTGTTCAAGTAAACCTCATAAATAGTGCTTGCGAGCATATCCATCTGACAGCAAAAGTGGTATTTGGCAATATCAACAGAAAAACGATTGTTAATGCATTCAATGCAAAATAATGAAATGGATGCTTTACAAAAGTGTTAATATTGATGGACCATTCTGGTCACCTGGTCTCCGCAAGTTTCATCCTTTGTTTGAACATGCCTGATGACTTCCAGAAATTGTTACATCAGGCAAACTCATGCATTTTGTTGCTTTGAATATGGGTGAAGTGCCTATTAACCAACTGAAAAAAGCAAGGTCATTTGTACCTATGTGCATCTGAGCTACTTTTAACTCCAAACTGGCTTATATGCCTTTATTTGCTACTTCCTACTTTGGTATTAGAGATGAAGGTAAATGTACGTGTATTAAGCAAAGCAACTGAAATTCCTGGTGCACTGTGTGTGGTCTGTTTAGCATCCATGCACTGCGCTGCATTAAGTAGACAAGCAATATATCACTCGGTGAAATAAATGTTGCCAATTTGAACACAACAGGGCAACATGATGGGAATAATGATGAAATCCAACCAGTGGCATTCCATGAAGTAATCAAATATCCACAACAGGAAATGATATAGTGTTTCCCAGTACAATAAATGCATCATAAGCTTGTTTAAACAATGATAATGATAATGGTAATGAATAACACTTATATAGCACTTAATACCGATGTTTCTAAGCGCATTAATCCGGGAAAAAAAAAATTGAAGTAAGATACAGCATTATGTAAATATGATATAACAACAACAACAAATATTCAAGGTTACAGTTTTGGCACATGATAGTGCAAACTGATATTTGCAAAATTTTCCAGCCAACAAACACATTATCCAAATTCCTATACGTTGGAGATCATGAGGTTCTGAAGGCTAACATGGCATGATAGTCCTTGAAAAAAGGTCATGGACCATGAGTGACAAACATGATTGATATGAATGCATGGGCACATAATAAGATATGTACACATTGCAATAAAGAATGATATGGCTAACATTACTGTCAATTTATTTGGTCTCTATACAATTGTTGTGGTTTTTTATGGTTGAATGGCACATGCCTTGGAAAATAGACAAACACACAGACACAGACAGACAAGTAGCTGATTAGTCTATTGACTGCACCCTCATGTTAGTGTACATCAAAGTAATACCCTGTTGATTAGTCTGATCTTGATTCATGAAAAACTACTGTTTTATATGACTCTAAAATAGCAACAACAAAAAAGTTTCTGGCATTGAAAAGACAAAGCAAGTATTCTGCCTCCCAATGGAAATTTGATTAAGCAAGCCCCCTTATTATTCATGCCTACAGAAATGTACATTTCTTAAACAATTTACACTTCTTGCATGAACTAATTTGATTTGATGACAACACACATGTGTGGTAGAAAAGCTAAAAAATCCTGCCAATTACACTAAAATGAAAAGGAGGTAAACAATTATTTAAAAAGCAAAGAAACATAGTGGACTTTTGCAACCCAGTTACTATGGACTCCTGATACTCTAGGTGACATCTTATTGACACACTCACAAATTCTTATACCCATATTCATTTGCTGAAACAGACATTTGTAAAATTGTGATTTTTTTTAAACTACACTGAAAGTATGATGCACAATTTCTATTTTGTGGATATTTTCTTTAAAGTTTTGTCTGAAATGGCATTTCATGAAGTGTAGTAGTCTCCTTATCAAGTGATAACAGCACAGAAACTTAAACATTCACAACTTTTGAATGGATTGTCCAATTTTCCTCAAACTTTCACCAATGTGTTCTATCAATATAGCTGCTTTCACTCAATCTATACGTAAATTTGGATTTGGTTTCCATTATGCAAACTGGTATTGAAATTGAATTATTTTGCTATATTACTGGAATGTGTGAGTCTCCGGCCCTCATTGTGTGTTATTAACCTTATTCAGTGTATTACGTTTCAGGTTTTCAGAGTATTAGTTTATCCGCTCAAGAACCACAATAAACTAGATCTGTCGTCCTTAGGACGTGATACATATATGGTGTAAGTTTGAAATTGATAGTCGAAGGACTTTTTGAGTTAACCCCTACACAAGTTTTGACGAGAAATAAAGAAAAAATAAAGATTCAGTACAGATACAGAAGATGATCCGAGAGGATACTCGGATCACCGAATTCCACAAATCTGCACATGGAACTATTGAGTCATGAACTACCTGATATGACAGTCAGCGACTTTATAACAATATTAACTGCTCAGAATGTCCCTTTAAAGCATGTTCCACAGAGCAAGAAAGGCTTCAGAGTCTCCATCCATCACACGATGATGTACAGGTTGCCGACATCATGTCCTAATATGCTCCCTGGTCCATAACTTCTCCACATCCCACATTCCAGGGAAGGTATCGTCCAATTCAAGGCATCCACTGATGTTCCTTAAATCAATGCTTTCATCCTTGCTCTACTCACACGTCCACAAAAGCTTTCTACATGACTGTCCCTTCTCTCCCTCTCTCCTCTTCTCAACTACCGCCTCCCTTTCACTTCACCCTCTGCCCCGGGGGTCAAAAATGGGCTACCAAAACACTCGAACCATCGCAGATGACATTTCTGTGAAAAGATGGAGGGGTATAAAGTCAAGCCCAATTGAACAGAATTTGTTGCGCCTGAACGAAATCTTTACTCGACCGTTATCTGGATGACAAAATGCCGGTGGAGTGATCGGAAAGTCATCCGCCGTTCCTACCGGGGCTGTACTGATACTAGATTCACTTCGCAATCTCTTTGTTTGTACACCAAGCATGACATTTCAGTGGGTTAAATTTGTGAAAGCAAAGCAAAAAGATGAGAATAAAAGGGAGAGAGGAGGACATGGGCAATGATGAGACAAAGTCATAATTGTAATTCTGCCTCCCGGCATGAAGGATCGGCAATCAAAACTTCCAAATGTTATATCTCTCCTATCCAATTACTTCATGTTCCGGAGTTAAGAGTACATGACATTTCCGCGGCCAGAGCAAACTGACAACATGTGTTGCAAACATAAATACATATGGCTCCCATCATCAACTACGATTTGATTAAGTCAGTACCCACAAAATGACTTGTCTTCATTCCAATGAAGATCAGAGTGGCTTTGATCACAGGGCAGCTTACACCATTAAAAAGTGTATTTCAAATACTGCAAAGCAAGAAATATTTTTGCGAATTGGAGTTGACAGCCTTTTTCGCGGCATAAAATATTTTTCAGGAATTGCCATTGGCATCTAATGCTTTATAGTGTTGACAACAACTTGCGCATGCATTTTAAGCTCTTGTGAAATTTGAAAAATTAAAATGCACACAAAAATTTCTGTTTTTACAGTTACCTTCTCACATGGAGAAGGTAGGCGAGATCTTTAGAAAAGGGTGAGTGTATTTAAGGTTTGCATACACACACTAAAGCATGTGCTCTGCTCAGGCAAGGCGCCGTGTAGCTGGAAGCTGATGACATAAACAAAAGGTTTCTATAATATGGGAAAACTGGGCAATTTTCAGCATGTACGTATGGGTGGAAATTACCTACTTGGGGGAGGTCTGCGCTCTCAGAGTGCTTTTCTAGTTATTATCTATATTCAGGAACACTTGAGTATCATTGGAATAGTCTTGAAAAGAATGTGCAGTCAAGTACAATACTGTAAAACAAAATATTTTTGTGGCATGAAATTTTCGCAAATTGGAGCCGACGGCCTTTTTCGCAGCATGAAATTTTCACGAATTGCCTCTAACATTCACTGCGTATAGTGCAGACAAGAACTTTCAAGTGCATTTTAATTTCGCGAATCGTGGCGCTCGCGAAATTACAATGCATACGAACATTCCTTGTTTTACGGTAGATGGTCTGAATGCTGCATCATGCTGTGGGCAATTTCGTAACACTGATGAATTCAACACCTTTGCATCTGAAGCAGTAATCTCAATCTAAGTTATGTCATATGATCCCAAATAAAATGCGCCATGACTGCCAATGTTTGCAGTTTCACGAAAACATTACCCACATAATTTGAAATTTGTATTTCTGATGATGTCTACTCATTATCAGCATTCTCATTTCTCCCCTTTTGTATTGTTATTTGTGTGGAAAATTCTCACAATTAGTGCCTGTGCACAATTTTTGCTTATTTGTTCCAATGACCATGGGATATCTGGAATATTGATGACAATGAAACAAGCTATAAGATGCGTAAAGGAAAAGCCCATTGAAGCGTACACTGTGTAGAGACCTCCACCCACGTTCCCTTTGTTCATATTACTTCTCATCCGCGCCATTAGCTTAATCCACAGCTTGGCTCCCCCATTAGCAAATTGCCCCATCAGAGGACAACAGGCTGGTTTAAAGGCATTATCTACCATTTGCAGATGAAATACAAACCCAGCATTAGTGTTTCAAAATAATTTTAAAATGTGAGTTTGGGACAGAAACAACCAATGTAAAAATTTGAACAAGTATAATCAATGTTAAGTATTGTTAAACATACAAAATGTAAACACAAGTTATAATAAAAATGTTTCCAGACTAAACTATCTACAGTTACGGCTTAATGAGAAAATAGTGATATCTCCTTTTATCTTAGGCTGTATTGCAAAAATTTTATATGGTAGGATGTTTTGTGATACAACTGACCTACACATATGCATTAAAAGTGATATCTTGAACATTTTTTTTTAAATCACTGCTCCCAAAGGTAAACAGGACCTTTAAAGGCATTATCTACCATTTGCAGATGAAATAAAACTACAGCTTTAGTACTTCAAAATAGTTCTAAAATGTGAGTTAGGGATAGAAACAGCTAATGTAAAAACATTAATCAGTTTAATCAATGTTGAATATTATTGAATATACAAAATATGGACTGTCTCTAGTGTACACTGTCTACAGTTATGGTTTATGGAGAAAAATAGTGATCTCCTTATATTTCAGGCTTTACTGCAAAATTGTTAACATGGTAGGATGTTTTGTGATACAATGACCAACACATATATTATGTATCAATGTGATAACTCCAAACATTTTCATAATCACTGCTCCCGATGGTAAATGATACCTTTAAAGCTAGGCTCATATGGTCATACGGTCTAGTGGTATGAAGAGATGAAGGAGAGGGCAAGTTCATGCGAGAATGGATTTGTTTCTCTGCAGAGAAAGGACAGATAGAGATCATGTGACCTGTGTGTTGTATTTATAAATGAGGCTGATGTAGTATGCTTGAAGATGTAGCAAACCCATTCTCCTTCATTGCTTCTTTATTGGACCCTATGGAAGAACAGACTCATTCTAATAATGAATCTGAAATGGGCAATCTATCCATTTTTGTAATCTCTGATTATTCTTGTATGATTTAAGTTTTCTGTGTATTTTTCTAATGTGAAATGGAAAATAAACAAATAAACAAACAATTGTAGAATTTATCTGGAGGTTTTTGTCTTTTTGGAAGACATCTTCAGAACAAGAGGAAAATCACAAGCACCAACGCACACACACACACACACACACACACACACACACACACAAACAAACAAACAAACAAACAAACAAACAAAACTCTCGGGCATCTTATAGAATGTGACTAAAAACAGACATTCTCTTAGAAAATTGTACGTTCTGCTTCAAGACTCACTCATTCCTGGAAGTTACTCAAATACACATTATGGTACCCACGCATGCTTTCCGATGTTACCAAATGTGTTTTGCATATACCAGATAACATTTCAGAATATCTAGTTTTATCCATTTATACATTTCATTCAAAGAAAGAAATTACATGACAATTGAACAATGTATTTAACAATTCACCTGCTGGAGAGGTAGTTTTACACTGATGTACTACAGGGATCATCCATCAACACAAAGAGTCTGGCAATGATTTTTATTTCAAATAAGGGTTTTTATTTTCATGATGCATACATTTTGTCAACAGGCAACATATTCCTACAATATTGAATGCAAGCAAACATCACTTCCACCACTGAAGAGAAAGAGAATGGGTTCACAGCTCACTGAGAGTTAGCTGTATTCAGTAACGACATAAAGCCGACTTCCCATGTCTGATATTCCAAATCATGTGGGATTGCATCCTGCCCACTTGTTCTCGGAAACTGCAGCGAGACGTAGTCTGGCGGTTTCCACGACGACGCGTACAAGGGGTGAAGCATGCAGTGCGAAATAATGCCAGACAAACCTGATCAAATGCTTGATGATCAAATTGTGCCAACATGGGGGACCAGTTGATTTGCAAAGCCAGGTCTATGCCCTTACCTCATTTGAAATCTTCCATCCATCATCCATCTTCAATACTTCTCTCTCTCTCTCTCTCATCTACCCTCCCCCTTCCCCCCCCCCTCCTCCCCTCTCTCACTTCTTCCTTCCCCACTTCAGGACTACATCATTTTGTCTTCTCTCCTATATTCCTCCTTCCAAAGGAGTCCTATTCGTGATTACATTTTTAGGTGATACGCTATCAGCGTATCACCTATTGTGATTGTCAAAATCTCTCTTTATTTCTTTTTATTCTTCTTTCTTTCTGGACAATTTTGTGTCATCAATATCTCAAGAATGACATTACGGAATAACATGACATTTTCAGGGAACATGTCTCATGACAAAATCTAGCCACAATAAGGTTTTCATGACAGTAACATATCTATGACGTCATCTAGGCGCCATTTTGTGATTTTCGGACCATGTTACATGATCGATCATAACTTCATATCTAAAGGTCATGTCTGTATCATTTTCGGCGGACATTAAGTTCAGGTCACGCTCTATCATACATTTTAATGCTAATTACCTAAGACATTATTACGCGCGCGTACGCGCGCGTCAAACTTTTAAAAGGCTCAAAACAACTTACCAATAGGAAATCTCGAAGTTTCAGACAATTTTAAGCGTTTCGCGCGTTCGCGTCCGTCCGCACATTTTCGCGCGTAGTGCGCGTAAGCAAACTGAAAATGCACATTTTTTGACAGATTTGGATTCCTGATACATTAAGTAACAATATCCATTGATTTCCGATCAATTTCGACCTATAACAAAGGAATGCGCTGGCGTCAAAGTTGAAATTTCGTGTTCTCGTCTATGTGGAAATATAGCGAAAAACATGTCTTTGTTTATTTCGCCATAGCTCTTTAAAACGTCAGGTGACCCTATGTTTTTATTGCATATTACAAAAGCATATGAATTGAAAATAACGTTTCAAGTATCAATATTTCCCTAAATACATTATGACGTCATCATATCATCATCTGAAATCAAAAAAGTGGAATTAATTTTTTTGAGGTACTGTTTCTGACATTCATTTGCTCGTATCTCTGTTGTTTAAGCTCAATATTATCCCAAATTCAGATATGTTGTACTTTGAACATTTGCCTTTTAAGTCCAAGTCATGGTTTTGAAATTTGATGACGTCATCATACCTTAAATTGTGATTAAAGGTAAAGATGCAAAATCGGACAAGTTTACGTGTTATGTCTATGGGAGGTGATTTTTTTTAAAACCATGCATTGACTTGACAACGTTTAAGCACCTTTATCTCAGCTGATTTTGCTTCATTTCCTCTGAAACTTAAGTATGTTGTAGCTGAGACAATAAGCTTCAGTAATCATGCATTTTATTTTTTGAAATCTCATCATCAGGTTGACAATTTTGCAGTTTAAAACTGAAAATGAGAATGGAATGTGGACAAAACGATTCCCGATTCAGCTTTCACATACATAAGTTTACGTTCCTCATATTTTCTCGCCGAGACGTATGGCCGAGTGGTTAAAGGCGACGTCTCAGAGACGTGAGGTTGCGGGTTCGAACCCCACAAGATCACGAAACAAAATACTTAGCTATTTTACTTTTTTTTCTTCAATTTTGTATTACATATTCGTCCATGTAGAAATCACGTTCGTATATAAACGCACCTATACACACACACAGACACACACACACACGCCATATCCCTCTTTTTTGTGTGTTGGAGACCACATTGCTTCGACTGCAGCAACATTTTGCAGGTTGACTTTGTCAAACCGATCATAGTATGTAATGACGACGACTGAGGTGTTGTACTTTGAACATTTGTCTTTCAAGACCATGTCATTGTTTTGTACTTTGATGACGTCATCACACTGAAAATTGTGATTAAAGGCAAGGTATCAAAACCAGCCGATTATAGGCTTTATGTCTACGGCGCGTATTTTTCCCAAGTTGCCAGAAATGGCATAGCGACATCAGTCGTTACAAGGCCGCATTTCCGTCTAGCAATGCAATACATGTTCACGCGGCCACGATTGTTGAGTGGGCATTGACTTTTTCCCCCTGTAATATCCATACATTTCTTTTTTGCCTTACCATTTCCGGGGATGTCCCGTGGCCGATTGGTTAGAAAAACGGTTTTGCATGCACGCTCAATATAACTTCAAGGTGCCTATATCACATTCTTTTCTTTGTCGATCACAGATGACCGACACCTGATGACCCCAAGCGTATCACCTAACTCGTCAGCGTGACGAGTTTCATATCTCGTTATTCTTCTTTCTTTCTGGACAATTTTGTGTCATCAATATCTCAAGAATGACATTACGGAATAACATGACATTTTCAGGGAACATGTCTCATGACAATATCTAGCCACAATAAGGTTTTCATGACAGTAACATATCTATGACGTCGTCTAGGCGCCATTTTGTGATTTTTGGACCATGTTACATGATCGATCATAACTTCATAACTAAAGGTCATTTCTGTATCATTTTTTGTGGACATAAAGTTCAGGTCACGTTCTATCTTACTTCTTTTGATGCTAATTACCTAGGACATCATTAAGTGCGCGTAAGCGCGCGTCAAAATTTTAAAAGGCTCAAAACAACTTTCCAATGGGAAATCTCGAAGTTTCAGACAATTTTATGCGTTTCAAACAATTTCGCGCGTGCGCGTCCGTCCGCGCATTTTCGCGCGCACAGCGCGTCAGCAACATGAAAATACACTTTTTTTGACTGATTTGGATTCCTGATACTTTGAGCAACAATATCCATTGATTTCTAATCGATTCCTACAAATAACAAAGCAATGCACTTGCGTCAAAGTTCAAATTTCGCCTGCGCGTCTATGTGCAAATATAGTGAAAAAACATGTCTTTGTTTATTTCGCCATAGCTCTTTAAAACGTCAGGTGACCCTATGTTTTTATTGCATATTACAAAAGCATATAAATTGGACTTGACGTTTCAAGTATCATTATTTCCATAATTACATTATGACGTCATCATATCGTCATCTGAAATCAAAAAAGTGGAATTAATTTTTTTGAGGTACTGTTTCTGACATTCATTTGCTCGTATCTCTGTTGTTTAAGCTCAATATTATCCCAAATTCAGATATGTTGTACTTTGAACATTTGCCTTTCAAGTCCATGTCATGGTTTTGAAATTTGATGACGTCATCATGCTTTAAATTGTGTTTAAAGGTAAAGACGCAAAATCGGACAAGTTTACGTGTATTGTCTATGGGAGGTGATTTTTTTAGAAACCATGCATTGACTTGACAACGTTTAAGCACCTTTATCTCAGCTGATTTTGCTTCATTTCCTCTGAAACTTATTTATGTTGTAGATGTGACAATAAGCTGCAGTAATCATGCATTTTATTCTTTGAAATCTCCTCATGAGGTTGACAATTTTGCAATTTAAAACTGAAAATGAGAATGGAATGCGGACCAAACGATTCGTGATTCATCTTTCACGTACATAAGCTTACGTTCCTCTAATTTTCTCGTCGAGACGTATGGCCGAGTGGTTAGAGGCGTCGTCTTAGAAACGTGAGGTTGCACACGTACGGGTTCGATCCTCACAAGAGCACGAAAGAAAATAATAATTTTTTTTTAACTTTTTTTCTTCAATGGAGTACTACACCTTCGTCCATGTAGAAATCACGTTTGCATGTAAACACACCTATACGCACACACTCACACAGTATACCTTTGTTTTGCGTTGGAGACTGCATTACTTCGTCTGCTGCAAAATTATAGTTTTGCAGGTTGGGCTTTTCAAACTGATACAGTATACTGTAATTCTATTCTATTGTTTTATTTAAATGGGGATCTATCCATGGACAATTTTCCCCACTATGTACATGTTCTTTATATAAAATTATGTGTTGTTAATGAGGATGGGTGGATTGTTAGATGAAATGGGGGATGTAGCGATGTGTTGGGTTCATAACCGTATAGGTTGGTTCATTTATATACTGATACTTATGTAATGTTATTCATAACAATGTATATATGGGTTCATGTTACATAAAATTCAACACAAAATAAACATATGTTGAGCTTATGTTGTATAAATAACGATATATTATATTGGTTTCGTATCGTATAAAAAATATGGGCTTGTATAATGGCGCAGTAATATAAATATATATCTATATATCATTATGCTTATTATATAAATTCTTGATAATATATATATATATATTGATTCATATTTGGGTTTATATTGTATATAATTCACATATGTTTCCGTGTTTATAAAAGCACCAATGCTGTCACCAAGTCTGACATTTAACTTTCTTATCTATATACATTATACCTACATGTTTCAAAACAGTATATTGTCTGATTTGAAATATTGCGTATATATATCCTGACATTGGTGGCAGTATATATGCACATATATTCCAACATTGCCTGCTATTTCTATAATTAATCCAATTCCTGATAATCATTAATTGCCTACATATACATATAACTTAGCGCAGACACCTACATGTACATGTGTGTGCCGATATTACCTATCTTGTCATATAATTCAATTTATAAAAACAAAACATATTTATATTACCCATCTGTGTATTTCCACACTAAAATACATTATTTGTGCTTACACACATATATACATACGTACATACATACTGTAACAAAATGAAATTTGTTCATATCAATTCAGTAACACAATGTAGTCGTGGTTACTTTGTGCTGATTTATACATGTAACAAGCTATACATTGTAAAAAAGGTATTCAGTCTTCTGTATTGATGATTATTTGTCAATTAGTGGTTTTTGTGGAGTTTCAGATAGTGATAAAAAGTATGGATGATAAGTGCAGCGATAATTCCTATAGTTAGTTCAAAGCTGTGTTACAGATGTTTGATACATACATTTAGCATTGTGTGTGTGTATATACGTGTGTATACAGGTTGGCCATATGACACATTCTAGACAATTACTCTTAATTGATTAGCAAACGTGATCAGCTATGGAACTGGATATGGTACTAATGTATGATGTTAATAATTCTGATTAAACTGTGACGAGTTTAAAGGGATAGCGTAACTGTGTGTAAAAATAAGGCAATTATAAGGATATTTTAGGGCAATTTGATAACCATGCCTATAATAATTTCATACAGGTACTAATGCCTGCCTCATATTCATGTGATAGATCGTCATGTCAATAGCAAACTGACAACGTACGATGAATGTGTTATATATTGAACAACTGTCTTTCAAGTCCATAACGTTCCCCATATTTTCCCGTCGAGACGTGTCGCCGAGTGGTTAAAGGCGACGTCTCAGAGACGTGAGGTTGCGGGTTTGAACCCCACAAGATCACGAAACAAAATAATTAGCTACTTTACTGTTTTTTTTCTTCAATTTTGTATTACATATTCGTCCATGTAGAAATCACGTTCGTATATAAACGCACCTATACACACACACAGACACACACACACGCCATATCCCTCTTTTTTGTGTGTTGGAGACCACATTGCTTCGACTGCAGCAACATTTTGCAGGTTGACTTTGTCAAACCGATCATAGTATGTAATGACGACGACTGAGGTGTTGTACTTTGAACAATTTTCTTTCAAGACGATGTCATTGTTTTGTAATTTGATGACGTCATTACACTGAAAATTGTGATTAAAGGCAAGGTATCAAAACCAGCCGATTATAGGTTTTATGTCTGCGGGACGTATTTTTCCCAAGTTGCCAGAAATGGCATAGCGACCTCAGTCGTTACAAGGCCGTTTTTCCGTCTAGCAATGCAATAGATGTTCACACGGCCACGTTAGTTGAGTGGGCATTGACTTTCCCCCCGTTATATCTATACATTGTTGTTGTTTTTTTGTCTTACCATTTCCGTGGATGACCCGTGGCCGAGTGGTTACAGAAACGGTTTCGCATGCACGCTCAATATAACTTCAAGGTGCCTATATCACATTCTTTTCTTTGTCGATCACAGATGACTGTCATCTGATGACCACAAGCGTATCACCTAACTCGTCCTCAATGTGACGAGTTTTCATGTCTCGTTAATTATTATTCTTTCTCTCCTATAGCTCTTTTCCCACAGGAGTCCTCAATAGGATCCACCCAAGTCTGCATTTTCAGTTGCTTACCGACATTTTCTTTTGCTTCATTTCATGATAAATCATTTGGATTTACACTTGTCTGTCCTATCTTTGAAATTTTCCAACCTTCTACTTCCCCATCCTCCATTCTTTCTGGCTCAATACCAGCAAATTGCTACCTGGATTTTGATATCCTTCATTTGTTGATGACTTGTTTGTGTTTCAGAAGAGATATCACATGCTATCAAATATCACACTTGAGTTCTCATTCGTTCAGGCTGGCAAACACAATTATGATGAGGGAAAAAAAATGAATGTTTGGGTAAAAAACACCTGATTTGACCTAAAGAATCTATCAGAAGTTCACATGCCTTGACCTAAAGAATCTATCAGAAGTTCACATGCCAAATTACAGGTATCACTGCTCTGCTTTGATATTGTGGCAGAATTGTAGATGCAAAGGCTGGGAAACTGGTATATTACTCAGTCTTTTCCATCTGTGATGTTCAAATGTGCTATGAATCCACCGACTTCCTTTAGAATCTTGTGGGTTTATATTTCAGGACACCACTTGACATCAAATTATTCAGGCATTTTACTCAGGTACAGTCATGGCCAGTGTCACACACACACACACAACACACATACACACACACACACACACACGAGTCAAGAAAAGAAGGTTGGGTGAGGGGGCTGTCTCTTGAGCCTCCCCATCTGGCGACAGTCATTGTTTGAGACAGGCATCGTGAAAACGAGATATAGAGAAATAGACCTAGAGCAGAGCAACAAGATTTACCGCTGGCACACGGACGTTTGATTCGTATTGGGTGACACTACAAACAACAATGAAGAATGCTGTCCCATCCTTTCTTCTACGTCAAGCGGCGCACGCTAAATCATTTTCGTGTAACTGAAACCAGTAGCTCCTCGCATTTTGCGTGATTGAAGCGGACGGGGGAGGAGTCGTGGCATTTGAAATAACAGTGGCATGTTGCCCGAAGGACAAACAACTCTAGAGGCAATCACAAAGCGCTGCCAAATATGATTCACAGAATGTATATTAATCTCCCCGTGGCACAACAAAACGTCATGAGCCATAAGTCGTTGAAGCAACAGATAGCCTGCTGGAAATAGAACCTGACATGTACGTCATTGCATTTCAAGCCACCTTGCTTCCAAAGCAAAAGCAGGATGGTAATGACTTCGAACACTGATTACTGACGATCCCTGGATTGCTTATGATTACTTTTTCTTAAAGTTGTATTCCACCTGAACACTTAGTGAGGTTAATCTAATTGTAGCAGACTGACAGTGATCGAGAGTCAAGGTCTGTAGCCACTTTACATAACCATCATATACTGTAAGCAATTATCTCGATGATGGTAACCCCCTACTCACCCCCCCCCCCTTGAAAAAAAAAATCCTATTTTCCATAAAACAATACTACACATCAACAAAGCTTTTGTTAATGCAGAGAACTACAGGTGCTACAGTGTATATGGGTAATCCGTCATTTAAAAAAAATAACAATAAATATGAACTGTAATAAATTATGTTTCTTACCTACATACTTGTGAACAGTTCTATGTTATATTGCATTCTAAAACATCAGTCCTTTCCCCTGTATTACAAAGCTACCCTAATCATTTTGGCCTGGCGTAACCGTGCACAGGGCTCGGGTGAGGATTGAAGGCAGCACTTGCTACTGTCTTCACGTAATAGCCTGCTCGTTCAAATATCAGCTTCCATGACGGGATGACGTTAATCATAAATTTGAGAATTTAAAGTGTCTCGTTTGGTTGTCATGTACACGCCTCCCTTCCCAGAGTTTTCCACTGTGGCATGCTGTTTCATACACTTAAAACTCAGCTCGTCTCCATGCAGTTATGAATCCAGCCACGGTCAGTTTTTATTTAAGTATGCATCAAGGATGTACTCAGTTGCTGTTAAATAAATTCTTTGTGTTTCCCATATGTGTTATCCATTGAATTTCATGGAATGATGAAATGATCACACAGAAGAGTACAGGTTTGTTTTGTTTTTTATTGATCTCATACGGAAAAATACCTGAGCCTATGTCTTTATCCAATAACTTGATTATTTGTTGGATATGATTTAACATTCTCTTTCACTGACAGTACTTACTAGATTTAAATTCACAGTAACTGGTCCTTTTTTAAGTATTTCTTCATCATTATGACTAACTGGGACCAAGCAGTGGATCTTGAAGAGGAACATTTCTTCATTCAAAATGTTATAATGGCACGTTCCATAAAAGACCAAGATATTTTCTACTCGGCATTGCAGCAATCTACTGTATCAAAACTTGACAAATTCAGATATTTTTTGTACGCTTCCAAAGATCACGAAAGCCATGTCATGTGACAGTCGTGTCGACTCGTAATTTTGTGCTCTCCACCATGTCCTTCATGCTCTCATCCGTTGCCAATGACAACATCGCCTTTTCCCACAATGATTACAGAAAATGTGCATGCCACCACAGGCTCGACACTGCACAAAGAAAGAGTCCACCATCAGCAAACAGCATATATGGGCACTTGAAGTGTACCTCAACAGAAGTTATTTCCCTCTCCTTTTTTTTTTCTCTGTCCCAAGCCCATGGCTTGTATCCTGAAAGTGAGTAACTTGATAGATTTGACACTTTAATTGAACAGGGGACCATTAAAGGTAGCAGCCCCTTTTTTATCATTTTTTTTTTACAAGCCATCTAGAATCCTTCAGAGTTTTCTCCTCTATATACATGGCCACTGGCATCAAAATGGCTGCGTAATATAGATCAGAGGCTGTCTTTCCGCATAACAGCAATTGAAGTTAGTCCTCTGACGTACCTTGTATTTTCTAGGAGAGTTTAACATATCTTTCAATTCTTTTTCTTTTGTTTTGCCTATGATACAAACTGATATCAACGGTATTCTTTGGCATTATTACAATATGAGTGGCTGTCAGATTTAAAAGAAAATTAAACATGAACATCGGCACACTTGGCTTTCATCATTTTCTTCCCAGTACTGCTCGATTGGCATGCTCTCACATGGTAAAATTACCAGCACATACTGTAAAATTACAAATTTTGCAGCGTGAAAATTTTCGTGCATTTCACGCAAGCGATGCGCAATGAGTGCAAAAATAAAAGCATGCAAATATTTTTGCTTGTCACATATGTAATCCTAGCTTGTATCTTGATTCCGCGGAATTAAAAACATGCAAAACTCATCTTAGTCGCGGCCGAGCCCAAAAAATTAGTCACACAAAAATTTCCACTTTTACAGTAACTCCCAGTACAAGATGTTTGACTTGATGTTAGCTTTGAGGAGGCAGCATACTGCATGAGCTAATTGATCAACTGGTATTGAGTTGAACACCACTATAGCCAAGATGTGATGTCCTTCGATTCAGTGGATTTTACGATATTATTTCTGCACAGACTCTAAATCATATCATGAACTCTATAAATGTTTAGGACATTTTTTCTTCAGTGACAAATTGCTCTTTAAATGCCACCAAAAGATTGGTGTACCCTCAGTAATATGATTTGCATACATCTCGAGTGGAAAAATGAGTCGGCAGATGGGAATCAAGAATAACATGATACAAGCCTGACCTCAATAATATCCTGAGCAAGTTGCACTGCCTTGCTTTGGGTGAAGAGAAATGCAAAGCAGCATATCACGCACACTCATTTACATATCTGATGATTGGGTATCCATATCACCAACCTTCGCTCTTAATATCGAGCGGGCTCCTTCGCTTAACCCGTTGAGGACGAGCTGATTTTGCTACAACACGCATTTCCCACAGACGCCTGCTCGAGGATACTCGCGGGTAGTCTTCAACAAACCAAGAAACCAGATAATGGTGTTACTGGTCAGCACATGTCGCAACTTCCAATCTTGGACAGAGTCCAACAGGGGGACTCTGAACCCAATCAATTATTGAGATGAACAGGTAGGGAACTCGATAATAAGACACCATGGAATGAGAATCTACCATCGCTGAATTCCATCTGTCTCCTAGAAACAGAGTTTTATTTTCAGTGGATATGTAGGCCTACTGAAAGAGAGAAAAAGGAAAAAGAAAAAGCAAAAGAGAAAAGAGAGGAAGAGACAGGGACAGACAGAAAGCAAGAAAAAGACATGGAGGAAAGATGGCAACACCAAGCAGATGTTCTCACCTGTCTTCAACTGGTTTGGACTCTGGAGCGACGAACCAGCCCAGTACCCGGACAACAGGTAATAGATGCACATTGAATAATGTCCCTGGAAAGGATACATATGGCATAAAAACTCACCTCTAGTGAAATAAAGGTGCTCCCATCAGAACAGAAAAAGCTGTACTGAGTTATTTGATGCACCACAGGTTAGAGATTCACATGCCACACCAACACAACTGAAACTTTTTTTTCTTCAATAAACAATGCATGGGCTGATGCTCGTACAGGGACCTACTGTATATGCTGTTATTTTAGCGAGGGTTTGATTTTCACGTATTTTGCAAATCAAAGTTGCAACGCGAATTTAACAATGTGCAAAAATGTCACCACACGCTAGGGTAATAGCGCATTTGCAATAAGCCTCGGTGTCAATTTACAACAACAACATCTCGCAAAAATGTCTGTCACCTCCTTACTCATGAAAATATCTGTACGCGAAAATAACAGCTCATACAGTACTAAACAGTGAGAAAGAGGGGTTTCTTTGAAATTTTATCCCTAGAATTCACACGGGGGAATCTGCTCTGTGGCAATTTGTCTAAATCATGTTGAAATGGAATCTTCAAGAATGTACTAAGGACAGTTACATGGTATGCCTAGAAACAAGCTTTTTAATACATGTGCAATGTTGAATTCTGGAAATTGAAGTAACTTTGTCACTTTCTCTTATAGGGCTTCAAGGAGGCTACTAAAGCATTTTCGGCTGTTGGAATTTCGAGGGCCAACAAGACTCTTCAAATGAATAGATCCTGGGTTTCAACTTTGCAAATTGTCTACCATAACATCAAAATACACATAGTGTTTTGAGTTTAGTTTGTAATAAGACGAGCTCATATTTATGCTAGCTCAAAAAGGTGAGTTACTCCTAGTGCACTCTTTTTATAATCAAATGTCTTTTCTGACACTCTGTGTGAATTTGCACAAGGACAGGTCTTAATATGCACTAAACCAACCCTGGCTTTGGTGAGTGCGGGATTTACCAACGCAATTCATTTTCCAATAACATTAGTCCCGTGGGAGGCAGCTTTGTCAACATTACACGACGATGCTTGCCTATAGCCTTGGGGCATGATGAATCGAAACATCAAACACTCGTAATCCTGATCTGGACGGCACTGGATTTCAAACAATTGAAGAAATAAGTAGTGTATAGTTCAGAAGCATTGATACAAAGAGGTGTTGTTGTTTTTTCTTCATTGGAATAATGGCCTAAAACTAATTAGTCCTTGATCATAGATTGTGCTAAATGTGTGAATAAGGCACAACACTAGTGCTACTTAAGTGGACATTTTTGCAGTGTGGATATTTTCACACATTCCGTGTGATATGACACTAGCTCAAAAATAAAAGCATGCAAATATTTTTGCTTGTGATAAGTAATAACATCTTATCCCTTTGTTTTTGCAGATTTAAATACATGTGAAATTCATTTCACCGGATTGGGCAAAAAAAAAAAAACTCACGCCAAAATGTCTACTTAAACAGTATTCATGTAGATAAATGAGGCAACCTGCAGGGACAGCTATGCAACAAAAATAAAAGCCAAATTAATGTGAATTTATGATCAATTTAAAGAGCAGGCAGACTTAAACAAATGCACTTTAATTTAGATCTGAAAGCATCTAATAAGGAACTTTTAATATGTGATGGTTGAATTTCTACAATTTTGTCACTTTTCAAAAGAGCAACCTCCTTTACTTTGTGATTTTTGCCTTATGCGATGAGGTTTGGAGTATAGCATTGTACATGTATGTTGGGGGTTACAAAGGTTGTGGGTACAATTTTGTATGTTTATGTTTTGTGGAGCTTGACCTTTAACCCGTTGAAGACAAGTCCTTAGTATACTGGGGCAGGTGTCTACGAGAAATGTGTGTTATTGCAAAATCAGCTTGTCCTCAATGGGTTAAGTGGTGTGTTAAGAAAAACAAAACTTAACAAGACTGTATGCAATGCAGATCTCTATGGAATTAACTATCTGCGTTCATTCTGTGTCATAACATTCACTCCTGACAAAAAAAAAACAAAACACAATCTAACATTCACATGCACAATAAATTAAAGAAAATGTTCAAATGTTGATCTTCGCTGACAGTGTCTGTGATAACTAAGTGGGAAACTTTGCCAGTTTAAGCTATGATGGTGGCTTGTATTGCTTTGTTTTTGGTTCACTCTTAAACTGGAACAGGAATTCCTCCTGATCATGGAAATTTTCCCCAGAAAGAGCTTGCAAGCAAAGATGTTTACAAACAAGAGCGTGCAGCTCTTTGTCTCGTGGCCAACTCGGATTACAAACATGCACCTGTAAACATGGTGGAAATCGAAAACTCCTCCAATCAATTGCTCGCCCGCTCTCTAAGCAGGCCACCATGCAGCCACAACATGATGTATTCCTATTCTCACCCCCTTCCATTACTCATGCATTCGACAGCTCCATATGACTCTAGCTCGCCTATCAGAATGTCTCCCTATCGACTAAGGAATACCCTTGAAAGTTGCACCCGACACTCACTGCATGTTTTGAGAGGTGTCACAAAGAAACTAGAAATATCATGAACAGCGATTAATACCCCATTCTAACACTTCTGTACTGGTACTGAAATTAATAAAAACCATAACTTTACATATAAACTGTATATCCTGCAATCCTCTAAAACAAACAAATAAACAAAAAATGACAACAAACATCTAGGAGAAAGGCAGGTGAGCAAAATCCATTCCCACACTGCCCCATTCCTATGTCTACAATGCTACTTATCAGAGCAAATTCTGCTCAAAGTTTTCAAAGACGATATTCCCTTTGAAACTGGACAGCAAATGCAATCTAGAATACAGTACTATGATATGCAACATTGCTACGCCAAGCTTTAATAAAACAAATATATGAATGGTTTCAATTACCTCAATTGTAAATTAACTGTAAAACACAAAGGCAGCAAATTTAACAAGGAGACTCTGAATTATGTGGGGTAAAGGTTACAGAAGAGGTTGATCAAGGCCCTTAACTCCTCAATTTGGTCAGCAGAGTGAGCTTTACTCTACCATCAGTCATACTTATCAACTGAGTTTTTCAAAAGAATCAATTATGTGATCCCAGAAAATTCACTCATAAATTCTAAAAAGCCTGGCAAAAATATGCTCTTTTTAAAAAGTTTAATTACAGACCCTGGCATTAAGGCAAAGCAGTCAAGCCACAGTGAAGGACGCGTGATCTGACAGAATGCCCTGGAAAACCATATTTCTGCAGAGAACTTTGTCTGCAATAGTGTCTGAAGCAAATAAAGAAAAAGAAGGGGGAAAAAAAGGGCATAGTCACCCCAGTAGACAAACTTCTTGACAGCCTTTCAGGCTCCATGTTCGGGTAGAGTCGGCAAGCACAAGTAATTGTGATGGATGGCGTGACTTTTACCATGATTATGTCGAGGCAGCGAGCAGCGTTTTCTTTCCATCCTTCAAAAATTATTTCATAAGAATGCTCACTAGACCGGGGGGGGGGGGGGGGGGGGGGGGGGGGGGGGGTTGGGGGTGGGGGGTGGGGTGGGGAGTGGAAAGGAGAAAGGGGAAGTAGCTTCTATTGAAAGAAAGAGTATGATTTATTGGTCATATTTGTCAGACCCTTCCCCCCCCCCCCCCCACCCCCGGACTTTCAAAATAATCTACAGAGTTCTCTGACTTCAGGCTGAGACCTAACTCGTTATTTTGACAGAGGTTGCAACCATGGATTTGTATGGCTCCTCACAATTATCATTTTACTCAATAAAACAAAGAATAAAAACCACTTTAGAGGAACATGGTTGTAAAAAGCTGGATTATAACATGTCTAGCAGATCGGGGTGCATTATGACTCTCTTTTTAGTTTTGTTGCATGAAATTGATTTCTGTGGGGAAAAAAAAAACATCTTTAAATCTGGTTTCAGGTTAAAGATACATGTCATCATGCAGAGATGGATCTATATCAAACCTTGTCTGAAAACATATCAAGTTCATGATAATCACTGCACTTTGAAAAGATACATTAACTTCGTTTGTTGATAATCGCAGTGTGTCCCTTACTGCTTTTACACTTGTGGATTACAGATAACAGATGACTGTTTCGTGGCATAACCACGAGCTTTTGATTGCGGTATTTTGGTACACAATATAATTATATATGATATTGGTATAGAGTATGTAAATGTATATAGGCAAATAAATTATTGATTACAAAAAAAGACAGATTGATCCCGTCAAGCAATCCTCTGTAGGACATTTTATGACTTGCTGTGGCAGCCATAAGCACCTTGCACCAAGTACTACCTGTTTGATTTTCATGTTGAGTATCCAAAAGCTTCTAGTAATTTTTGGAGAGAATTTGCCCTACATTTTTCCACTGGGGGGGACTGTTTTCCGAGAGACAATTTTGTGTTAAGATATCTAATCAAGCATGACTGCATTTGGGCCATTTTGACAATTAGACTAAAAAGCTAAGCAAAGCGCGACTTTGTACATGCAGAGCCACACGAAGTAGAATCATAAGGCACTTATTTTCATGTGTGCATACTACAGGCATGAAAAGCTGCTATTAGAAATGTTTGTCAAAATTTCACTTTCTTTCGCTGCTTGAACTGATCCTGAGGTTACATGTCTGATAGTTTTATTGATCCTGCCTCTTTTTTTTTTTTTTTTTTTTTGCAAACAGACTTGGTACAAGGCTATGTGAAGTATTTTCTTTACCAAAATCACAGTGATCACCACAAAGAACGGACATAATGAATCAAAAATATCTCAGCTAAATTATGCACAATGGCACTTGTGCCCTAAAACCTTCATCAACAAAGCGAAAATTAAGAAGCACGGCATCTACGCGAGATGGGAGAAGTTTTGCGTCCTACATCTCTTAAACCATTCCCCAAGGCCATGGCAGCAGCGACGTCACTCCTGAAACAGATATTACAACAGTATCACATGACTTGTACAAGCTTGCTGAGTTGTTGGGGTCTTTTTTCCCCCCATCATCCCTCTGTCACAATCGCCATGGCAACGAGGCAGTCTTGGGAACATCTGACATTTGTTAACATGTAGAGAAGTATTTGGTAAGCACAATGTTTTCATATCTACGGGAGATGACTTTGTAATACACTTGAGTGGAGTTGAGTTGAATTCTACTTGTTAACACCATATTATTTTACACATTTAAATGTGAATATGATAACATGAAATTACACAAGATATCAAAATGTGAAATTTCATGATAATATAATGATATGCAAGGTACTTACAGCTATGCATGCATATTTTACATACTTACATTTATTTTACATAATAGAAAATTAAGGTATAGTTTGAATCAACTTCATTGTGACATGTTGATGATTGAAAAGACAAAAACATGAGTAAGTGTGTATAGACATAAGTGTGGACAAAGGTTCAGAAAAACATAAACAAAAGAGAATGTTGTTAAAGGGAGAAACTAAAAGTTAGCACAAGTGCTAGTCGAGAATGGACTTCTTCTTGAATAACTTTTATTTGTTGGGGGGATTAGTGAGAGAATAAGCCTTTCTGTAACTCCAACAAATTGGGTTTTTCCTTAAACACATCAATTTAAACTCTTATCCTCGGTGCTTCAAGTCTATTCAGTAATGCAAATGGCTTTTGTCTTCAGGACATAAGGCGGCTGAAACAGCACTGTGGTACACAAAAGAATGTGAAATCAATCCCGAACAAACTGGCGGAAACATTCAAGGAAAAGGAGAGGAAAGACACACGTATCTGGATTAAAATGCCCCATTTCTTCCAGACAAGTTTTGACACGGCCGCACAAGAGGGAACATTGGTGTATTTCAGGCACGGGATGCAGGGCAACCACGATGCTGATTACCCTGACGGAAGCCATGATCTGTATGGATCCAGCATGCAGTATGAGCTCTTCAAATTGAATGCGATGTCCCCATTACAGGACGGATTGCCATCTGAAATTGGTTCTGACGGTGACCCCGAGGGCGCAATCCAACTAGTGCCAATCCCCCCGTTTCGTGGCACGTGTCTGACTCTCTCTATAAATAAGACCGGTTGAGGCTTGAAGATTGTGGGAATACGGAGAACATGATCTCCAGAGGGAGGTATTTTCTCTGCACAATGACCAGTAAACAGTTTATGATCAGAGGAGGCAAATGCCCAACAGGTTATCAACGAGTCCAGTGCTACCTTTTTCATCATCAGAATGCCCTTTTAAAGTAACAACCAATGAAATGAAGACTAATGCACCACACGATAATCTCTGTAACATAGACCTGCATAGCACTAAGATGAATCCATGTCTTAAATTTAGTATACCTGTTTATTGTGGGCATGTATTGTCTGCATCACAAATTTTGTAAGCAGGATTAGGCCAAAAAAAAAAAATTGTTGCATTGGCGTAACATGAGATTTTCAAATAGGGTCGGTCGGGCGGATTTTTTTTTTTTTTTTTTTTTTTTTTTTTTGCTACCTGCATTTTACGTGTAAAACTCGTGCTCAGCTCAGTAAACAGTTACAACTGCTGCACCGAATGTGCTGTGTTCATCTATTCTACAAATCATTTATGAGGCCGATATTACTGGAATTATACCCCTTCACAGAATTTAAAGATGTTGAAATCCCTATCCTGAATGTTTTCACTTCATATTTTACTATTTTGACTTAGATAAGATAGATGCAAATTGACCCATATGTACGATCTTTTCATCGCACACGGCGATCTCTATTACAGTCCCACATATACAGATTCGTGTAAGTTCTCCACACAAGAAACCTATGGCAAAACTGTGCACAATACATCGCAGTCTGAATGCTACGTATACACTGAATAAATCTTGTTAGAGTACGTGTGTTCGTGTTGGAAACAGATGACGTACTGATCAAGGAAGGCTTATGCGAGGCGCTAGATCTCTCCCTCGTACATCCGATATCCCCAGAGCCGTTTCCACTTCCGGGTTTGTGCGATCGCGATCGCAATCAACAAGATATTTGATATCGATAGCAAAAAATAAAAAAATAAAAAAACATGGGGTCGGCGGAATTTTTAGGGTTGGGCGGGTTACGCCAATGCAACAATTTTTTTTTTTTCTGCCTTACCATGACCTCATTTACATAGATGCAGAAAGCAGATTTGTGCAAGTGACTGGTTAGAATTGAGTTCAATGACCAGCCATCGACCAAACCGATGTATTAATGTGTGACCAGAATTCTAATAAAGCATCCTCTGAAGCATGGTCATGTGTCCTTTCTAGGTTATCGGATTATTTGACCATGATCGGGGACACGGGCTGTGAGAAGTGTCACCTTTGCTGGCACATGACGCAAACAGCGATACTACAGTCCACACGAGGGAATAAGAAACAATGTGCTACTTTAAAGACAATGGCCTAATACAGCCTCTTCACTCCCTTGCACATAGAAATAGCCCGGTTATATATTGGTAGCAACTATGAGAAGATCCTCTCCTACCAATCAATCCCAACTTGTCCTCCCCCTTCCCCCTCCTTCCCCCCCCCCCCCCCCCCCCCCCATCTCAGCTTCCATCCCAGAAGTTTAAAAGGATGAAGGGGTGGTAACATCTCCGTCGTCCCATGACAAAAGGAAGCAACTCTGAATTTTATCAAAATCATTTTTTTCTTTCTTGATTTGGGGTGTTTTTGGTAGGCTCTACATGATAGTGAAGAAATTGAGGTAACATGACCCCTAAATTTCAAGATATAGACATATCAAAAGGAAGCAACTCTATAGCAAAACAAAACAAAAAACAAGCATTTTTCTTCATTTACTAACAAACTCATTCCATAGAGTCACTTCCTTTTGTCCTGGGAAAGCAGATCTGTTTTACAATCATGCATGATATTAGTTATTCCATTTTTGTTTGTGTCTGTGTGTGGTTTTTTTTTCATTTGTTCACATTTACGTCTGGCAACTAAGATGAACGAACATCCATTCTCCTTTATTTGGGTTTGAATTTGTAGTCGAGGGCTACATGGGGAAAAAAGTCACTTCATGGTGTGAAAGATGTGCACTCCTGGCTAGTGGCAAAAAGGGAAGAGTTTTCAATTAGCAATGGAAGCACAATGACCCAACTATATTACTTTATGTTGGTACATTGAAATGATGTTACAATGGAAAGTAAAGAGAGAATTTGCAGTGTACACCTATCAATGTATCATTACCCCGATTGCTTCTGTGAGAAAAATCAGCATATGTATACTACAGAGATTTATTTCAAATTTGTAACAGGAATGGATGCTGCCATTCACTTGGACTAGTCCTATTCAATTCAATTCAATTCAATTTTTTTCAACTTCAATTCAATTCAATTTCATAAAAGCAATACAGCCAATATTTTGTACAATAGTCAAATGTCGAGGAAACCACGAAAAAGCCAGTGGCTTGAAGATTGTTATTCCCTATACAGAAGTACATTAAAAAACAGATTGGCATGAAAATACAAAAATGTTACATAATAACACTAGATACTTAATGAAAGACAAAAATACACATTAAAAAAACAGAACATAGACAAAAACAACACAAAACAGAACGTCATGAATATATAATGCTAATATCTTGATAAACATAATTAATCATGAGATTCAAGATTCAAACAGATTTGATTGAGGGAGAAACAGATATACACAAGAAAAGTAAAAGATTTTCCATAAGAATACATCACATGACTGAGAGGAGTTCCATCTCATTTCAAATGACAAATCTCACACAACAGGCAAGCTCAGCGGCATCTACTATACTCTGCCCACGCATCTCTGGCATATTGGGAGATTAACTGTACAGCTGGTGTTACCATGGAGATCCATACTGGCTTCTTACATACAGTCTTGGCAACTAAGAAGATCATCTTTGCATGCAGATGACTAATACAGTCCCTGTACGTCAAACAGCACAAAATGGTAGCTGGAACTATGTTTGTTTGGGTTTTTTTCTGTAATTATGTAAATGTAGATGCCTTCTTAAAACTCTGGTCACGTACGAGCATTACCTGGATTAGGAAGAAAATGAAAAATCTCCCTCGAACCCAGAAGACTGACAATTTCATATCTTCTGCTGATGATGTTACTGACAATAACACGAAGACAAGGCCAGTAGCCTTCAACAGGCAACAGGTGAAGTGCCTGTTTATTCTCAGGATGAAATCTCTGATAACTTGCTGCGCTGACATCTATGATGCAGAGACTCCAACCCCAAGCACCTTCTGATCTGGAGATTCTCCCACCTGAAACCCCTAGCAAACGGGAGACTCCAACTTGATGTGCGCGAAGTTCCTTGTGGCCGGGGTCCAGCTCTAGGGTTCTAGATGTTATCTCCTGCTATCTAAGGCTTATTTTTCAACATACGATGACACTAAGTTAGAAATCATTTCAAGCGGGAGAAATTAAATCTCAAGCGGGAGAACAGGAGATTTTGCAAAAATGGGCTTTCGGCGGGAGATCTCCCGTCGAAAGCGGTAGAGTTGGAGTCTCTGATGATGCATGTGGAACTGTTGTGTTTAATTCATGCAGCTATGTGCATTTCAGAACAACGCGATCTTGTGCTGCATGGCATAAATATAGAGTCAGAGTGCAAGTTGTGACTTGTCAAGTATTTCAGTTGTGCAACCTGTTCTTACCGTTTTCTCTCTCTCTCAGCTCAGAAATGTGTTAGAGACTGCTGCCAGAAATGCCAGGCCCACTTGTTACATGCCTCCAATCTCAAGCAATCTCCTGGCAGAAAGAGAGAAAGAGAAAAAAAAAAGAGTGGGTGGTGATTGGTTTCATTCTTGGATCGTCTCTCATCCTAAATTCTCCGAACATCACATTCCCGACACAGATTAATTGTCTTTGATGGACTCTGCTGCTACAACTTTGTACTTCACAGCATGGACCTGATATAAAGGGACATTCATCGTATCGTGAATTAATTCATGCACCTGTATATATCAAAAGCGCTACAAAGACATTTTAAACATGCTTCACTGCTTTGATCTTATCATCGTCACCGCCAGCAGGCCGGGAGAAGAACAAGATGGAGATTCGAGCAATCTAAAACTATATGCGCAGAAGAAAATAACTCACAAAAATCAAGTAAAGTAAATGTGCAGTTGTGGTGCATGATAGGAAATCATGCCTCAAACAATTTCGCTTGGGAGAAGCAGGCAGTTTTTAAAAGAAAGCTAACATTTTGGCAGAATGATTGTCATTTGTGATCTCAATATTTCACTCTTCCGCAGCTTATTCCAGAGCATAAAGGGATGGTAATGGTAGAGAACAGGTATATCTTGCCATTAGGCAAGGTCTTATGCGTGTACAAAAATGTGCGAATCAGCAATTACCCATTTTTTGACACAAAATTTGTCATGTTCTCAGGTTTTGCTGCTCCTCATCATCTGTATTCATTCAAAGACTTTTCTATCTGAAAAGGCACACCAGCGAAATAAAACTGAAATGAGGGAAACGATTCTTTTGTTAGTGACGATACACGATCACATATCGTTATTGTCCAGACACCTGAATGTACTCATTAAGATGCACACAATCAGGTGGTGGTGATGATGATGGGATCAAAGAAAGACCTCCATTCATAGTACATGTGTAGTAGGTACAAATGTAAATGTTCACAGGAAGAAGATAACAGCATCATGTAGCGTGATAATTTTCTTTTAAGATTATATCACTTACACAGTTTCATCCACGAGACCAAACATACTGTGACCTTTTCATATTTACTCTGCCCACTATGTCATATTTCTAAGCAACAGAGTGTGGATAGTAGATTTGATTGATGAGATACATTAGCTAAGCAGCCATTACCTGAAAACCTCACATTACACGAAGTTATCAATTAATCCACTGTTGTCCCAATCAGCTTTCATTGTACACCATGATAAGAACCTCCACTGCACAACACAGATAACCTTTTCTGTTCATTGTTTGTTTTCATCTTGCACACAGACCTGAAATGACAGTACTAGTGCATTTGTATATCAAAATTATACTTAATAGGAGGATTTTCTGAGTAGGAGTAGACTCATTGAAAGGAAATGACATCCTCTTCCTATGGCACACTGTTAAAGCCATGAGGAGGAATCACCCACACATTTTGAGCATGTGACCAATCTTTGACATTTATAAGCTTCTATTTGGTATATTATCATTATATATAGTATATTTATTAAGCTTTTACATGGTATACAAAAAAAAGAGAGAAAAATACATATTATATGACACATGGATTTTATAGCATGCATAAAGACCTTTATATTCTACACTTTAAAAGGAGAGTAGTCTTTGGTATGAAGATTTCAATGAATATTTTATTTTCTGGGTTTTCTTTTTTAACCTCTGGCAGGTAGCCTTGCTTTTGGAAAATGTTTCCCTATGTGTTTGTTTGTCTGTTTGTTTTTTCCTGAGATGCTCCATTAAATGATCAAATTCCATTCTGATATGTTAAGAAACATTTCCATACTAATTGCTGGATATTGTCTATTTGTTTCGAATCTGTGTTTTTCCCTTTAGAGGATTCTCCGATTAATGAGAATCTGTCAGTGTAATTTTCATTCAATTCACATTTAATTCAGTAGAAAAAACAAACAAAAACAAAGCAAAACAAAACAAAACAAAACACAGAAATACAATCAGAAAATACTAACAAGAGATAAAACCCAAGAGAGCCAGAGGCTTGTAAATGGACAGTTTTCTACCCGTTTTCCCACAGATTTGTAGGGTAGCAACAGTGGTTTCTCGATATGGCTGCTTTAACTTACTGACATATATCAAGTTTGAGAGGTCTCTTGAGTCTTTATGTGCCACATTCACATGCTCGACTCAGTCGACAGCATACCAAGTTTGCATATTCCGCTCAAACGCACAAACCGGCCAAACTGATCGATAACTCACCAAATATCACAGTACAATGCACGTGTTTTTCAAGATTTGATTCCTGTCACATGTAGCTTGCATTTTATTTGGTGATTGATTTCAAGCGGTGTTCCCTACTGGATTTGCGAGTAAATTCTGTGTTTCTGTCACTATTTTATGCGCCAAAGTCATGCCCCTACAATAATGTAGCTAATGGACATTTGAAAGAAAACAATCATAGATTTGTCATACATTATTTACATCAAAGCAAAGCTTGGCATTTTCTCTACAACTTTGCTTATTACATGACCAGGGTAACAAAAATCTGTCGAAAAGTATGGAAAAAACAGAATGTTTTCTCAAAGCGTGACTACGTTGCTATCTCAGAATAATGTGGCACACAGGGGATTTACACCATGGCACACAAAGAGTTAAATTCTAACACACTAAATTTTCTGTCCTTTTATGGGAACCGTTGGGCTGGTTTTGATGGAGAGAAATCTCTGTATATCTATTAAATGCACAATAGCTGAGATGGATGTGGGACAACACAACGAACTCTCGCAGAGAATCTATTTCACGCTACGATAAGCGATGCTGGGCCTCGCGATGACACTCGTGGGCATCGAGAACCATCCTCTGTGAGGCTGTTACCCCTGGCGATTAAGCCACGCATCGCTGAGCACGCCGCCGTGCATGAACCAGGCTTGGTTCTCAGGGGACTCCACTCAAATCGTGGGAAATGATGTTCAAACACTGTACGAAGTGACTGACGCACTGCCATTTCACTCAGTTTCCAAGAACCAATTAAAACAATTCATTACAAATCACTGATTAGGTCCTAAGCATTCCAAGAAGATGATGATGACAAGTTGGTGTCAAAATAGATTTGTATTATAATGAGAATGTGTAGGGAATTTTAAGCACAATTTTGGCAACTTGTCCCTTAATCGAGTATCAGACTTTTTAAAATCATACATGCACAGACCTGAAACTCTTTTGAAACACCAAGACTATCTACATTAAGGAAAAACCTTTCATCAGTTGTGTGAGTATATTCCAAGGAGTTTCTGCTCAGTATAAAAAAAACAACAACAACAACTTTCATTAATCTCACTACATTTGCACTTGGCCAAATGTGAAAGTCTACAGCACAAAAATGATTATCACTTGAACCATAATGTGCATAATAACAAAGCAATTTTCACACACTGTAAAACCAGAAATTTTCACATACATGTTACTTTCGCAAAATTCGCAACAGCCAAGATTCACAAATTTAAAATGCACACAAAGGTTTTATTTTACACTATATGTATTGAATGCCAGTGGTTAATTTCATGCTGCGAAAAAGGCCATCGGCATCAACTCGCACAAATTTCTCAATTTACAGTATATCTTTAAAAATCAACCAACTTCACAATGGAAAGGAATTCAATAATGAGTAATGCACAGCAGCATAACTAGTATGTTATAGTTGTTACTTGTTTTAATCTTGATCCACTCTCAGAAACAATGAGGAAACTTGTGGTGCAAAGTCTCTGCTTTAAAGTGGATGGCTAGTAACTGATCAGTGGGAATCAGTGGGAATGCTGAGGGTCGATTGTTTCGAACCTTGTGGGATTCATTTAAGAGTACATTATATATCTATTCTTGTGTGAAAATTATTTGCTTCAGAATGGTCTCATATTCAAGTAATGTGCAGTTTAATGTTTCCAGGTAAGCGTCCCTGGTCAGTGACGGGGCATTAATCTGCACATTACTTGAATATGAGACCGTTCTGAAGCAAATAATTTTCACACAAGAGTAGATATATAATGTACTCTTAAATGAATCCCACAAGGATTGGAACAATCATCCCTCAGCATTCCTACTGATTCCCACTGATCGGTTACTAGCCATCCCCTTTAAAGTGACAGGGAATGTATGAAGTACACATGCATATAAAGGCGTGAATAAGGATGAAGACTACTTTAGCCCCATGTCTTGTAAAAGCTAATTATTGTAAATGAAACACTGCCAGATTCTAGCCTTATCTAGTCCATGAGCTCTGCCTAATCCCTTTATTCATCCTCAGTGAAAGACAAGGGTGCCAAAATGAGTAATTTTGTGCCTGCTCTGTAGTGAGAATACAATACAAAAGAAGCAGTTTGTACAAATTAGATTGCACTTGGCTTTGTGCCAATAATTACACTAGGTAAGAAAGAGCTGTGCCACACAGGAACACTTGATGAGAAAGGTATTTATGGAAAGGTCTTCAAGAATATGCAAGTTGTAACATAATTTTGAAGGGACTTATGATGTGCATAGCGATGAATTTTCCATGGTTTACAAATTTTCCAGATGGTTCAGGCGGCATCGTTGATACAGAATATAACTCATAAAGTAAAGGTGAATAAACTAAGAATTGCATGAAAAACAACAAAAAGTTAGGAAGATAAGATTTGTCAGCTTATGTCAGAGTTTTAACAAATGATGTTCAAGTCATCAAAATTTGATATTCCTGACAAAATGAAATAAAATCCAACCTAATGGAATGACGTATAAGGCTTTGAAATTACAGAGTATCTAGTGAAGCATGCTGACTCACTCTGTATGAGTCCATACAAGAAGGGATTGGAAACGCCATAGCAACCACTACGAAGGGATTGTCAGATCAAGTTGGTGGAGGATTTTCATGCACTTTGATGAGGTTGGGGAGGAGGGGAGAGGGGAAGGGGGAGAGGGGCAGAGGAGGGGCAGAGGCGGGGAGGGGAGGGGAAAGCAAAGTCAGATTAAAGAGATATACTAGGTCTACAAAAACTATGCTAGACATTTATTTCACCTGGTGTTAAAATGCTTCTTCACCTTCAGATTCAGACTGTAGAAAGATTTCTACTTTACAACTGACAATTTACAACAATTGCAACAATTTTGAAATTAACATTGTTGATTGCCCCCCCCCCAAAAAAAAGGGAGAAACAAAGAATTTTTATGCCCACTTAAAAATCAACTGGTTGCACTTTTTTCTGACTAGTGATGTAAGGCCACATGATTGATTGTTACAAACATATGACAATGAACAATCAAGTGCTTTGCATTGTAACTAAAAAAAGAAAGAATAAAGAATTCATGCTGTCATTTCATGTTTTTCCTGCATTCATCACTTGTAATCATCTTCAGGTCATCTTACGGAACAGACTATATGAAAAGTTTGATTACGCAAGGAGTTAACTCCCTTCTTGTTGACTTGAGATATTTGAAAGTAAAACTTCTTTAAAGAAAGAGAAAATATGAATATATGTGATATCTTTAATAATATTAAACTACACAAATATTCATTGTTATTGTAAAAAGTGAGGTATCACTGGAAATGATTTCTTTTGCTCTATTTGATGATAGACTTCCTTTAATATGTTTAAGAATGGTGCTTTTAACCCATTTTGTGACCAAGCTCTTCATATGCCATTTTCATATCTTCCTATATTCCTATATTCCTATATTCCTATATTCATATATTCATACATTCATATATTCATGGAGTAACATACATTCCTCACCCAGCTTTAGAACACTGTCAAGCAGTGTACTGAGGTATTGAGCAATCACAGATAAGGAGGAACAGAGATATTGGGTTGCTGCTATTCCATGATGCTCCATCAAACCAGAATCAGCAAGACAGCTGATGTTTCATTCTCGGTATAGATTTTTGGGGCGATTTCTCCGGGATAGTCCTTATCTCTGCTATGAGCTCATCGCTGCATGCCGAAATCAGAAAGTCGCATTTGCACGGAAGAACTGGGTCAACCATGATGCTCAAAAAAAAAAAAAAAATCTTGTTTCTACCATTCTTTCTTGGTATATTTGCTATATCTCTCCCTCTACCCCCTCTCCTTCATCTCCCTTACTATCTCCCCCTCTTTCCCTCACACCCCTCAACCTCCCTCCATTCCCTTCAACCCTATCTCTCTCTCTCTCTCTCTCTCTCTACCTCCCTCCCTCCTACTTTGTCTCCTTCCTCCCCCCAATCTCTTCTCTCTCTCTCTCTCTCTCTTTTCCCCTTAAAAAAGGTGCATATTTAATGAAAAATGGAAATAATTACATCTGAGCATCATACGGATAAAGCATTTTCATCTGCTGCTCCCAAACTGTGGAATCAACTACTCCACACTCTCCACAACCAGCAATCTATCATCTTCAAAAAACATCTCACCACTCACTTGTTTCATTAATGTTCATAATCCTACGGTAAAGCGCATTTGAAAATATATGTTTATGGAAAATGCACTATATAAATGCATTATTATTATTATTATTATTATTATTATTATTATTATTATTATTATTATTATTATTATTATTATTAATAATATTATTATCATTATCATTATTATTATTGTTGTTATTATTATTATTATCATTATTACTATTATCATTATTATTAGAATCATTATTATTATTATCATCATCATTACTACTACTACTACTACTACTACTTCTATTATTATCATCATCATTATTGATTCATTCCAATTCTATGTATAATTTGATAGCAAAGATTGTTTGTGATGACCGGAAGGCTTGCTCGAGGCTCCCTGACATAGCAACAATTTATGCATGCAAACTTGATTGAAAGTTATTTAATGATTAATGTCCTCAGAGAGAATATTCACACATACCAATAAGGTCTATTCTACTTCTCTTCATGAATGTGCAACAAAGATTGTCTTGACAAAAAATACTTCCGAATACTGCAAAAGTCGACATTTTTGCAGGGTGGAAATTTTCACGCATTTCATGCAACCAGAAGCTAGCACAAAAATAAAAGCACATGAATATCTTTGCATGCCATTATGTTCCAGTAATGCATGTCCTGATTCTGTGGAACTAAAAACACGCAAAATTCATCTTCCCCAGCTGAGCCTGAAAAATTACTCACACAAAAATATCCACTTTACAGTACATACAATTTCTTGCTTCTCCTATCAAAGATAGAAAGCACCGCAGACAACATGAGTAACATATCACAGCACAACTTCTCTGCACATCAACAAGACACATTTTCTTTGCTTTTCCAGCTTTTGTTCACTCTACTTAATCTATTCACCTCCCTTGGTTTTGAATATGGACTCCCTTTCATCTTTAGTCATCTCTATATTTTTAAGTGCAAGCTGGGTTCTCTTCAAATTCCATCATCTCAAGCTATAACACAGTTATCCTTACCACCCAAATGTGAGGAGGTTTTACCGAGGAGTGGAGATAATGTACGAGGGTAGGGGTTAGAGTCCCATTTAAGAATGAAGAGACGGGGGCCAGAATTCCCAATTTCCTGCCAAGCATTAATGTTCGTCGTGGCCGCATCGATTATTGCCACCTCTCTGAGAGGACGTGCAACGTTTGGATGGGCTGCTGGAGGTTACGTGGGAGAGCGGGAGTGACAAAGTGGGAAGGGGGGCGACGATGTATCCTCTGCTCACAGATGGATATTGTATGGGCGGGACCGTGAGCAAAGCGTCCATCTGGGAACATCAAAACGGTCATTGTCTCATTGCGAGGAAGAATGGTAAATGGCTCCAGACGACCACACACAAGAGGCCGCCACATAAAAAAAAAATGTTAAAACCATCTACTTTCCTTAGAACAATGACAAATTTGCTCGTAGAATCAAAGCCAGCAGTGCTATTTTGGGGGACAAACCAGTTTGCTCACAGTCAAAAGCTATCTCATTTTTACTTGCACTTTTTGTGCACCAAAATAGGTTCATTGACATGCACATTTTCTAAATCCTTCGAGGTTTTTTTTTCTCCGTTGGACATAAATGCAGAATCAAGCGGTAAAAATTGACATGACAAACCACTCAACCACTCATTTTCCACCTGGCATCATTCAACATGAGAAGCAATCACATTAGACAATCATACCCCCCCCCCCCTCCCCCACACCATCTCCCCTTCCACAGAAAGAATCTCTTCTCTACGAGTAGCATGGTATCTCTAGGCCCTGCTTTGGTACACGTGTCTAGAACAGAACAAAAGGATATTCTTGGCAAACTGATGTCAAGGAAGAAGGAAAAAGAAGTTCAAACAGATTGGAAAAGGAGACTTTACACAAACTTTCCCACCTGGCTGCATGAAGTACAGACTGTTCATAATTTGTTTTTATCAATTTGCTATTTCAAAGGTATTGCAGTGTGCACAGTATTTTGGAGGACAGGGCAATAAGACTCCCAACTCCAAAAGACAAGCAGAAAGTTTGTTCATAGCTGATAAAGTTAACTCAAGTTATTTCTATGAATAATTGACATACAGTATAATATGCTCTTAACAGTACGCAAGTTTTGGGAAATCAGGCACGTCAATATTTTTTTGTAAATGTATAATATTTATTTCAACATGTAGATATCTTTTTCTCTCTCTCTTTTTTTTTTAAATGTTTGATATGGCAATGGGTATTGCTGTCAATCCTGTATCTATACATGCACATATGATCAGTGGATGTACAATTTAACACTATGCCAATGCCAAGCCAGCACAGGCAATATTTAATAGTACATCACAGGATAAAGCCTTTTAGGTCACATGACCCGAGACATTAAAGGCATAATTTTCCATTTGCAGATGAAATGAAAATCCAGCTTTAGTGCTTTAAAATAGTTCTAAAATGAGAGTTAGGGATAGAAACAGCCAATGTAAAAATTTGAAACAGTACAACCTGTATAATCAATGCTAAGTATTGTTAAATACACAATATGTGAACAATAGTTATAATAAAAGATTTCCTGGACTAAACCATCTACAGTTATTGTTTATTGAGAAAAATAGTGATATCTCCTTATATTTTAGGCTTTATTGCAAAACTTTTACATGGTGGAATGTTTTGTGATACAACTGACCTACACATATGCATCATATTTGATATCTAGAACATCTTTTTTTTTTAAATCACTGCTCCCAATGGTAAACAGTACCTTTAATCAGTAGATGGTATGACTACTTTTCTATATAATTACACACACACAAAAGAGGTCTCACAATATACACTATTTCTTTCAATGTGTGTAATACTAATATTCTGGCCATCAAATCTCTTTACAACTTTGGAATTTATTTGTTTGTGATAAAGTCAATGTAAACTATAAAAAACATCAAATTGAGACCAACTCTGAATGGATGGATGGAATGATAATTAACCCCAAAATCTTTCCTTGTATCACTTCTTAACAATGTATAACAAAAGACTACACCTCCTCCTTGTAAAGCTATGCCTTACGAAAAGCACTTATGATTACAATGCAGTGTTCTAGGCATCCTATACTGAAGTCTTGCAGGAGACTGCTGATTTTGTTTCATTTCTGTAGTATTATTTTCACTTTACTGAACATTTATTGATCATGTAGTCCAAGTCAGTGAAAAATTTGCCCCCATTACCACCTGCACATCACACAGAGAGCTTCACATGAGCAAAAAATCCAATGCAATCGAGCGGCACCAATCCGTGCCATCATCGCTACCTTATTTCTCTCGGCCAACATCCGACTGATCTGGCCCACATCCAACCGAAAATCGCATCTGATAGATCTGGGCTTACAAGGCCAATTTAGCCATAATGAAGCTCGGCAGCAGAAGTAAGGGAGACATGCACCAACCACAAGTGGAGGTGGAAAAAAAAGACAAATTCCAAGAAGGATGAAAGAAAAAGAAGCCGGCTTGACATCTCCTCTTCAAATGACAAAAGAAGGGAGAGAGAGAAAAAAAAAAACAGTGAAAGCTCTCCAGAAGGGGTGATGTACTTAAAGGGCTGGTACAGTTTCGGTTGAGATGGGGTTCAGGTTTCCAACGTCTTTTGATGATGATTTTTTTTTAGATTAATGACAAGTCTCTTATGAAATATGAAAGAGCACATAATTCTAAGAGGAATTTAAAGTTCATTTGATGAAAATTGGTTTTGAAATGGCCGATATCCAAAACAGCAATCCTAATAAAATGTGGGATCCATCTTTTATCAGGATTGCTTTGTTTTATTTTGTTTTTTGATATCTCATCCATTTCAAAAACTGATTTTCATCAAATAAACTTTAAATTCTTCTCGGAATTGTATGCTTGTTAACATTTCATAAAGTGGTGTCTAAGTATCTCGCAAAAAAAGTTTAAAGCTGAATTCTCACTCAGCCAATACTATACCACCCCTTTAAAGGAGACTAATAGAAAGGAGTAGGATTGGGAGGATGGGAGGGGTGGGGTGGAGGGGGAGAGGTGGAGGATGGGAGGGGGAAGGGGACTTTTGTCACTGATCTTTGTACACACAGCTGTTACTGTGACAACACCTTTGTGTGGGGATGAGGTTACTACTATATGGGCAAGGAGAGTTAGAGACTGCCATTTTAAAGGGGCTATGACATACAAAATGCATAATGCCACAATGACCTTTAAGGATCTTTCAGCTCAGTTTTGAAATTATTGAGACAGGAAGGGGAAAAAAATCCCATTGGCAGTGTAATTCAATAAATTGACTGCAATTAGAAATGTTGATTACTCAAAATTGAGGATGGCGCATTACAGAATGCGAATCATCCATAGCTGCCAAGTCTTGTGGAATATTTTCTTTTTGTATGACATGTCTGAAAGGGAGGGGGGATCATCAATGCAATCTGCGCTTTACATTTTTTATAATCTTGCTGGTTTTCTTACAGTAAATCAAGTGTTTAAAACAATGCAATGTGACAGACAGTAACAAGAAGGGCAGGTCGGTATCATTATTTCAGTGACAGACAAAAAAAAAAAGGAAAAAAAAGAAGAGAAAATCATTCAGTCAGTAGATTACCCTCCGTTGAATTCCATCCAGGATCTCTTGTTATATTCTGGAGATTCTGAAGCTTTGCTCCCCCCCCCCACCCTTCTTTTTGGCCCACATTAGATTTGCTACAACTATAAGAAACATTTATTCTCATGAGTATCATCATGAAAGTAGTGCCTCCAGATATCCACATTAACAAGCTGATGTATGACACAGAATTCAACACTTGAGTCACTGGGATCTTCCACTAGGTCTAGCACCATGGAGTACGAGCGGTTCATAAGTTCAGCCTTATAGTGGGTTCAGCCAAACATATCTGAAACATCAAGGAAGGGATGTGGTTCAATGAAACCTGAATTCATTTCAATCGACATTGGAAATCTACGACAATTGTACGTCATCCCCAGCAGTCGTTGCAGACGCAGTTTTGAGCTGAGCAGATGATCTACTTCTTACTGTAGTCGGTGCAAAAGGCACGATGAATTGGATGCAATATGGAAATATATGGCAAAACAAGTCAAAGGAGAATGAAGAAGCCTGGACTCAATGAGTTGTTGTTGTTGTTTTTTTTCTCCTGAATGAAATTTGAACAAAAATAGGAAAGAAATGTTTGCAAGCCAGTGACGTAAAGAATGGAGCGACATTTACATCAATTTGTATCCTCCTCCGCAGGCATTACATCTCAAGATTCCCCTCCCTTACCCCACCAACCCCCCCCCCCCCCCCCCAATGACTTCAATTGAGACAGTAACCAGCACAGCTATACAATGACATGTTTATTCAGTTGGATTGCTTTGATTGGACTCAGTCAGTCCATACACAGCTATCATAGTTGGTTGAAGCAAATGCATTCATACATACATTTATGTGAACAGTTGCGTGGGATGCAGCATAGGTCTGAGAGGGGGGAAAAGTGATGACTGGTAAACAAGCATACACAGAAGAATCAACAAAAATATGAATAGAGAAATTAACATTCATACAAACAATAATGATAATAATAGAAACAATAGTTGTAATGGTAATAGTAGTAGAAGTAGCAGTAATAGTAGCAGTAGTATGTAGCAGAAGTAGTAGTGGTAGTGGTAATAGTAGTAGTAGTAGTAGTAGTAGTAGTAGTAGTAGTAGTAGTAGTAGTAGTAGTAGTAGCAATTATTCAATGATCAATGATAACAATGATGATAATGATGATAATGATAATGATAATGATTACCAGAATAGTAACATACACACACTCTTCCTCACTGATGATGAACCTGTGGGAATCACCTGTTATGCTGCTATAAAGATACCTTTTCAGTGATTTCTAATAAAAAGAATTGCAGCCTTGTCTTCCAATTCCATAAGCATATCACCTTTGACCTTCTTTTTGAGGAATGAGATGTATGTGTAGTACCTTGCACAATGTGAAACAAGTTTGAAAATAAAGAGAACATTTATTTGCAGAGGTTAAGTAAAGCTATGCACTGCATGGTTCAAAGCATCGTTCAAGGGTAGAAAACCCCATTCTGATTAAAATGTCCAACATCATTTCCTTTGCTGATATCTATCATTGGCTGTGAACCAGAAGCATTCATTGCAATTTGGGGGGATATTGAGTTATGGGTATCATGTTGTAGAGCTCCATCTCCTATACATTATAGTGTCAATTTTAAATCATTTTCATTTTCGGAAAAATAGAAAAAAATTAAAAGCACAAGGGTGCTATTTTACCCTTTATTTGAAACAATGCTTAGAAATCTACCCATTCTTGATTACATAATCTTTTTATTTCATGAAAATTGATTGTTTCACTTTTATTTTCCTTCAAATATTAGAACGCGAGCAAAAGCGCCCTTCTGGTTCTAAAAATAGTCTCACATGCATATTACAATTTGAATTGAGCATTTTATATTTCATGAAAGTTTCATGAGATGTGGCCATGCAAGGTCATCCTTTATCGAAGAGAGGATAATTGTAGATGGATTTCTGCAACGTGTGATCAACGAAATATATTAACCCATTGAAGACTAGTCCCTAGTATACTTAGGCAGGTGTCTATGGGAAATGCATGTTAAAGCAAAATCAACGCATCCTCAACAAGTTAATGCAAGCAGAGGAAAGCACATTGTTTAAACAATGACCTATCATTTATCCTAAGTACTGATGAAATTAAATGGACTCTTCTTGGCAGCAAAGTCTGAAAGCACTGCCAAGACATTTTTGCACATATGGATACAGACAATAATATAGATTATAATTTCATTTTGAATGCAAACTTCCCAAATTTGATGTATGCGTAACATTTCAATTGTTTACCTTTTTTGGTGTAGGACCTTAAAGAAGTCCAAATATCTGTTCGAAAGTAGAGTCATAATGTCTAGATATCCACGAAGTTTTCACGCTTACGAGTCACATCTAAGTAAGCACTATAGTGTCATGAAGTAATCACAGCATCTGTGGTCCACAACGCCATCCAAACCTAGTCCCTTCCTTGGCTGCACGAGATTCACATGTATAAAGTTTCCATGCTGCAGATTTCAATGTGACCTTAAATTACTAAACACTTTCAAATCTTTGAGTCAGCGCATACAAAAGCAGGGAAAAGGTAGGAGTCAGAGTAAATGCTGCAGACAGTATTACTGACACTGTTCTCAAAGCCCTATCAAATTTGATCTACTGCACTTCTTTGCTGTAGGGACTCCGCTCCGGACAAATCCACCAATGTGTACCCGATGACATACGGCCTACGCGTTTGCGCTTGCTCCCTTCATACATCACTTGAGTGACGTTGACAGAACGCATCTTAAATCTCGTCAACATACCTAAATTCATCACTCCCTCTCATCCCGACCCCCTCGCCCAACCACCCATGTGACGATGACGTCCACTTCTCGCGGAGCCGGCTGCAATGTTTAGCTCGCTAATGAATAGATAGATGCTTTACGAGGTGTAAGGGCGCTGGCAATAAAATCAGGTGCAAAGGGATGCAGGTGCATCAAAATACGAGGGCATTAATTCAATCTAAATATTTACGACATCTCCTCTACAAAAAAAACCTTGTTCGGCTCGGAAATGCAGAAGAGGTGATTGGCTCATCTCAGCTAAAAAGAAATGCACATACAGTAAAACATTAGTGCCCATGACACCCAAAACAATGGCAAGTGCTTATCTGTTTTTCAAACATTATCTACAAGAAACATGATGTAAATATCTGTACTATTTTAAGTTAACCCATTTACTGAAACACCCAAAACCACCCATCTTATTACTCCCTAAACTGCCCAAAACTGCCTGTTTGTTTGTTTGTTTTTTTGAATAGTTTTATGCTTTATCAATTTTTTGCTTTCATATAGAATATATAATTATGTCATTTGAAAGAGGCCATAAAGGTCAATTAAAGCATGTTAGAATTATTTCTGTGAACACATATGAACTTCTTGCTTCATTTATAGCAAGTCTTCTCACATCACAGGCAGGTGAAAATGTTTTGTTTTCTTGCAGTACTTTAGACATTATCAAATTGCCTGTTCTAAGAATATCCCATTTTTCTAAAGAAAATGGTGCAACTATGTTCAAATGTTAAATATCTTTTTTTTCATTTAGGGGAAATTGACCCATGTAAAAGAAATATTCAAGAAGACTTAATTCAGAAAATTGAATCATTCAATCATCTTTTGATGTAAAGGTTTAGTGCCATTATGTTGTTGTCTTTTATATTCATTGTCCAAAACTCTATGGATTTGGAAATGAAACAAACAAAGATACACACAAACAGAGCTTTAAATACATACATCAAAAGAAACGATGGATTGAGCTCCACACTCTTTGCCTTGTTTTATTCACTGGATTCATATCTAGTGTAGATAGCGTCCCCTACTCATCACGCCTGAAGTACCGAAAGGTCATGATGAAATATTAGAGCTGCAGTATCATTACACATTCATTGACTTACATCTCACCGAAGTTATCCTAATATAGGTCCATTCTGTTCCGCATCTCTCCCAATTCCCCCCCCCCCCCCCATCAAATACCCAACAAAGAAGATTTCTTGTAAGTGATTGTACATCAGAATTCCCAGCAGGGCGGCACTTAACCCTATTACCACTGGAGGGGTGGTGTGTTATCATCCTTTTAGAATCCACTTACAGAGGCTGGAAAAAACAAAAGAGATGTTTATTCATCCTCCTTGCACCGTCCAATAAATGCAAGTGAAAAGAGTTTCTAGAATGGCTGAAGAGAGGGAGGGAGGGAGGGAGGGAGGGAGGGAGTGGGGTAAGGTAGGAGTGGGGGAGGAAGGCAGGGTGGGAGTAGAAACAGGAGGGGACAGGGGAACAGGAGGGGAGGGGAAGGAATAGGGGAAGGGGAGAGAAAGGGGAGGGGGTAAGAGGGTAGAAAATGCCTCTTCGACCTTTACCTTTTACAGGGTATCAACTTTCTTGTGTTTAATGTCGCCTATATTACACAAAGAATGTCTTTGCAACTGATTGACAAATTGCCCTACATTGACGTAAATAAGCACTGAATTGATCTGTGTTTTAGTAGTAGCCATGATAAAAAATTATGGGTGTACATACTAAACCAGGATTCAAACCTACTACCTTCATGAATTTCACGAATAAGAAAAAGAATGCCTTTGGTTGAAATTTGCTACAACTATTATCAATGTGCAGTTTAATAGCTGTAGTAATTTTTTATTTAAAGGAATATCACTTTTTAGGAAACTGTATGTCTGTTTGAGTGTGTGTGTGTGTGCGTGTGTCAAGGATGTTGTTGACAAGAGGGCATATTTTGCTCAGGCAGCAAATTTACATCAAGCACGATGGAAGTGATGTTGCAGGATGTTTTGTTGGGCATGCATGGTAACCTTCTTACCTCTTACTCACTGAAAGTATCACTTCAACACAGATTTTACAGCTCTCTTCACAGCCAGCAGATAGCACAAACAAACAACAAATTAACTGAGAACTCTAAAACACACAACCCGATTTTATAATGTGCTTGTTTTTCAGTAAACAAGATTTCAGTGGCATATCGACAAGGCAATGGGTTACAGTTTCGTTCATCCAAGACGTCAGCATCAATAGCCGCACATCAACCTCTCCCTCTCTGTTTTTTAGCCCCCCAGTCAGCATTTGTTTGTCGTGACGCCCTGTCGAGCGCACCGCAATCAGAGGATAAAAGCATGGGCTGATGTGCCCACTTGGGAATAAATATGCGTAAGAGTTGTGGTTTCCAGGTATGGCGTGGAATCAACATTTTTTGGAGCACTACACAGTTTACTCTCTACAGGCAACACACACACTTAAAATCTGAAATAACGGCAACCCCAAAGGACTAGCATCACCGTCAACTCTGTAATTAATTGTTGTCAACCTACTTGTATCAGTCGCATTGCAAAATATTGAAATGGGAAATAAATGAGAAAAAAAATGTTTATAATAATGGCATGATCTTGTTGCTTTACAGCAGGTTCCTGCTGTGGTTGCAGTGCTTACTTTATCAGGAGCACTTACACTAAAAGCATTAATTGTACCATTTTTCCTAAGACATCTCATCCTCTCATAATATGCTAATTTGTTTCTAGATGCATTCTGAGAGCATCTCATTGTGAATTCCTCGAGATCAAGTGGTGATGTCATCCCCTCACAATCTGCCATGAAGTTTGACACACAATCTCAAAATTTCCAGTTTTTTGTTCAAACACATTTATGCCTGACTTTCAAATTCTAATATTCGACTCAATTTTGCTCAATTCAATTCAATTCAATTATACTTTATTTCGATTAATAAGAGAAAATACATAATACAAGGTGATACATTTATCAATTCAACTGTTAAGCAATTTCTGAAAAGGACAAATAATTAAGTATGATACAAAATATGTTTATGATCAAATAATAATGTAATGAAAAATGAACAATGTACACTTTGCAACAGCTCTGACTGATCAATATTCTGCAGTCATTAATAACATTTTGTGTCACACTTGCATGGCAAAAAAAAAAATGAATTTTCATTAAAATTTTCTGTACATGATCAATGAAAAGTTGCAAGGGATGACATCATCAGCTCACTCATATACATACTCATAACTCTTCAAGAATGTTTTACAAAAAAAAAAATTGAAAAACTTCAAAATTCATAGCTTCCCTTATTAATACCTGATTTTGATCAAACCCTTGACTATTGTGCCTGTAAACATTACTCTTTCTTTTAACAATTCATGACTTCCGTAATCGTTACCGATTTTGATTAAACTTTCACCACTGTCCTAGTAAAATTTACTCTTTCTTTTCAGAATAACATTTAAACTGGTCTGGAAATTCCCTATAAGTCCCAGTCAAGGTAATATCAATGGAAGCTCCATGTGACACACCAAGTCTAACATGTAAAGCTTGTCCTTCCCTGAAAGCGATGAAGCTGTACTTTCCTACAACCCCCAACATACTGAAGAGGAAAAAAAATGCAATCGATAAGAGAGGCACATATCTCCCTGCCTTGTGCACACAGAATGTGTGCTCTCGTCAGCCCTGGGCTGAGTGTAGAATCATTTCACATTTTTTTAGAAGAGCTATGTGAATTGGGCTCTAGCTGGGTTAAGGACTAAGAAGAGGGAAGGGGGGGGGAGGGGAGGAGGTAGAGTTGCTACGGACGGCATACTCCTCCCAGGTGGCATGGGAGAAGCATGACGGTGGGTGGCATGCAAATGTTGACTCTTGATCGTGACCTCTTTCAGTTTCGTACGCTGCACAGCCCGGGTAAATTATTAAACTTTACTGCACCCGCATGATGCTCCATTGCAGAAATGGAAGAACATTTTTTTAGAGAGAACAGACAACGATGAGGAGCTGATAACAACTGCCATATGGTCCTCAATTGAAGGAAAAATGTAACCGTTTACCATGTTTCCCTAAAACTGTTCTTAACGGGAAAAATGAATGTCGAATGTGTGACAAAGTGTGACACAAATTAGAATGTTGAAATGGATTTCATAGTTTACATGTATATTTCTGCAATCGCTTTGATATTTAGTATAGATGCATCCGTTAAACATGGGGCAATAACAGAAATCTGTTATCATTTGCTCTACAGGGCAAACTTGATGTATTCAGGTATAAAATGAATGTCAACTGTATGGAGAACAATGCTTTTTGATACATAGTTACTATTACCCTGTTTCAGTAAATGCATAGCCATATCTGCAGTAGCCAGATCTACCAATTAACAGATGTGTACCACGGTTATTAAAGATATATCAATTTCTATTCAAATCCTTTTTCAATGTATTTCACTTTTAAATGTTCTTTAATTTCAAACCATACAAACTCCATATTAACAAACTCATAATCTATGGATTAGGCAAAATACTTCTTTGATTTCATCATTCACTATTTCTCAGTTTCAGTTTCATTCTCAGTTTTAAATTGGGGATTTTCCCTAATGACGGTGCCTGGGGATAAAGGATATGCATTTTCAACCGACTGAGCCAACTCATCGCCCTCTGATAAGTTGTGTTCCTCAATACTCGAATCTTTAATACATATAGGAAGCCATATGTCATCATACTCATGCACAATATGAACCATCAAGCTGTTTCAGTATCTGGCATATATATGAATAATCATACACTTCTGTTGTCAACCTCAACACCAACCTCACACACTGAAATACACATCCTCATGCCGAGATGATACTTCTGCTAAGTACAGACATTTTGGCTGCAACCTCCCTACTCTCGCCACAATTTTCCACCGATGCTTAAGTTTCAGATACTCTATCCGCCCTCCTGGACAGGATTTTGGCGGATCCTCCTACTGATACCTCCTGCAAAACCCTTTTTTTTCTCTTCCTTTCCCATGGAAACCACTATTTTCACCCTGAGAAGGAACACTGGCCCCTCTAAATGATGCAAGCGGGCGGAACATGAGACTACAGTTGTCTCATGCCACAGGCACTTATTGTTTGTTTCTTTGTTTTGCTTGTCTTTTGTTGCTTTGTTGTTTTGGTTTTGTTTGCAGAGGAGTGGCTCGAGCAACAAAGCAACATTGAAATATCTCTCTCGAGTTCCTCATCAGTCGATTCAAACTTTATTCCATGGAAACCCTAGGAATTTCATTTTGATAGAGCATGGGTCAAGATATCATCCTCACCAACAGCCAACAGATTTTCACAGAACCATATGGCCACAAACTTTTACACTTTTAGGAACATCTATTTCTCTTTTTATTTCAGTGTTCAATTTGTCAAAAACCATAAGTATTCTGTTAATGTTGATAAAATAAAGACTAAAAAAACAGTAAACCTGCAAATATCACATCTGTGAGACACAAAAGAATGCATTCCTTCAACTCTCTTAAACAGTTCTTCATAACACTGAAATGCAAGCACTTCCGATGATTCAGTGTCTAAATGTGCATTCGTGAGTTATCCTTAGCCATTGAATCTCGCATCAAAACTCACGGCTAGAGACATTCCTCCATCCCATCATGCTCCACTCTACTCCTGAAACTTTAGACAGGTGTATCATGGCTGAAGCCTCGATCGCTGCGCTCTTGCTCTGTGTTTGCACACTAATGTCTTCTCTTGTGTAACGGATCTCCCCAACCTCTTCGCCGAGAATCACCTCTCCCCGCACCCTCCCTCCCCTGCTTTTCATACGAAACCACTATTTTGATTCCTTTCTCCTCAACAAAGGCCTCATCCCGTGATCTCATGCCGACGAGGTCGGAATCTGCTCTGAAGCAACATCCGATCCGTCTTTCGGCCATGCTCTATCATCGCGAGTGTGTCATCCTCCCACAAAAAATATCGTTCATTGAAATGAGCATCGAAACGGCACCATTATTGAGAAGGCAGGGACGTTTGATGGCTGATTGTGATTGGCAGTATGATTGATCTATGTTGGGACAAATTCCAGAAGAGAATCAGGAGACGAGGACTCGCTATGTCAATGAAACTGCGCACAAAACCTTTCTTGCGCAGGTGCAGTTATGAAACCAGAAACAAACTCCCACTTTGCCAATATATTTTGCCAAAGGTTTATTTTACGATGTTTGCCTGGATATAATACAGGTGAACAATCCCTGCTATTCTTCAATAAGCATCCTACTGTCAATAAAATTCTTGCAATTTCATCATGGATTGTATGGATCTCATTTTTTTATGTTTCATCAAAATTTGATAATGGAGGTGATAAGTCATGGATTAGCACCTGTAGAATAAAAACCAGCAGACTTTAAAAGGTAAGCATATGGAGAACTGAAAAAGCATGATAAAATGTTAGCATCATTCACACAGACAAAAGGACAAGACATCGATCGCGATCAAAACACCAAGATTTTTTGCTCCTGTTCAGATAGACCGGATTATCCCACTATGAAATTGTTGATCGCGATGTTTTATCAACCAAACTGTGCATATGCCTGAAATCTGCCTAAATGATTACCTTTGCCCTTGTGTTGGTGCACTGTTGTGATGTGTGTTTGGAATGACGGAATAAAAATCTTTAGACTATTTCTTCCAACATTCCGACACTCTTTGTGGTGCAAATAATCACTTTTTTCATAAATAATCACAATAATTTCAAAATAATCCTGAGATTTTGGGGGATTAGGATCGAGATGCTAATCACACCATTCAGTGCAACTTTTATGTCCACACTGGCAAATTATTAACCGTTGAGGACGAGTCCAGAGTATACTCAGGCAAGCATCTATGGGAAATGCGTGTTGTAGCAAAATCAAACCGTCCTCAACGGGTTAAGATTGTAATGCAGATCTCAAGATTTGGCACCTGTTGCTTCACATCAGTGTGAATGCCATATTGTCTCATAGTAATGTATAAGCCATATATCTAGCGAGTCCAATTTTTTGCGAATCGGGACTTCCCGTCAATTTAGTGTGTGGTTAAATTCGCAATCACGGAGTACAGTACTGAATAAAAAAATGTATGTGTGCATGTCACTTTCAGGCCGGGAAGAGGGTTAATATTTTACATGTTTTTAAATTTGCGCATAGCAGCAGACTCATGAAATTTGTGGGAATAAAAACCTTGCAAAATACAAGGCTTATACAGTATATGACAGAATGTATCTTCCTCCATCGATTCTCTTCCTTAGCATCTCTTTCTCTCTCTCTATCTATCTGTTTATATATTCATCTATCATTACATTTTACCATACATGTCTAGACATCTACAACATGTAAATATTTTTCTACATTCAAATTAATGAAATTCTTGCATCAAGTTGTATTTTTATTGAAACTGATAGAAGAACTGCCTTACATCCATGTAAATAAGCACTAAACTACACACTGATTAATTTGGTGCTTATTTACGTTGATGTAGGGCAATTTGTCAATCAGTTGCAATTCTTCAACATATTCCTCTGTCAGTCTGATCAATTTACAAACATGTATTCACATATCTATTCATCTATCTTCTCATCAGTCAAGTAATCCATCAATCAATCTCTCTTCCCACCTGTTGATATTATCTCCTGCTCTAGCAAACACAATCTAACTGTCAATCACATGTTACACCAATGCTCCATGCCCCTGTACCTCACAGAGCCTCCACCCCCAAGCTCTCTAACCTAGCTCTACGAGGCAATACTGAGTACCTTACTTGTTACGATGTGAAAAAAAAAATAAAGAAGGAGAAAAGAGAATCACAACATGTGTCATCTACATACATTAAAACACAGCTTGGCAGATGGGTGGTAGACATGTGGTTTGATGAATACGGTATATTTCGTCGGGTGAGAATGAAAAGGACGTTAAGTTGCCATTAAAGCCACAGTATTTGAGACAACTTAATGCCCTTCTCATTCTCAACTGACGAATTTTGTGAAGACGTTGACCATCGCAGTCAGTTCTATGATGATAGGGGTACAGATTGTAATCGTTTGTCTTGCAAAGAAAAACTACTTACGATTTTCTTCGCGAGAAAACGACTATCTGTACCCCTATCATCATAGAATATGGTACAATGTATATGCATATCAAGTTATCTTTTTTCTGTATGAAAATACATACACATATATATGACATAAATGGTATCCTGGGGTACCAAATAAAAATCAGCCATTTTGTTGAATTATTTATTTTTTTAAAAAGGTTGTACCCTGGGTTGCCAAAAAGTGGAAATTATTTTAGTGCTGGAGCTAGCGCGCGCTAGCCAATGCACTGCAGTGCACTGAAGCACACGCTATTGCTAGCACAGCGTGCCATGCATGCATAGTATAACATGCAGTGGCATAGGAGCGACTATATACACACACACAGAGTGCATGCATTTCTCTGCGGCTGTCTTCGAGTGGACGTGAGGTGGCACTACACAACGCGGTAACCCGGGGTACTACGGTACCCCGGGGTAACGCATGATGCATCATATACTAAAGTAATATCTTTTAAGTTAAATCATTGTTACCTACTAAACAAATTGTGGCAGAAGTCATATTACATTTCACAGTGAATATCACAAACCTATATTTGAATGCTTCTTTCATCAATTTACCAACCAAAGGATCTTGAACAGCAGGTTAGAGTGGACATATAAAGTAGTACCATTAAATTATAAACATATCGTCGGTGGGGCGACAAGACCTTGTATCTACAAAATGTCAAATGTTCAGCAGAGCCAAAAAACATGGCGGCCAAAGCACTGTGGCGAATGGGATAGGCTTTCATTTGCATGCTGTGGTGGCTTAATTTTTGGAGTAAAACAGTTGGGATTTGGACAGGACATCACTTAACCCATTATTTGACTATTAATCCCAAAAAGTCATTTTCACCAAAATTGCAGATACAAGGTCTTGTCACCCCAGCGACAATATGGCGAAGTTCAGTCTTTCAAAATAAGTCATAATGAAACAGCTGTAGAAAGATGAGGGGAGTAGACTTGAGACCAGGAGGTTGAATCTTTAAGAAAAGAGAAATAGAGATAGAAGTAGAGTTAGGGGACACAGCCAAGAAGGAAGGACTGATAAGGGGATGTAGAAAAAGATGACAAGCAACCGTAAACAAGTAAATTGAGTGAAAATAGGCTAATTACACACTGGAAGAGAAATGGGGTCCACGCTGAAGGAATTTAATGTGCCCTCAATCAAAACCTCAGGGTCCACACTCTGGATGGTAGTACCCTTTATCAGGCAGAAGCAGTAATTGAGAGCTAACAAGGAAGTCAGTCAAGAGGGACAGAAACAACAGTTATAAAAGGTGTAGATAACTATTAAAATACATGCATATTATATGTATATGCCATATATTTCAGGAGTATTGAGTTGAGTTGAGTTAAGTTAATTTTTCTGACTCTGTCTGTCAATCCCTTTCCAGGCATGATCGACATTACAAAGAAAAAGAAATAAATTGACATCATATACAGTATAAAATGTAATGTAAAATGATGACATCATATACAGTATAAAATCAATGTAATGTAAAACGAATAAAATACATATCATACTTTGATAAATTATAATTTGTACAAAAAAGTCAACTTAAACAAAGAAAACTAAACTATGCTACCAGTATAGAATGCTGCAAATGTGATATGAATAATGATATGTAATGCCAAAAAATATATAACATACAAGTTGGCTACTGTACCACTAAAAAATATAAGTTAAAGGCAAGGTATGAAATATAAATTGTAAATATCAAAAGAAATGATATCTACAAGTCAAGCCATGAGTATATCACTATGAAAATTTGGACTTGTGAGATGACTAGCGAGTGGTTGATTTTGCAATTGAGAACCACGCTGATAGAATGAGAAAGAAATTTCTTCAAGAAAAAGAGTTAGTGATTTCCAGCCATGGAGACAATGTGATACAATACATCTATGCTTTTGAAGGCAATATTTTTGTGATATGTTAACTCTGCAAATATCTGTAAATTCGCATGAAATTCATGAAAAATATAAATACTGTAAAAATAAAAGAAAAAATGTATACAGTAGAACCCTGATATTAGGCAAATAAATCAGTAATTCGTAGTTGATGCAATCATTTTAAGAGGGATAGATACAAGTTATGAAAAGTGTAGATATATCAATCTCATGTTTTTGACCCTTTTTAACTACACACATTTACTATTCACAGTATATCACTTACTCATAATGTCTTATTTAAATGGGGTAGCACTCCCAAGCAGATTCTCTCTTATTTTTTATCAAATTAGTAGAAAAATATCAGGTGCCCAGCATATTCCATGGATCGATCCACCTCCTGGTGAGGAAATTGAATATGTATATATGTACACCTATGTATGTATGTTATTCTCAGAAAGTAATTCTTCTGTCCTTACAGTATATGTTCAAATCTTGTCGCACTGAAGTGTTAAGCTTACACACACTGTAATACGTATTAGCCACGAGACCATGTAACTTGACTTCCGACTCTTTTACAGCACCGACGTGGGAATTTTGGCTTTTTGCCAACTGTTTTGTTTGCACGTTAACATATTTAGGGAGTTAAATCCACCGTACCACTCCTCTAATTAACTTGATCAATTTATGCACTAATTGCCACCACACATAGCAGTACTGATACCACTGCAATCTAATGATGTAACCTCTGATGGTCTGCCTTGTCAATAGCGATGCTTGGCCCAAAAAAGAAGTATGTTTTTAAGAGTTTGATAGCATAATAGGCTAAGTGCCATTTTCAAACATTTTAAAGCAAGTCTATCATCAGATCAAGTGAAATGTTTTCCAGTGATACCTTATTTGTAAAATAACAGTGGATATTCTTGAAGTAAGGATTACAAATATCCTGAATTTTCTTATTATTTTCTTAGTTTTTTTAGCAGCTTTAATTGCAAATATCTCAACTTAACGAGAATGGAGTTAGCTCGTTTTGCAATCAAAATCTTCACAGTCATGTACAATGAGGTACAGCCAAACATAGTCACTTGTGGCTATGTATGACAGCAGGCAACCTGTGCGAAATGTGATTAAACAGGCAACGTGTCCCTACTCCAACAGTACGTTTACTTGCACCCAGCTGGGAAATCAGTTTGGCAAACTCCACTGAGGCTCTTATAATATAGAACATAAACATGTACAACATGTACAGTATGTCCCATAAAAAATTACAATCGGATTTTTGCATTGATAACACCCAATATGATTAAACCGTCTAAATGCTACTTCAGGGTCTTAAAATATAACATCTCAGCAGGGAGGTGTTACAGAGATGGAGTGGCAACTCTTCGTAATTCATGCAAACACATGTTTGGGTTCAAGGTGTTACAATGGGATGTCTAGAATTCCACTACGCTTTTAAGTCATGCTCGGCACCACTCTAGTTGCAAGACGAAGTTCGGAGACGAAGAACGCATTTCACCTTTCGTTGAATTACCAGCTTTATTTCACCGTAAAATTTAAAAAGAAATACTCAAATTGATTTAGAATAGTTTAGGAAAGAATTCAATATTATAAATATGTATTTCTAGTTTCTTCGTAATGCACAAATGGAAATGAAATTAAAATTAGGCCCTCTTAAAAACCTAATATTTTTCTATAATGCGCACATTTCCGCATGTTAGTTTTCAATCTTTTAATCTGGGATATTTTGATCTTTCAAATAAAGTACTCCGCTAAAGCGTGTTCCAGCGTGCTTTTAAACTATTTGCTGTTAAAATTGTCAGTTTTACACTGCATTTTGATTCGCTGCTCCAATTCAAGGTACACAAATTCATTGTTGCCATCACACTGAAAGAGAGAGAGCGAAATGCAGTAGGGGCAAGTATTTCTAGATGTGAGAGCGCTAGTCCAGATTAATGATGCTCTCTTTTGTCAAAGCACATGGGTAACACCTGTAGTTGAACGCATAACTACTCGGCGGTGCCGCGCATGACTTCAAAGGAGAGCAGTAGCTGTCTCTCCTTCTCTAGCACCTCCCTGATCTTAGCTCTATTTTGCAGAAAACCCCATTCAATTTGGTTAAGCAGTCACAGAGAAATGTGGATTGTTGTAAAGCAGGTCATGAGTCTGATTCTTCCAAGTTTAGCACTTGGATGCTCTTGGAACTGCATAGCAACATGTGAACACAATAGACAGAACTTGGAGGGAAGAGATTCCTGACATGCTCTACAAAATTCCTCATCCTCGGGCAGGTGTCTATGAAAATGTGTGTTACAGCAAAAATCAGTCCGTTCTCAATGGGTTAAATGACAGATTTTATGTTTTTTAACAGTTGCTTGATAAAGTGTCCCATTCTTAATATGCAGGCATTCTAGGGAAGAACATAGGCAGGATTTTTGTATCTCTAATGTTGCATTCGAATGTTTGCTTCAGCTTCCAGCGCAGGAAGCGAACTTGATACTTTTGACCTTGCCTTCGGTACTGGGTCGACACGGATCCATCTCACCACTCCGGCGGCTGACGTGAGCGTTCCCTGAGCGCAAACCTGGCTCGATTTCTAATGACGTGACAACGATCAATGTTTGTGTCAATACCACTGCCAGCAATTATCGGCCACAACACTGTTTGCCATTGGAACACGCTTCTCATGTATCCCAGTGTTCTAGAATGAGAGTGTCAAAGCAGAAGAAAACAAAGTGGACACATCCCAGTTTTGAAAGTGTGGCAAATAGCCAGGCTGACGATGTTTTTCAGACAGCATAATAGCCATGCATTGATCACTTTAATACAAACATATCACAGGGGCCTGCAGATCACAAACAATGTTCCATGAAACAGCTGTTGACACAAATTCTTGACCATATAGAGCATGCATTAGAAACATTACAGAAACATGTCATTGACTTATTTTCAGAAACTTACTTTTTTAAAAAGAAGAAAAGGCTCAATTAGCTTGAAAAAACATGTCCCTATAAATACATCTACAGTACAAACAACTTCTATTGGCCATCTGGAGGAGCTCATCACAATAATATGGCTGCCTAGAAAACATGGCTTCATCAAAATATTCTCATTGCTCTTTAACCCACTGAGGATGAGTCCTCGAGTATACTCAGGCAAGTGTCTATGGGAAATGCGTGTTGTTGCAAAATCAGCCCGTCCTCAATGGGCGAAAAAGACAGCATATTCCCAAGATATATCGTTGCTGGGGCAACAAGACCTCGTATCTACAAAATGTCAAATGTTCAGGAGAGCCAAAAACATGGCAGCCAAAGCACTATAGCGAATGGGATAGCCTTTCCTTTGACATGCCGTGGTGGCTTCATTTTTGGAGTAAGACAGTTGGGATTTGGACAGGACATCACTTAACCATTATTTGACTATTTATCCAAACTAGAAATGTCGCTACAGCGACTGGTTATACCCCCGCCAAACAACATTTCATAAGCTTTGGTCAAAACAACATTTCATAAGCTTTGGTCAAAAAACTGAGGAAGTAGTTAAATCCGCAAGATCTTTCCTTGATCTTCTGCCATTAATATGCCGTTACCATGGCAACGTACTTTCGGGTACTGTCAAAAAATGCGTCTTGCACATCTACAACCAAAGGCACACATCTGTACCAAGTTTCATGGAAATTGGGCAAAAACTGAGGAAGTAGTTTGCAACACAAAATTTTCCATCATTTTGGCTCATAATATGTGAGCTGTTACCATGGCAACATACTTTTTGTCACTGTCAAGAAATGTGTCATGCTGACCTATATCCTAAGACAAACATTCAATATGAATTCCATGAGAATTGGAAGAACACTGATGAAGCAGTTTTGCCATGAAGCATTTTGCCCTATATTTTACCAATAACATGCCGTTACCATGGCAACGCACTTTTTGCCACTGCGGAAATATGTGTCCTGCACATTAACATATTCAGATGAACATCTGTACCTAATTTCATAAAAATTGATCAAAAACTGTGGGAGGAGTTCGCGACGCAAGATTTGTACCCATTTTTGCCCATAATATGCCGTTACCATGGCAACGTACTTTTGGGTACTGTCAAAAAATACGTCTTGCACATCTACAACCCAAGGCACACATCTGTGCCAAGTTTTATGGGAATCGGTTGAAAACTGAGGAAGTAGTTCGCGACGCAAGATTTGCAACGGACCGACCGCCCGACCGCCCGACCGCCCGACCGTCCGCTGATTCCTATATACCCCCTTCAAACTTCGTTTGGCGGGGGTATAAAAAGTCATTTTCACCGAAATTGCAGATACAAGGTCTTGTCATCCCAGCGACGATATACAATTGTACATCCAAACTCTTGGCTACTCATTTCTGCGCATGAGCTTTTTTCTAAGAACTTTAATTGATGCAATTGGTTAAATAAAGTTATATCCGCACGAATCCCGAAGATCAATCTACAAGTATGTCAGAGGCAAAAATAAAGGAAAACACAAGCGAGGAGAAGAGAAAAATTGCCACCAGTAAGTACCCCAAGGTCTGTGGCACCATATGCACCACAAAACTGGAGCATATTGACTACAGATTGGATGAAGAAGATTCCATGTCTGTCGTTGGGATTTGTAGCTTTCCGACGAAAGCAGGACAAAGCTAGACAGGATACCGTCCGCCAGACATCATGAAAATGGTCAGATAAATCCCGGGGCTTAGTCCCGGCAAGGACGCCGAATATCAAACATCATCCATCAAGGCTTCACAGAGGTATATCAATGGCTAAGGAAACATCTCACCATAATACATATATATGCACACATATTTCACATTTCAATCTGCAGCCATTCTGTTTACATCATCATCCCGCCACAAGATCCCTTAGTAAGAAGCTAAAAGGAGATATAGCACTGTTGAAAAACCACAGGTAATGAGTCCAACTCCATCAATACTTGGACCAATTTCAGAGGGGAAGATTATTTGATATTGAAGACAATTCATTATGGGCAGAACTTTCAACCAATCAAAATCTGGAATTGATTAGGGCTTGGTTTTTTTTTTCTGAAAGTTTCTTCAGTCTGTATCGAGGAAAAATACTGATTTCATATTACTGTAGAAGTAACTTTTTTTTTTGTGCCAGTAATTCTTTATGCTTGGTCAGGAAGATGAAGTTTGCATGATTTTAATTTCAGAGATGGTCACATGAAACCAGCCATCCACTGCCTCGGTGACAAAGGGTTTTTGCAGCACTTACTACAGTAAAAGGTAAATCATTTGCATCACGACAGCACATTCACTCATGCTACAGGACTAGCGAATGTGAAGGAAACTACAATTAACATGCACAGCAGTTAAACCTCTACAATATACCCACCTTGAAATCACAATGTACCACAATATTACAGTTTTTACAACAAGCAAAATATTTGCTCAAGTTTCTTTTCACACAAGCTTCCTGTTGCACAAAATGTGTAATAATCACCACCCCACAAAAATTTCCACTTTGAATATACATGTACAGTATACAAAAAACTGGTTCAAACACATCTATGACCCACTTAAAATATATGGCAGTTAGCTTTTCATATAAGCAGAATATGTATAGTTCTTATGGTAGAAGCAGGGTGTTCCCACCTCCCTGGTACAAGTAAGGTGCTTTTGTTGTACATTGGTTTCCCTGGAAAATTTTGAAAGAGCCCAACCCTTGCACACTGCCCTTCTCCTTTCTACCTGGAGGATATAATTATTCAAACAGCTGTCACTTTTCTAGGGATGTACAAAAGAATTCCACAGGCACATACACTGTATGTGCCTTTGATCTTGGCGATTGCTGCAGCCACCTTTCTGCGCAATCTGTAGGTTCATTTGAACTCTATATTACATAATTTTGGATATATTTTGCTTGTTTATTCATCAAATGAAATTAACTTTTCCCAAATGATAAACAAACAGAGCAAAAGTCAATCCCATCCAGAAATGTGTGCAAAAGTGTAATTTGGAGATACATATCATGAAAGTGTTTGAAACTATAGGCTTTAGACAACTATAGACAATAGACATTAAAAATCACAAGCTCTGGAAGAACTTACTCAAGAAAACTGCAATAGAACAAAAGATTACATAATCCAATTCCAATTCTAAAATGTTTTACTTTGAAAGATTATTATACTTGTTCACACATTTAATGTCTGTGCTGGATCATCATACAAAATGTAAAACAAAAGGTTTCCTTTGTGACTACAATATTGAGTGGTCATCTCTATCGAATACACACAGACACACACACACAGACACACACACATACACATGCACACAGGCACACATGAACATAGAAAATAGTGTACTCAACCAGTCAGCAAATCTTTGAGGTGGATCATTTTGTTTCAAAGTGCCACACTGAAATTACATCTTGCAGTAAAATTGATGCTGATAGGATAGGCCTGCAGAATGAGCTTTCTATACACTCTACTCACTTCAAACCACTTTACATGACACTGTCGTCGCTGGACGCTCGCCGCCGAAAACTTTCCCCGCAGTGACTTCAACCAGTCTTGAAGCCTACTCCCTTCTCATAAAAGCGGCGATACGACCAAATCCGTCGCATCTCCCGAACCAATCACTCTTCCACCGCTGATAATATCATCATCCTGCTCCTCCACGGCAACAGCACAGCGACGCATCACCTGTTCTCCGACTCATCTGGAGACCAAGTCCCTCTCCTAATGAATCCTCTCCGCGACGATGTCTTTTCCATCAGATAAATTTGCTGCTCTACTCTCCTTTCCTTACCACTCCACGACCATCCTCCTCCCTCCCTCTCTCTCTCCATCTCTCTCTCTCATTTTCCCCATCTTTCACAAGCTGGTAGCAGGTGGGTAATGCTATCATCTGTTGCTATGGTGATCACCGTGGTCTACCGAAGTCAGCCTTTGTCAAGAAACCCTCCTACGTACATTCTGGTTCCTTGAACATCCCAGAAGGAATCAATTTTGCAGAATGCTTCAAGCAAATCCTGCATGAGGTCTGCAGATATTTTTTTTTTTGGTCAAATAGATATAAAATGTATAATGTAATCATCAGTTGCAAGGGAGAGAAAAAAAAAGTATGTGCGTCTGCATCTATGGACTTTGATGATTTTAACCAACATTCCACCACACAAGCTGAAGAATTTTACACTCACATAATATTACTGTGTCTTTCATTCCACAATGATTCATTGTGGTGGATTGTTTGTATGCATGTTTGTTTGTTTGTTGGTTAGTTTGTTTATTTGTTTGTTAGTTAGTTTGCTTGTTTGTTACTTTGTTTGTTTGCTTGTTTTTAGTTTACATAAAATGCACAGGAATTAGGCAAGACCAAACCCGTAGGGTTTTTTTCCCCCATTTTGATGAAGTCCCACCCAAGGATATGAAATCAGCTGCTTGAACCCGACTTGAAAGAATTCTATCTTTTTTTTTTTTCATGCATTAATCTTTTGATAAATTTTATCAAAAGATTAATGCATGAAAAAATATCAGGTTCAACTATCTAACTGACAAATAAGAACTCTTCTCTGATGCATGTGACATATATGACATGCAAAGTGAGAAAGGTCAAAATTATAAACTTACTGATACTGCCACTGTTGGGTTTTCATCCCAAAGTTTTATCCAACCTACGCATTTGCACCCTTTTGTAATGGCATGCGGAAAGGCAAAATTTCTCACTTGTATGCAGAAGGAACGTAATCCTTTTGGAATTTGTTTGGAATGTCACGTGAAACAGCTACAATGTATTATGTCTTTGGCCTGGTAGAACAGATGTGATGAATGTGTCTGAATAGATTCTTTCTGGAATGAGAAAAATCCAATTATATCCTGGGTTACTTGATTACCCCAATGTGTTCAGAGCTTTCGACAGGTGGTATCAAATGGATTAATTGCAAAGAATCGCCAAGTGTTGGCAACATGGGCACCTGATGGAGAAATCATGGTCACTTCAATTGTAATATAATGCAAAGGGTTCTCTGGCAAAATACAAAGCAGGCAGCCAAATGTGCATAGCAATGGCATTTGAGGAATAGAGGCATGACAAATTTGTCAGGTTTTTAAGTAGATTTTGGTACTCTCATGCTTGAAGTAGGGATGATTCCAGCACTAATATTTTAGAAGAAAGGGAAAGTGTTTTTATAGACTACGGAACAGAACTTGAAAAGGAATTAAGTTCCCATTTCCATGTGCACTGTGAGAAATACCACAAGGGGTCTACAGTGCTTTTAACTGATTGACCAAGCAAAGTACATTCCCCCACTAAATTTATAGAATCATCTTGTTTCACACAAATTTTGAGCACTTCTTGTACAGTTCTCTGAACTAGTGCATATATCATCTTGATAAATAGGAGGGTTAATCTATTTTCATGAAATGTTACATAAAAAGGTAAAGCAGTACTTTGATCAATAAACACAAGAGATTTCTTTATGAATATTCCTGGTATATTTTGCTCAACAAATAAAGCAAGGCAGAGTTAACAATTTGCTATTAACTAGAGTTAGAGAATGACATTGATGATAGGATATCATGGGAATATGTGTAAGATTGAATATGGACATTAATGTCAATAACGAATGTAATCAAGTAATTTCTCATTTCACTGTCCTTTAAAAATTTGATTCTGTAATTTCAGTCTCTTCCAGTCTGTTTCTTTAGAGATTCTACAAGTGTGGATATCTATCTTTCAATTTGCTTGAGTCTTCTTTCTCTGATTGTTTGTATCATACTTTTCCTTTTTTATCTATCTTTTATAAACTTACTTTCCTTGTCTGCCAATCCATTTTCAACTATACATTCCATGAGGGTACATGTATGAAAGCTTATACTGTACCTAATTATCTCTCTAATGTTATTACACTGTTTATGTATAGTAATACTGATGTGTATTGATATATCTTATATGAAGACATTTGAGATCTATCAAATCTACAGTAGGCCACTTCATCAGCATAGACAGACTTAATTGCATATTTTCTCAAGAAATGATAAACCTCCATGCATACAATTCAGAGACAAAATATTCACTGAATTCTATGATAATAAATAAATGAGAAACATTGATGCTATAGATAGAAATCATTACTGATGCAGTTTGTAAGTAACAAAAAAAAAAAAAAGAACACAAAACTCGACATAATGCATGCAGCCATACGGTCTAGTCCGCCGGCTTTCCTGACCTTGATATTTGCAAAAGAACAAAAAGCAAAAGCGATTAAAAAGTCTGCGCATCATTGTCGCAAGAGGATACGTCTGACATTTGACTCTCTCATTGGATGCGGGTCGGCCCCGCTCCTCAAAGGAAGGAAAACCTGCTGGTATCCTCCTCCTCCTCCTCTCCATCACATACAGAAGAGGAGGAGAGGGGGTGGGGGAGGCAGAGGAGGGTGGGTGGGGTGGGGTGTAAAGATGTGATGGAGATTGAATCTGAAAAACCCGCAGGTGGACTCCTCTCCGCAGGCCCTGGGTGTCCCACGCCGTTTAAAAAGTGCACGCGACATGCTCTCATTTCTAATGCATCTTTTGAATTTTCAAACCCTGTTACGTGTGTGTGATTCATTAAAAAAAAACAATCTTGAGTGGCCGATTACCGAGCAAATCAACTAAATTAACAAAGAGACCCATTATCCCTCTGTTGCTGGTGGTTTGTCTGTAGAAGGGCTGTATCACTAGGCATGCCACAAGGTCATGCTTTGGTTAATACATGATGGAGGACAATCCTTAAGGGCTGTAGATGGCACATAGTAATCGGGGAGGGAGGAAGGGCTAGGGTGGGCAAAAGGCTGATTGGTGAAGATCGAAGCAGAGTTTTGCACAACAGGTACCTATATATGAAGTACAAAATGCACTAGCTGATATATCCACATCACTAGAAAAGGGCTGGTATTCAGTCTACTTCTTCAAGCAGTCAAATTCAGGTATGTTTGTCTAAAACACTGAATGAACTGATAGGCATATATGATGAGATATCTGTTACATATATGATTGAAAATTGTACAATAGGACATATATGCACTAATGCTGGCATTACCTGAAAATGCGTAATAAGAATTGTTTTTGTTGTTGTTTTGAGTGACCATCTCCATACTTGATTTACATGTTGTATCAATGGAAGGGTCATGTGCTCCTGATTCAAGCCTTCATGTTTCCTCCACAGTGCTAGTTGGATGGCTAAACAGAGGCATGTTTACATATCACTTGTTCTACTATAGATAGAAATACTAAATGAATATATCAAATACTGGCTGAAGCTGACTTCACAATTGCAGACAATATTTTCACAAGTTTTTAATTTTGTAAACATCAGTTGACTTGCAAAATTTCCAAAGATAAAAGCATTGCAAAATATGCCATGTATAGAGTATTCAGCAATGCATACTTATCATTTATCATTCACCGAGCTCTAGTATACGCACAATCTCACATTGATCAGCATCAACCATCAGCATAGACACTCTCAATTGAAATTCCTAGGCTTGCGTTATAACAGTGAATCTTGGCTCAGGGAGTTTGATAAGCACCTCACCATATACAAAGTCTCCTACACAAGTTTCCATCCAGCTACCATTACACTTGAAAAGGCTAGGGAGTCTAATGTATTCATATCAGAGCAAGATTACCTATGCAACACAGGCTGAGCATATGTTAGCACCATTACATAATACTTCACACTCTATGCCATTTGCCATTTTAAAGTTGTTTCTGTGCTCCTTATCTTGTTCTTTGCATTAGATTTCCTTTGGGACCTACAACCTGTATGATTAACAAGCTTGCTTTTAAGTTGATTCGTTTGTTTTTCTCCGGCATTTTTACTTCTAAGATTTAAACTTCGAAATATTGACTGCCATGGGATGTTTTATGTTAGTAACATTCTATTGCACACCCAAGCTGTATGTCATGTATGATTTTATTTTGTTACATTTCAAATGCATTTTCATCAAGAAATAGGAAAATAAATTGAAATTGAAACTGAAACTGAAATTAAAATTGAAGAGCAAAGAAGATAAGAAAGAGATATGATAGAGAGAGATGATAACATGGTGAATATAGTGTACTTACAGTGCTTGATCTCTGGCTGCCTTAATTATATGACAACTTTCAGCATTCAGGCCCCATTCACCTGTCAACAAAATCAAATAAATTCCCCATCAGAATCTCATTTCATAATGATATTGTTCTCCAGCAGCGCCTGTCAACGCTCTCTTGCAATCATTCTCATCTTCAACTACATGTACTACTACTACTGATGATGATGATGATGATAATGATGATGATGATGATAATAATAATAATAATAATATTAATAATAATGATAATGATAATAATAGTTGTAATTATAATAATAACAATAATAATAATAATAATAACAATAATGATAATAATAATAATGATAATAATAATAATAATAATAATAATAATATTTGTAATAATAAAAATGATAATAATAATGATAATGATAACAATAATGATAATGATAACAATAATGATAATAATAATAGTAATAATAATAATAATAATAATAAAATTGATAATAATAATAATGCTAATAATAATCATGATAATAATAATAATAATAATAATAATAATAATTCGAGGGCATAAATTGGTTTAAGGCTTTGCCATCTTGGGTTCCATAAATGAAGTTGCACCTCAAAAACCTGTCTATCCAGTATGGCTGTCCTCAGTTTATTAATGCAGGCAAGGCCTGTGTCATTCTTTTTAACACTGGTCATGACACTTTTGAGTAGCAAAGTCAAGTTCTTTCCATTCATTTCTCCTTGTCAATCAAAAAGACATTTTGAAATCTCTCCATGTGGAAATGAGAGCAGAAGATCCTCTGTGGGGGGGGGGGGAGGGAGGGAGAAGGGGGAGGATGTTAGAAAAGCACCCTCACCACTCCTGCTGATGGGGAGATGACGACTGCCACACGGCTGCTCATCAACAATGTCATTCACATTCCTTCGGAGTGCACATTTACACATTCATTTCTCTCACTGCGCCACGCATCGCGGCACAGGTAGGCCCCCCTGGGGTACTTGAGGAGGGAGCCCGAGCGAGGTGAGAGCATCCCTAAAAGCGTGCCGGCTCATATAATTCTCGTCATGACAAGACGCAGGAATGAATGAATGAATGAATGAATGAATGAACGACCATCCAGCAGTTTACTAGGCATGAGGATCGTCCAGCCCAGCGAGGGGGCGAGTCAACAGAGACGCCTCTACAAACTAAATTGAGCGTGCGCTGGGATCTCCTGCCATTCACCTGCCCATGAATCCACAATACGTATAACACATGCAAGACAGAACATGGCTCTCCAGACAAAAACATCTAATGCTGACCACTGACATTGACCATATTGACCAGCAGACTGCAAGATAACACACATTGGCAGCTGTACTCATTTCCTGCTCAACATAAAAAACAAAAATGGAAAGTCTGTGCTGGACATTTAAAAAAAAAACATCAACAACATCAGCTATTAGATGCAAAGAGTCTCACTTGTACATGACCTTGCATAACTCAATTGCATCAACGGAGATTCAATGCAATCAAATGCTACTAAAATGTTCCTTTATTCAAACTTTACAATGTATTCACCAACATGTCTCAATCAAAATATTAGTCCTTTCCAAGGTATGAATTTACCAAAATGTATATCTGAAAAAAAAAGTCATTTTGAAATAAAACCCATATATGCAAGTCAGATGCTACTTATATGTTCTTTTATTCATATTGTAGAAATGTAATTGAGAACACATCCAAATTAGAATGTTATAGTCCTTCCAAACTAAAAATCTTACCATAAAGTTATTTTGAAGTAAAACCCTTGTAATAACTGATAAAATGAGCCTAACCACTATATCAGTATCACACGAGTGTTTCTTTTTTTTCTTACAAAGAGAGTCCAGATATCTTTTAAACTGATAATGTAATCTAAGGAGGTGTTAAAGAAGGAAGTTCCACACAGGATTTCAACATTTCACTAGAAATACAGCTCAAAATTGTTAAAATCAAGAACCCCTTCTTTGGTCTCCATATCAAAACTCTACAGAAGAACAGCTCAGAGCATGAACATCAAAGCAAGTGGAATGCGGAGGATTCACTTGTCATACAATAGAACATACACATAAATTTACACAAACTGCGAAGGGATTCCACTCCTTCTCAACACCTCTCACTGTAATGTTATCACGAGTGATTTGGAGACGATCAGCTGCAGAGGAATAAAACTGGAACAACGTCCTCTCGATGTCATCGTCATGGAAAATCACAATTTCAAAAGAGCCATGAATGTCAGCGCGTGAGTTCTCAGAAAAAAGATGAACATGAGCGATGCATCCCTCCACTCTGTATATTTGCATTGCAATTTGTTTATTTCAAGATGGCTCAGATTAGGCCGAGAGTCTGGGGAGTGCGGAAACATATGCGGGAAGGACTAGTGGGGAAAGAGAAGCCAGTCGAGACAGACAGACAGACAGACAGACAGACAGACAGACAGACAGACGGATGGACAGACAGACAGACTGACAGCACAGATAAGATAGACAGAGAAATCGCAAACAGGCAGAGCCAGGGGAGGGAAGATAAAGCATTTAACTCTTTATGTGCAATGTTCGCAAGCCCGACTCGGTCGACGGCGTGCCAAGTTCGCTTATTTTGCTCAAACACACAAACCCGCCCAAACCGAGCAATGAATCGTCAAAATAAGTGCCACAGTACAATGAAAGCTTCACTCCTGATTCCATTCCTCTCACATGTATCTTGCATCGTGTGGTGAATGAATATCAAGTGGCGTTCCCTACAGGATTTTCAAGTATATTCTAAGTTTCTGTTACTGTTTGTGTGCAAAAGTCATGCCTGGACAATGATGTAGCTACGGGTCATTTCAAAGAAAAATAATCATAGATTTGTTACAAAATTTACATAAAAGCAATGCTTGCAATTATCTCTACAACTTTGCTCGTTGCATAGCCAGCATCAAAAATTTCTATAAAAAGCTATGTTGCACAGATCTGATAAACAGAATGTTTTCCCAAAGCATGCCCGCTTTACAGTCTCAGAATGATGTGGTACACAGGAGGCCTACAGTGAGCGCATAGAGAGTTAAATAGATAGACAGAAAGACAAAAAACAAACAGGATATCCATGGAGGATCAGAAAAAAAAACCCAAAAGAATGACATGTAGGATGACACAGAGACAGAAGAAAGAGGCACAAGGGTGGGAGGTGAACAACAGGTCATCAGAAATGGAGATGCCATTGGGAGAAGTTGAACCTTCCTCTCGTAAAGAAAGCAAATATGAAATGTTGTAAACAATAACTGAATTCTTGGAAATACAGTGAAAAAAAAAATCCCACAGCAGATACAGGAGGAAGTTATTTGGCTTGATTTGAAGCATTAGAGAAAGCAAAATAGATGATGGAATTGTTCAAATGAGGTGAAAGAGAGAGATTGATGAGGGCAAGGTAGAGTATAGGGAGCACGGAAAGTGATGTTAGAGAAGTACGCGTGCCAAATTTGAAATTCAAGACGCGTGTTGGAGGAAAGACGGCATTCACAAACAGCGCCAGTTAGGGCGGGCTCGGGAGGGTCGAGTATTATTATTATATTTTCGGCAAAGATCCGTGAGACTTGCGATCTAGAAGATGCCCAGGGGTGATCGGGTTCTGACAAGATGACCCTCGTCGCTTTTTTTCGTCTGCATCTGAACCACTTTCCGAGGCCGACTCCAGACCCATCCTTCCGTTCAGGTCGATCAATACGCCAACTGCATTTCTCTCTAGTCTGGCATCCAGACACCAACCTTCTCACATAAACAGTCCAAGGCCTACATAATTATGTGGCCATTTATCACAAAACCACCAAAAAGTTGCCGGACATAGATTTTCAGTTAAGGGTAGGTTCTGAAAGAGCAGACTCTAAGCTTTATAATGATGTATGAGTCAATACAAATGGACTCTCTCAACCTATCAATATAATGAGAAAGTACACATTCTGGAGAAGCATTTAGAGAAATGAGGCTTTAACGTTTAGGGTCTGCTCAAGTGTTTAATCTCACTGTGCTGTGCTCTGTGTAATAAATGGGATAGAAATGAAAACATGATGCAATTTCAACCCTGTAGCAACCACAACGAAGGAATTATCAGATTAAACTGAAAATTTTCACACTCACTGTGCACATTCTATTCATGACCCATACCAAATTTCAATGCAGTAGCACCATCCTTTCAAAAGTAATCAGAGTTGAAAGTGAGGAGTGTGTAAAGGGTTTTCAAGGAAAAAAAAGGAAAAAAAGGAAATGAAAAGGGGCCTCTGAGATATACCTCAGATGTGTAATTACACTACTCTACAAACAAATGTTCTAGAAAAACTGCAAAAAACAAAATTTCCCAATTGCTTTATAATCCCACACTTTGGAATTATGTAGATGAAGCATTGCTCTTTCACAAAATATAACAAATGAAGATTGTCGAGTTTGGTTGATCCATTTCACCTATTTTGAGTCCTCGGGTGAAATCAGGGCGTGCGACTTACTATTGCTGGTTTTGTGATGCACAGTCACATACGTTCATTTGACCTCTTAGTTATAAATAGAGATGACAGCAGCCCCTGAACCCATCGAAGGTTCAGTCTACATTCTTTGTGAGGCAAAGATGAAGATTCTTAAAATATCATTTCTTCCAGAGCAAAGACAGAAAATGCAGGTCTACAAAGAAACAGTTTTTGTTGTTGTTGTTGTTGTTGTTGTTGTTCATCATCACCATTTCCTTATCACTGATCTCTTTCATACCATTTCAAATACATCATTACTGTGAGCTGCTCTCACAAAACCCCATCGTCATCAGTTTGAAGAATGCAGTTGTTCTATTTTGTAAGCCAGCTGACACATAATTTCAGCAAGATTTACAGGTTTTACCACATATACAGATCTGACATGGCTGGTCTGTCAGTATGTTTGTTGAAAGAAAACCTGAGGTGCTCAGGTCAGCAATGAAAAGTCAGTAAACTTTTTAAAAAAAAATTAATATCAGATGGACATGGGAGATCACGTACAATGCAGATTAAATATAGTCAAATCAGATTAAGACTGAGAAGATGATCAGACATACTGATAACATAAGGAGTGCCTTTCAATGGAGAAAAGCATTATATCCCCTTGGCATTTCCCAGAGCATTTTGACAGCACATGTGGGTTTTTCTGAGGGTTTTTTTGATAATGCACTTCTCCGCATTTTCTTGCTGAGGTTCCAGGCACAGCCTTAAAGGGATCGTATAGTTTTGGTTGAGACCTAATTTCAGGTTTCTGACATTTTTTGGTGAGATAATAAGAAACCTCTTATGAAATATGAAAGAGCATGTAATTCCATGAGGAATTCAATGTTTAATTGATGAAAATTGGTTTTGAAATGGCTGAGATATCGAAACAGAGCGATTCTAACAAAGTGTGGGATCCACACTTTTATTTCGATTGCTTTGTTTTACTTTGTTTTTGGATGTTTCAGTCATTCCAAACCCGATTTTCAACAAATAAACTTTGAATTCCTCTTAAAATGGTATGCTCTGTACTATTTCACAAGTGTTTTCTTGGTATCTCGCAAAAAGTAAAAAGCCCAATTCTCATCTCCACCAATACTGTACTATCCCTTTAACTCTTTAAGGACAGTGCAATGGTCATTAGCACCTATAGCTCCAACTGAAAGTGGTCATTAGCACCTCTGCTGTGTCAACATCAGTTCCACAGAAGCTGCTCAAGCAAGCACACCATGAGGTCATTGGCATAAACTTGTGACATAACCGTAATCCATTGTATGTCTTGCTCCTCATTTATAATCAATTCCTCTTTCTATCTAAAGTTGGACCAATAAGATGTATACAAACCATCAAAATACTCATAATGCATTTCTAAATATTCATAGGTTTTAATACACAAAAAGAAATTAGACAATATGGTGCAATATAGTACTTAATGAATTGCAGTAATTTGACTAATAGCAGACAAACATGCATTTTTCACTTCACTCAACTGTCTGATTGCATCAATCGAAATGGTGATCTTTATAATAACAACAACAAAAACAAAACCCAGGGGTTCCCATGATCATAATTGAGGCTTAACACAGCATAAAGTCTGTGAAGGAAATTTTCCCTATAAAAGGAGAAATATACGTGAGTTCCCAAATTTTGGGCTCATTCCAGTAGTACTTACCATTTTCTCTTGATTGTGATTATTCCCTTTGCTTGCATTTGTAATAATAAATAATACATAATAACAAATAATACATATTTTTGATTACAAAAATTGTTAAACAGCTCCCATTTTATGTTTTTCACAGCTCCTGCAAGGTAGCTAGTTGAGGAAATTTGCGTGTCATAAGAAATAAATATTTGTGACATCACAAACTATTGTAACCTTTGTATTGTATAACTTACACATCTACTATAGATCGCACCAAAGATGACATTCTTTTATTCATCTTTTTATTTGCTTACTCAAATTATTAGTCAGCAGTACATCTGTGGTAGTTTTGCTTTTTCTGTTGTCTACAGTGAACATGAAGGAATCACGATGAAATATGATGTGCTTACGCCATTGAGTTTTGTGGCACCATCCACAACTACATTGGCCAAGTGTTCTTTCAATTTGTTTTTTTTTTTTGTGGTAGAAAAACTCAGAAAAACATTTATGTGAAGGTAGATTTTGATTCAAAGAGCTATTAAGTGAACTGAAATCACTCTCAATGTTTAAAAAGCTGAACAATGGCTGAACAATCTGCCAGTACATCATCATGTTTGTCATATGACTGCACAATACCAATCGTCAATCTTCCATCAACATCACAAGTAGAACCTCAAAAGCAGCCCCATTGAAAAGCTGGCTTTTTATTGTGGTACATGCTAATCCCCTCTTTGGGGACATTAACATTTCTCTCCCTGTTTCCCCATCCCCCCCCCACCCCCTCACTCTTAAAGGGGCATAGTCCCGGTAGTGTAGAGGGCGCTGTTGATGATACTGCCGATCACCATTAGCATTGATACAAAGATTACCGAAGTTGAGCTGTCATCAAGAGTAAAGTGCATCATCCACAACTACATTGGCCAAGTGTTCTTTCAATTTGTTTTTTTTTTTTTGTGGTAGAAAAACTCAGAAAAACATTTATGTGAAGGTAGATTTTGATTCAAAGAGCTATTAAGTGAACTGAAATCACTCTCAATGTTTAAAAAGCTGAACAATGGCTGAACAATCTGCCAGTACATCATCATGTTTGTCATATGACTGCACAATACCAATCGTCAATCTTCCATCAACATCACAAGTAGAACCTCAAAAGCAGCCCCACTGAAAAGCTGGCTTTTTATTGTGGTACATGCTAATCCCCTCTATGGGGACATTAACATTTCTCTCCCTGTTTCCCCATCCCCCCCCCACCCCCCCTCACTCTTAAAGGGGCATAGTCCCGGTAGTGTAGAGGGCGCTGTTGATAATACTGCCAATCACCATTAGCATTGATACAAAGATTACCGAAGTTGAGCTGTCATCAAGAGTAAAGTGCATAGGTGTTGCTAAGTAACGTTGCCTTTGTTGTTTTCTCTGCGCATCGCCCAGTCTGTAGTAATGCCAGGGTGTGTGCATATGTGCTTGCTATTATGACATCACAAAAGTTTGCTAAAGCTGTCATCCCCCTCAGCCGAATCATGAGCCGAACTGTGATCGGACCACTGACTACAGTGGATCGGACTTCTTCGGACTCGGGGGAAGTGGGTCAAAGCGTAAGCGCTAAAGAGGAGTCGATAGCGTAGGTCTCTATAGGAAACTTGCGCCGTGCGCCCGCATTTGACTAAAACACCGGGACCATGTCCCTTTAATATGTTTCCCTTTGTTTGTCTGTCTGTCTGTCTGGTTCTGCATTTTCAATGTCAAAGCTGTTAGCTCTTTCACTGTACTACCTTGCGCAGCAATGCACAGGGTCCAATTAGCAAAATGCAACTCTTACAGGTACTCATCAGCATAGCCCCATACATACGAGATGTTGTGAACGCTTCAAGGACTTCCGTGATTAGATTGGAAGAGGCGATACTGGCTGAAACTTTGGTTAGATTGGCTTATCAGACCTGGCGAGGGTTATCTATAGGATAACTAACACACTAAATGCACACAATAACAACCTCATATATTGCACCTAATTCAGAGCAATGGCATTTTCCATATTCATTTTTTTTCTTTAAATCTAACAAATGAAATTCTGCAATCATTGAGAGCCAAGAAGAGGTATTGTCTCTGAGTATATTAGCGCATGTATATAAAAACACCCTATTATTACCAGTAGTACTAAAACTTCCAACGTACAATCTGTTCAGAGATTTTTCCTACGATATTCTGTCGTCTGACAAAGATCATAATCTGACTGCATGCCTCTCTCTCTCATTCCAAAATCCGATTTGTTCATGATTTTTCATGTCGCCACAGCAAGCCCCATCAAATTAATTTGGCCAGACTGAAAGAGACAGACTGAGCTGGATTCTTGGCACACAAGAACAAAAAAAAAAAAATGCAATATTGACTGCAGCTGTTTTGAAAGTATTGCTGACGTAAATGAGTGGAGGTCGTCTGGGCACCGCATCAGACAAAACAACTTATCAGTCCAATATCTCTGGAAAACATCCAGTCTTTTTGGCCTCAATTAGGTACTACTGACTACATCTAACATTTCAACATATGGTGTCATGCGGAAAGATGACACAGAAATAACGAGTGTGTTTGCATTCACGCTCACAAGTCACATGGCATCAAATTTCAATCTATGTCACATCAAGTGTGTTTCCAGTACTAATGACTTTATTCAGACCATCGATTATTACTGTATATGCCAAATATTTCACGAGGTTCTTATTTTTGAGAATTTTGCGAGTCAGGGGAGCTATTGGTGAATTCAAAGACAGGTGAAAATATTGACTCTGATCCCAACATGAATGTGATATGCACGCATATATTTCTCCATTCAGTACTGTACTCCAAGATTGTGAATTTAACCATTCACGAAATCGTCGGGAAGTCCTGGTTCCCAAAAAATTAGACTCGCTATGTAATATGGCATATCCGGTGTCTAGTTTAAGGTAATGCTACTTTATCAGCACTAGCACTGTTCACTTGCTCACCAGTGCTTATAAACTCAGATGTCATTTGCCCCTAGATCTGACAAGAGATGCCCCCCCCCCCCCCACACACACACATCCATGAACTTTGGCTCTAAAAACAGAAAATCAGCAAGATTATAACAAGAATCACAACAAAACACACAGACAATGGAATATAGCCATTTCAGGGAAGTACCATGACCTTTCACTGTCACCTTTGACCTGTCATGATTTCATAAATAAAATGATTCACTAATCTTCATCGTGTTGATATGACATTTTACGCATCATCTCTAACACTACTATACCGTCAAAAACATGGCCATTACATTTAAGGAAATGTTCAGCAACCTCTGACCTCTGGCCTCTGACTTTTGGGAGGGTCCTTGCTTGAGGGACTTTGCAAAATGACAATGAATGGATCAATTTCAAGAGAAATGTTCTTGGATAGACATCTTCTCAAATTAAAACATAGGCTAACATAACCATATTTGGTAATAATTTTTGATTTAACTGATTTTAGAAGATGTCTAATCTTCAACTTATCATCTTTGACAATACCTGCAAAATTATAAAAGCAAAGAACTGCAATCTTTGGTGGAGCAGCAAAAATTAAAAAAACCTACTCACATTTCAGATTATTTTTTGTTTTGTTTCTAGTATGGATGGACATCCTCCGAATGGATAAAAATCACCACCCCCTCCATCCTTCCCCAATCCAAACGACATTTTACTCAGCTGGTTTAACAATTCAATTTTATTCTAGAATAGAAGCAGCAACAGAAAACTCAAATCCTGCTGGGTTTGATATCATCCAAAGACAAATATCTTCCATCCTCCTACGATCCACCCTTGGTGAGACGGGAACGGGAGAGTTCGGGAAACGGTCAGGAATGTAATCCCTCATGTTTTTGCTTGCCCACGATTATTCACGTATCTCGCACACGACCGGGGGTGAACGGCGTGATTAATGAAGCGGAACCCGCATAATGCTTCATCACACAAGGTTTATCTCGTCCCTGGGTAGCAAGTGATACGCCCCACTCCAACCGGCAGCGACGGCAGCGACACTCCGGAGGCAGGAATAGATGATGGTGTCAGCGCTCATGCCGAAAGGAGGTGACCTCTCCTCTTGTGAATACAGCTGCTGCCCACTAAAAGCAGCCATGACATTAAATCATTCGTTTGATATGATATTCCCAGATTACTAAGCACAGCGGACTACATGGCTCAAGGACTACATGGACTTGCATAGATACCCTGCTGATCCTCTTGGTGTTGACAATGGAGGAGATACAACTGGTTAACAACATCTTTGTTTTTTTAATGCATGTTTACATGGTGTCTGTGCAGCTCAAAACAATGAAACATATTTTTGATTGACCTCCAACCTTTTCTGCATTTTCATGCCAAAACACATGCTCACACAAATGCATTGATTCATTATTATCATGAGCTTTGAATAAAGCTTAAGAATTGAAATAATTTTCATACAGTCAAATCTGTCTATAGCGGCCATCCCAGGGAAACAAGAAAAATGGCAATTATTCACCCACGGTCTTTAACATGGCTTTTTCTCTTGGAGGAAATTGTTTAATGGCTATATAAGGCAGGTGGCTGCTATAGATATGTGGCTGCTGATTTCTTTTTTAATTTCTAAGTGAGAGGAGATGAAACTCTTGATGTGAGGCACCAATATGATGAGTATCAGATAGATGTCACAGCAATCATGAGAGACAGCTTTTATGTTGATATGCCCTGTACCAGAAGGCACCATGTTGAATTTTGCTACTGGCATTCAATGAATGGTTCCAGGGTGGTCAACGAGGGGTTTCAGCATGTCACTGCAACATGCGCAAATTCTTATTCAACATCCTCAACTCTTGTGCAACATCCTCAAGAATTTGCAACAAACTTTCAAAACAAAATGTTTTCAAACATGTGAAAAACATTTGCAAAACATAAGGAACATCAAACTACCTGGTACTTAGATATTTGTGTGCAAAACATGAGAGAGAACATTGAACCTAGGCAGCACAAAGAGAGATAAGCTGTGAAATATTGTGTACTGCGTGCTCGTGATATGCGCTCTGCGCACTATACAATTTTTGCAATATGCTCAGATTCTGAGCTTGCAACATGCTCAAATTTCAAGTTGTGGACCACCCTCGGTTCTATTGTTAAATATTGTTACTAATAATACTGACACTGTGACACATAAAAATCTTTACAGACATATGCCAATACTATGTATCCAATACACACAATAAATGAATTTTTTAATTTACAGCTGTCTCTATGCCTTAAATTTTAGTAAGATTGCAAAGTGTAAGGATAAAGTTGATTCTTGTACATTTTTTTTCTCTGCTGATCAAATGGTGTGATTATCATAATACTAATGGTCAGAACAACCACACTTACTAGTACATTTGCGCCCATGTTGCAGTACTAAAAGCCAGTGTGAATGGCACGGTCGCTGCTTAAGAGTGATTGTGAGCTGTGAGAAGTTCAAGGCCGTCGTCGCGGGAATTCGGCTATCATTTAGTCATTTTTCCATCCCACCCTAAGCGACCCAAATTACGTGCTCCGAGCACCCCTACTTACACCGCACAATGATGTTTAATGATGTTAGTCTCACTGATGGAGACAACTCATAGTGAAAGCCTGTCTCTCAAGTGCATTAGCAACACTGATGAAACCCATTTGATAATCTGACCAATTTTGTCACCACGAAAATGAAGTCATTTCATGGCCGACATTCTACATTATGGCCTCCATGATCTCTTGCCCTTATTACAGTCGACAACAGCCACTTTGCAACAAACAAGCTCTAATGTGTCATCATGCAACATTGTTTTATCAATTCTTATCAAACATTGCCGCCATCTTTCTCTCTCTTTTCATGTTTCTTCTCATGCTCTTCAAATAATCCATGAGGCCCCTTCAAAGACTGCACATATTGAAGTAGGAAATCTGGCAGCTTTCTTCAAAGTTCCTCACATGTAGCACTGAAAACCACTCACTTTCTATCTAGAGGGTTTTATACATACAAGTAGAGAATCATTCTATACACAAACATATCTGGAGCAACCTTTCCATCACTTAATACATGTATTTTGCTTTTACAATGAATATAATGTCTTGCGCAGGATTTATCAGAGAGATTAACAATTCGAATCTAAAACAAACTTATCTGGAACTAGAGAGGGGCCGTCAAAGGCGGCAGACCCACACCTAAGTACAAAGTCGGGGTAAACATAATGTGCATTCGGTCATCTACCAGAATTCGGCCACTTAATTGCCAGTGTGCTTTATCACCAGCCAGTGAGTTCTACCAAAGATCGTACACTGAAGTGTACAATCTTTGGTTCTACAGTCACATCACACGCAAATCACATCATTACACATACGGTATTAACACTCATTCACGTACAGGAAAGTCCTCAAGTCTCCTCCAAAAATCCATCGAAAATCCCAAATTCCACAGTCAAAAGTGCAGAATCGGAACTTTTCCAAGCGCGCGCGAATTAAGTCGCGGAAAAAGCGCTAAAAATCGAGAAATACGCCGTTTTCTTGCGGGATATTTTGATTATAGCAAGCCGAGAGTGTGATGATATCAAAGGTCGTATGAGTGTACGATCTTTGATGGTACGATTGTATCCACAAAAGCGCAAAAGAAAAACAAAATTTACGTACCCCCTAGGCAATTACCCCTATGATTAGTGTCTACGGGAATTATTCAATGCAAGGGTTGAATGCAAATGTCTACTGCACCAGTATTCGGCCACCAACGAGCGCCGCAACGTCCCCGATGCAATTTTGCACCAACAGTGTAGAGCGCGATGCATTTTCAGCGGCCTTGCACACGCATTGACATTGAGCACGCATATCGTGCAGTGTGACTGCGACCGAGCAAATGCTCCTCCAACGAAAAAAACAATCAATGTTAATTTGAAAAATCATCAAAATACGGGCCAGTTTGTGATGACGGAGAACGAACTTTCATAAATCTAGAAGGACATAGTCCCTCAAATAGGCCTAAACGTAAATTTCGGAATTCTTACGAACATTTGAGCAGCGAAGTCGGATCGTTTGGGAGTTTATGTTTTCGTATGGTAGCGGAAAATCGCAAAGTGAGAAACGGGAAATTTTCGGAGTGGTCACTATACCATGGGGTCAAAACTTCAAGGTCACACAGAATTTGCAAGGGTCAACCGATTATCACCAAAATCTAATCGATTCTTTCCTGCCATTATCCAAACATCCCCATAACATTTCGTGCAAATCCGTTTACCCGTTCTCTTGTTATCTTGTACACAAACAAAAAAACAAACACAAAAAAAAAACAAACAAACAAACAAACATACGGAACCCTTTACATAACCCCCTGCCGATTTTCATCGGCGTGGGTAAAAAGAAAAACAAAATTTACGTACCCCCTGGGCAATTACCCCCCTACGGCAATTATTCAATGCAAGGGTTGAATGCAAATATATACTGCACCAGTATTCGGTCACCAACGAGCGCCGCAACGTCCGCGATGCAATTTTGCGCCAACAGGGTAGAGCGCGATGCATTTTCAGCGGCCTTGAACACGCATTGACAATGAGTGCGCATATCGTGCAGTGTGACTGGGACCGAGCAAAATTATTTCATGATTGAGGAATGCTCCTCCAACAAACAAACAAAAAAAGAATCAATGTTAATTTGAAAAATCACCAAATACGGGACAGTTTGTGACGACGGAGAGCGAACCCCGAACTTTCATAAATCAAGAAGGACATAGTTCCTCAAATAAACGTAAATTTCGAAATTCTTACGAATGGTGTTGAGCAGCGAAGTTGGATCGTCTTACGAACAGAGTTGCATGCAGCGAAGTAGGATCGTTTGGGAGATACGCTTTTGTATATGGCGCGCCGATCGACCAACAACACTGTTTATCGGCGATAAACACTTTATCGAGCGATAAACTCTGTTTATCAAGATGAAGCTCTGTTTATCACACCTTTATCAACTGATAAACTGAATTTTTCTCGATAAACACCGTTTATCGGCGGTCGATAAACAGTGTTTATCACAAAAAACTCTGTTTATCGGTCGATCGATAAACATAGTTTTTCCTCGATAAACACTGTTTATCACTTGGTCGATAAACATAGTTTTTCTCGATAAACAGTGTTTTTCGTTCGATAAACACTGTTTATCGCCGATAACAGTGTTTTTTCAGTGTTTATCGCCGATAAACAGTGTTTTTCGGCGATGAACAGTTAATCGGCATTATTGATCAAATGGCGCGCCATATTTGTATGGTAGCGGAAAATCGCAAAGAAACGGAAAATGTTCGGAGTGGTCACTATAACATGGGGTCAAAACTTCAAGGTCACACAGAATTTGCAAGGGTCAACCGATTATCACCAAAATCTAATCGATTCTTTCCTGTCATTATCCAAACATTCCCTGAACATTTCGTGCAAATCCGTTTACCCGTTCTCTTGTTATCTTGTACACAAACAAACAAACAAACAAACATACAAACAAACAAACAAACAAAAAAACAAACAAACAAACAAACAAACATACGGAACCCTTTACATAACCCCCTGCCGATTACATCGGCGTGGGTAACAACCTTTTCATCACCAAATATTTTGCTTGTACAATGAAGATTGTCTTGAGCAGGATTTATCCTAAGAGATCAAAAGTTTATCAGTCTAAAACAAACGTATCTGGAGCAACCTTTTCCCCACCAAATACTTTGCTTGAAATGAATATATGTCTTGAGTAGAATTTATCTAAACGAGATTTTTAAAAATCCAATCAAACAAAGATATCTGGAGCAGCCCTTTCACCATCAAATAAATTGCTTGTTATGAACTTACTGTATGTATGCCTTGAGCAGGTTTAGCAAAAGAGATTTAGAAAACAATTTGTACATAGGCAGGTTGGTAAAGTACTAGCTTTATTAAAGAAAATGCAAAGAAAAAAAAAAGTCATACAATTGTATGGAATATTTGCTGTTTATTTCAATCGACATCATGAACCACATCCTTTTAAAAGGGCAAACAGCCACTTCTGCAGCTAGCCTATAAATCAGCATTGTAACCCACTGAATTATTTTTTTTTTTATCATTTATTTACAGAATTATCCATGAAAATAAAAAATTCACACTACCATCTGCACTGTTACTCTTTCCGGGGAAAAATCAGCATCAGATCACTTACATGGACTTTGTAAAATGATGGTTTGAATGCAGCAACTTTACAAGCATTGTATATTTTCATTCTTAACAAAAGTTAGTATTAATGCTATCAACACTTGTAATGCCAACTTGACAGCTGTCAGATTAAGAGTAATGTCAAAATAGTTTCTTGACTTCTGACATTTAAGCCCTTGAGAGAAAAAGACAATCGTCAAAAGTGGAAAGGCTGAAAGGAATACAAACTAGCTTTCACACTCAACTCGGCTCTATGATTTCCATCCTAGAATAGCTGCTGATGATTGATCTTAGCTACACAAGCTCTGGCCAGACTCCCAGCCCCATCTGAGCCACTGAAAAACCCCTCGACCCCCGAATCCGGGCGATTGCTATTCAGTGCACAACCAATGCCAGCCAACTCGGGAGGGAACTCGATCGTACGGATCAGCTTCGCCGTGTGACGGAGTAGTCGCAGCTCTCCCCTCGTCACAGCAATGCGTCATGACGCTCATACTCACGACATTTCTATCCTTTTCTACTTCCTATTGCACTTTTCGGCAATGGATATGGCAAGGGAAGAACGGGTGATTTTTAACCACAGCATGTCCTTAAAGGGAAATTCAATTATGATATTATGTTGCTTTGTATGACACCAGAGAAATAAGAAAAGTAAATCAGTGAAAATTTTTGGGGGAAATGAATCAGACACATAAAAGAGTCACGAGTTATCAAAGTTTCGAGAGTCAGGCAGATTGGCAACTCTGTGCTCTGTGTGACGTCATTGTTGAGCAGCTCTGCATTTGTTTTGCACACAAAATTTCAATGATTAAATATTTGGGCAGAGACATAACATATCTGCTGAGGTGGATATGCAAAAACATATTACTTTTATGTCATACCAAGAACCAGTTTGAAGAAATTTTCGGGGGGGGGGGATTGTAAATTGGTGAACTTTTGTTTATGAACCAAATGAAGAGAGGTGCTAAATACCTACATCCCACAGAGCTGCCACTTCATCTTACTCTCTAACTTTAACCATCCATAGGTTTCTTGTGCATCTTGACTGTTTTTTTCCCACAAATTATCACTGATTTACTGTCATTTTTCTGTTTTCATACATATGTAGCAATGCAATATCAGGATGGAATTTCCCTTTAACTATTTTTTTTTGTGTGTGTGTTTTGTTTATGGTGGAGGGGGTATACACATCAACAGAGCGATAAGTAAACATTTTTCTAGCAAAGAAATCTGGAAAAAATGGCCTTTAAAGCCAATAATGAGTATCGATAGTACACTTCCTTCATAGAGCCTGCCTCTACTGCTTTATGTAGCTGAACACACAAACTAATATTATCTAATTGAATTTGACATGCTGTTATAGAGCAAATGGATAAGGAATTATAAAATCCAAAACATGCTACGTTGATACAAGGGTACAGTCACATGGATGATGCAAAAAGATCTAAGAAAGGCAAAATGTAATGGAAAATCAACTGGCACACTTTATTGACTACACACTGACTCCCAGTGATGTTTCAAATGCAAAGTGTAATCTATCCTGCCTGATTTTCATAAACTCTCTGACTTCAAGGAAAGTATGTTGAAGGGGTATCTGCTATATTATTTGTAGTTTTCTTCAAGTTGGCTAGTCCTGCAGTATATAACATGAGTGGGTTTGTTATCGTAATGCCGACCAGTTCCCTTTAATACAGCATGTAGTATGCACTGTCAAAACCCCTAGATGCCGTGGCAGCAGTGAGTTATTTGACGCACTTGCCCAATTGTTGTGACTGTCCACATTTACAATCAAAAACATTTATATGTGAAATTCATCTCACCTGGCCAAGCACAAAAAAATTACTCGCGCTAAAATTTCTAATTTTACTGTATCACATACTTTTTGGAATGCTTTTTAGTAAAAAATTAGAGCCCTCACTGCACGACACAACCTTTCTGCAGAACTGACCCTCCCACAGCAGCCTCATGAGAAACACAGAAAAGGATTTCAGGGTGTGTACAGTTCTGGTTGAGGTGAGGATTTGGCTTTTAACGTTTTGCCAGATATTCAGAAACCACTCTATGAGATGTCAAAGAGCATGCAATTCTAAGGGGTATCAAAAGTTTACTTGATGAAAATTGGTTTTGAAATGGCTGAGATATCCAAAAACAAGGTGAAACAAAGAGATCCTACAGTAATAAAAGGCCTGGCCTGTAGTCTTTTATTATTATCACTTTTTTGGATATCTCAGCCATTTGAAAACCAATTTTCATCAAATGAATGTTAAATCCTTCTTAAAATCATATGCTCTTTCATATTTCATAAGTGGTTTCTCATTATCTCACTTAGGAATGTAAAAAATATAAATCCCCACCTCGACCAGTACTGTACAGCCCCTCTTACAGAATTATTTCAGTAGATAACACATATATACCTTTATCTGCAGAGAGTTAAAAAAATAAACATACAAACACATACATGGCAAAACATACAACTGTACTAGAACTTGATACGATGCAGCAGTTTGACAATTGATAGTTGTATACAATTTTATTTCTCTGACAGTACTCACTAAATATATTCAATTTCAAAAATCCAATTTTACGGGTCTTCACTTTCCGAAATCAACCTATTGATGTGGTGCAGTTGGAAGGCTCTTTCCTTGCTTCAATTTCGCATCATCCCACAGGTAGGAGGATGATATCGAACTGCGGAAGAATATGACGTGATCAAGATTTTCTGATGCCAGGCAACAGAGATTCATCAATCTCACAATCAATACACTTTTGGAGGGCATATCCGACAGTTCCTTTCCAGAAAAATACAAAGTATGAGCAGATGCCCTCAAGAAAAAATTGACAGATTTCCCCCTTTGCTCTGCTCAATCTTTAATTCTTTACCTTTGTCAGCAACGAAAACACATCAAATGACATATATTCTCCATCCAGCATATAAAAAACATGCAGTATTATGTGTCATTGATTTTCATTCAAATTTCCGAAATTTGATTAACTATAGAAATACTGTCTTGTTATTGATTGTGTCTTATATATATTTCCGCTTGGAAAAAGTTAAATGATTTTTGGAATATTGACTGAATTTTTGGTCTAGATATATTATGCACATAAACACTACTGAATTACTTCAGTCTAAGAATGAACATACACATATAGTTCACATATCATGTACTTGAAATAAAATGATAAATACACTTCAGTAACAAACTTTTGAAAAGTGCTTCATAGAATACTATAAAAGCCTTCTTTCACAATCACAATTAAGTAAACTGAGGGATCAAAATACAAACACTTGAATGATTGACTTAGGCGCTACTGTTCACAAAAACTAATCACCCAATCAAACTCAAACCCAATCAAATGCATAAAATTTCTACTTTGTGAATAAATCAATTTTATCAGGTTCCATGATTTCAATCATGGATATGAAGTAGCAGAACCCTCAATTCAGATCAATATGTAGCCAGATTTTCAATGAGGAAGTGATGCTAAATTTGGCTTGTTAACTCTGTTTCAGCCAACTATTAAAAGCTGTATAATATCAGGGATGATACAGAGGTTTATTGAAAAAAATCGGAAATCAAATTTTCCTGTGATTTTGACACATGGAAAAAGCAAAATGTGTATAGACTTGAGAAAAAAAAAATCTGGAATCAGATCTAAATCTACAAAATAACACGCCTGTAATATGTATATCAAGATGTTGATACTGTCTTTATGCTGTGGTACTGGAAGGGTTAATTTAGCAGTTCAATAAGTCAAAACTATTAAAACTATGTTCATAAAACTATGTTTTGTTTTGTTAAAAAAAACAATAGCATTTCAACCCATATAACTTACATCCATTAGGATCTTGTTGTTGTTGGTTGAGGGTTTTTATTTTGTTTGTTTGTTATTTGTTTGTTTGTTTGTTTTTTTACTAAGAGGATAGAGAAATGTACATTGTTCATTCTAGTATGCACGATTATTTTGGGGTTGGGATGGTCAATATGACATGAAGGTATACGACATGAAGGTACACATATTCATCAGCAAAGAAGTATGTGTTACAAGTCTCGAATGGTATAATTGTACAATTACACAAGTTTATGTAGAGCACTGAACACACAAATAAAATATACTGCCGGAAGGCTCTAGATACCACAACCTTCACCCGCTCTGCCAGCCTACAAAACAAGGCTACGTTTCACAGCGTGGGTAGACACAAAGCCACTTCACTGGGCAGGCTTTTCTTCTTTTTTTTCTTCTTTCTTTTTTCCAGCCTGGTGAACGCAACTGTAAACACAACCTACATGACGAGATATTGCAGTTACCTTGTTCACGAGCCATAATTTGTTTACCAGCGCATTTACAGCAGCGCCAGGAGGCTCAATGATGTTACAGTTGACTAGAAAAATCCAGTGAAGCAAAATGATCTTTATCTTCTCGGTTTCTATGCAATAACATATTGGTGAGACAGAGCACGGCAAATCAGCATTCATCAGGGAATTGTCCTTGTTAAGGTATTAATGTCAATATTTACAGGTGCACTCAGCTCTGTGAATACACAGACCTGCAGACACTATGAGTACGTATGGATTATTACTTTCGGCAGTGGCTGTTTGATGTGCACAGGTCTTTCACTGTTCACACTAATCATGTTACATCTACAACAAGGGCACTGCAACTGATTAACTGTTTACTTTTCATTGGTGATATGAAATTATACCGCATAAGAATGAATTACAGGGTAGACCTGTGCTAGTCAATATCCTTTTAAATGTAATCACAAATCCATGACAGTGGTGTACACAGTAATTAATGAATTTATCAATTATTTGCATCCAAATGAATTATCACTTTTAACAGGCAACAAGTCCACTAATACCAAAGAAATATTGGATCTTGGATCGCAATGCATAACTCACTTTTATTCACACATTGAGATGATCAGCAAAAATAAACATAAATTTGAAATGAAGAATTGGTTAGCGGTAGCATAAGTGCTTTTTAAAATCTTCAAAATTCCCCGTGCCTGAGCAATGATCAGAACTTGCCCACTGTCACCTTCAAAGGGCTTAAAGCTACAAACGATGGGTGAGAAAAGTCTATTTCGCTTTCACTTCCCATTCATTCTGGTTGAGGGATTTTTAAGCAAGGGTTAAGATGGACCAATTTTTGTATCAATGAGGATTGCCATAGTTTGTGATCACTTAAAGGTCCACACACAAGAATTTTTTTTAAAGATAACATTGTAAAAAGTGAACTTTTTAATACCAATATTTTTGGGGTATGATAACAGGCCTAATGGTGGCATTTATTTGCATAAATAAAGATAATTTCTACTCGGTATTTGGGCCTTGCCCTTTGAGCTTCCCTGGAGGCAACATCACCATTACATCCCCTATCTTCATAGATGATTCCTGCCATGTTTGGTCAAGATCCAGTGGCAAAGTTTTAAAGGAGAAGATGAAAAATTGAAAAAGTTTTTTTTTTAAGCAGAACAGACGGTGAACAATAATCAAAATGGTTCAGACGAATTTAAAAAGACAGTGACATTTTTAATATAATGCTATACCAGTTTTTATATTATGATTGCAGGGAGCAGTACTTAATAACCAAAATCATATTGTAAGATATCACTATCAAGGGGTAAGAAAGCAAACAAAAGCAACAGAAATATAGAAACTATATATGTTTACAAAGCTAACCTGAGTACCTATAGGATCAAAAAAATGAGAGATAATCAGGAAGTACAGGGAGCAGTAATATTGTTTGACACAAATAGGATACAGATGGGAAAAACAGGAACTGATACCAAAAAAAAATGCACTAACACACAAAAGCTCACAAACCACACTATTACATGGTTTTAAAAAAATCATAATAATACATGCACAATCAATCTGAATGAGGAAATATTTGTATCAAACCCAAATTAGGGTTATTGTACGTGCAATAGGGAAGCCATACCTAGCAGGGTTCATTTATTAGCCCCACTTTCGTCACGGGGGCCAAAAAGTACATGCCTTAATGGCTGCTAATACGCCTTAATGACAACACAGATCTGAAGATAGCATCACAGTGATTTCGAATGACTTTCACAGATCCCATCCCATATTAGATGTTACCCTATTCAGACAACATAATGGGTGAATGCCGATGAGGGATGTGCAAGCCCATTTTCATATCTATGCTACCTGGAATTTCATTTTTATTAGTCTCTTGTTCAGTCTTTCATTTGTTTTATCAGGACATGAGATTAGCCCTTTGAGGACAAGTCCCGAGAATACTCGGGCAGGTGTCTACGGGAAATGCATGTTACAGCAAAATCAGTCCGTCCTAAACAGATTAAACTGTCGACATGACCATTTCTGATTGGGATACTGTATATGCCATATATTTCGCGAGTGGTTGAATTCGCGATCGTGGAGTCCTGTACTGAACAGAGAAATGTACACGCGTACGTCACATCCACATCGGGATCAGAGTCAATACTTTCGCGTGTCTTTAATTTGGCGAATAGCACCTGACTCGCAAAATTCGCAAAAATAAAAACCTCGCGAAATATTCGGCGTTTACAGTATATCACGCAGTGAAATTCAAATTTGACCTTTTCCATTCACACTGTAAAGAAAATTCACTAGTACATTACTGCTGATCTCTGCAATCTGTAAGTACATCATTGACTATTGCAGGGCTGCACACTCACCTATTTTTTCTACTGGTCTGACACACAGGTCGGACCAGTATAGGTACCAAGTTTTTCCACTTTTTACTGGTTTATTCCTGAAAAAAAGTTACTGGTCCGACAGTGATTCTTACTGGTCAGGGACCGTCGGACCAGTGCCAGTGTGCAGCGTTGACTATTGTCTGCATAAAGATAAGGATTTGACCTAAAACAACAGTCTTGACCGACTAGCTGCAATTCACATTTCACGTGTGGCCGAGGTGGGGGGGGGGGGGGGGGGGGGAGGTGATCTTAACTTGAAGTGAAAGTCTTAAAGGCCTACTCATTAGCAAACATGCTGCAGTGACTGCCATAACTGATGGACACGTCATGGAGATGTCACAGAGATGTCTCTGACACCTGTCGAAGAAAGTCTTCAGAGAAATTGAACGTGTTCGATTTTCTGAAGAGACCAGGCTAGTCTCTATCAGGAGACTTGAGTCACCACCAGGTTACTATCTAGTCTCCACACCAATGAGTTACCAACTTAGATTTGAGACAACAATTGCAGAAATATAATCTACATTGAGGTTTCTTCCTGCAAATTGCTATACAGGAAACTTCCAGTGCAGTTAGAACAGTCGCATTCCATTGTTAAATCTTATTGGGAAAAAATTCCAGATGGCTTCTATCATGGTTGTTGCAAAACAACTAATATGTAATTACTAAATGTCACAGGTCTCATTTCTTTTTCTTTTGTCTGTGTGAATAGCCATAAAATGCAATGTTTATGAGTGCACACACATCAAAGTATAGAGACACACCCAAACATACAACACACGTAGACACTCACACCCACACTTGGCATTTAATCTAGCACACTGATACAATGTACATTATTGTACAAGTAATATATGTATTCTCAGTTTACTGAACAAAGTTCAAATTACAAGGTTCACAACACAGTCCAGCTGCTATTTCAGAGTCCTTTGAAGAGAATGTCCAAATGCCACATTTTCATGCTATATCAACAATGATGTAGCAAGGAGCAAGTGGTGCACACGAGGTCTGGATTAAAATGGAATTTCTTCTGACTGCCATTAAAACAAACTCTCACAAGACATTAACATCATTTATAATTACTTTGTAACATGGCGATTGCAGCATACATTGTACCTTCAACTCCTTATGTCAGGTGGGTGTGCATAATGGAATGTCACCCACTGACATTAAACTGTCCTCATCCATGCAATATGAGATGAACAGAGCCATGATACCCTTTGCAAATCTAGACTGCCATCCAACCATGAGAGAGCCGTGTGACATGACACAAATCTGTCCAATATTCTCATAACATCAAGATGAGACAAAGTATTTTGTTACCAGAGAACCTATCATCAATGCATATAATCCCCAATATTTCTTGCTCGGTTCATGTCAGTCATCATCTTTGTTACAAAAAGGTTTAAGCATTTTAGTTTAGTCACTTGCCTGGCCAGACACATGTGGGTCTGTGTAGCAGTAGTATAAAGCACATGATGTATAGCCTGAAGACAAATGAGGGCCACCCGAAAAAAGACAAATAAGTAAAAATAAATAAATAAATAAACAAACAAACAAACAAACAAATAAATAAATAAATACACATGTCATTCCAGGACAACAACAAAGATACAATATCAATTATCAATTATGTGGTTAATTCTGTAGACAGCTCCTAATCATCATGTTTTTATTCTCACCTACCTGCTAAAATGTGAAAACAACTTGACTGATAACATCTAATCTGTTGCGTAATAATCACATCGTTACTTAAGGGGGTATCTCACTGAGCGGCGGACGTTTGCGAACGTAGCGAATTTGGGAATTCGCCAGAGTTCGTAAACGGTTGCAAAAGGATCGTTAACATTCGCAAGAAAGTTCGCAAACGGTTTTTATTGTCGCAAACGGTTTTTATTGTCGCAAACAGTTTTTCTTGTCGCAAAGAAATTTTGAACATGTTCAAAATTTCTTTGCGAACCTTTGCGAATTTGTATTTTCGCTAACAGTTGCAAACATTCGCAAAACACTCGTAAGAATTCGCAAACGGTCGTAACACGGTGTCGCTAACGTTTTTATATGATCCGCCACTGCTAGCGAACAAGTAACCACATGGTTCCTATATAAAAGCTTCTGAAACAGACAAGGTTCCTCTCTAAGAAAGTTCTTGAAGCTCTTGACATCTCCATCATGATTGTAATTGCTTCAAAAGCTTTTCATATTGACTATTAAAGTCTGTCCTCTGCAACAAGCACTCTCTGACTCTCTTTCTTTTCTTCTTCCTTTCTTGATTTTCTCTATTTTATTTCTCTTATGCTGCACAACTCTCTAGAAAAGAAAGAGTGAAAATGTTCACTCTTGAAGGAGTGAATTACAGAAAAGAGTGAGTTTTGAGTGAAATTGGAGTGAATTTTGATATCTATTTTCACTCATTTTGGAGTGACCTCAGGGATCACTCGAAAATCTTGGAGTGATCCCTGAAGTCACTCCAAAATGAGTGAAAATGAACATTTTCAGTCCAAAATCATTCTAATTTCACTTGAAACTCACTCTTTTCTGTTATTCACTTCTTCAAGAGTGAACATTTTCACTCTTTCTTTTTTAGAGAGAATAGCTGTAGCAGCAGCCTGACAAAGCAGCTCTTCAAAGGATAGCAACACCTTGAGCCTCTTCTTGGCAGAAATCTATTTCCATATCCTGGAAATCCATCTTGAACGGTTGTCACAAGAGATCTGAATTCAGTGGAAGGTTTTATGTCGTTTTATGGGTCTTACTATACACAATCACCTGGTACTTTTCTAGGTCCAAGAACATTCGCAAAATTGTCGCAAAGGATTTGCAAACAGTTGCTAATATTTGCAAAACTGTCGCTAACATTTGCAAAATTGTCGCTAACATTTGCTAACATTCGCTAATAGTCGCCACCTGTGTTCGCAAACACTTTCGCAAACATTCGCTAAAGTGTTGCTAATTGTCGCTAAACATCGCTAAAAGTCGCTAACTGTCGCTAATGGCAGAAGCGAACTTTGATTTTTCGCAAACATTCGTCAGAAAAGCTGGCGAATCTCAAATTCGCTACGTTCGCAAACGTTCGCCGCTCAGTGAGATACCAGCTTTAGGGGTTCGCAGAACATTTTCTTCTTTTTTTTTTTTTTGGGGGGGGGGGGGTGGGGTGGGGGTGGGGCTACAGTCTTATAGGGGTCAAGGGTCAACCCTCAGAGGGTCGTAGGTTTTGTTGTGAGGTTTTTTTTTGTCTTTTCCTTTCCCCTCTCTTGAGGAGCCAAAAGTACATAATAATAATCGATATCACTAACTCTAGATACTCTTTTGGAGGTAAAATCCACGTGAACAAGTGGAATTGATACTAATCAATACCAATGAAATAAGCCACATACCCCAACTTCTTTTTCCTCTCTCTCTTTCTCTCTCTCTCTCTCTCTCTCTTGATCTCTCCATATATCTCCATTGACCAAAAGCAATTAGATTAAGTTTAGAGAGTATGACTTGTACAAGGTGTGGTTTGTCACTTATATAGCATTATAAATGATATCATTGAGCAGCTGTGGCAATGAAGCATACTCTTGATAGCTGTTAAGGAGGTAATTCCACCCACTAAACTATTTTCAGTCAAGAGACAAAACATATAAATAGGAATAGCAATCCCTATGTAAGACTATGTGCATCGGAAAGTGAAACTGTTTCACAATCACCAAAGCAGTCAAGAAATATCTTGCTAATGATAGCACACACGTGAGTAAGAACACACTCGTTCATCGTGCATTTACCATCTGAAATTGAGTTTGAAGCTGACCACTTTCAAACAGAACTTTCCACAAGAACTGTCTTGTACTACAAATGATTATCTCCTTCCCCCTTTGAAAAACAAACAAACAAAAGCAAAAAATCCCTTTTAAATTTTGAGATTGAATGAGAGTCACAAGCTTTCCCTCGGCTGACCAGAGGAAAATATTTCACTCATTCAGTCTTCTTTGGTGACAAAATATTCTCACATAGTTTTCAAATTAATTTGTTTTCCAACATGATGAAAATCTTAAAATCAACATCTCTTTCGTGAAAAACCAAATGCAGAAAAAATTCACTATTATGAAGCATCATATCCAAGATATTTCTTTCTATTTTTCATATATTAGGTTTACTCTCCCCCTTGCAGATGATCTTATGAAGTCATAAATGGTCACAAGGGGTTTTCCCCAGAAATTATTCCTCATTAAAGGTGTCTCCTGCCTTCCTAACACTGAGAAGGCAGTTTCCATGTCTTTCCGCATGTTACATAATCACTTGTGAATTTCAAATATGTTCTATACGTAAAGTGTTGCAGTTCAAACCTTTTACAGTCTTGAAAATGGCCTACACAATCAGATTTACTTGAAACCAATTTGGAATTTGGAAACCAATTTCATTTCAAATTTTCCTATTATAAAAAAAAAGAATAAAGATCGTGTTTCCATAAGTGGCAGAGATAGCAAAAGTATACTAACCTCCTGATATTTCTGGGCCCCATTTTATGAAGAGTTATAATTGACTATATAGTTGATATTTATCATAAATCTATGGCAGCCTGTGTAGTAAGGAAATTTATAATCGATTATATCTTTTGATAAAACAGGGCCCTGATACTAAGTCTCATTTGTGATAGATTCTGTCTTAAATCTGTGTGGAATGCCAGAAAATAATTGTGTTTGTAAATACAGTGGAATACAAGTGCTGTTTAACTGTCACTTACCAAATTTGACCTGCTGTTTGCTATTGAGCTGTTGAGTGTTGGCAATGCACTGGCAAGTTCAAGCTTCCAGTGGTCAAACCTTTGGTCACGGGTCCTGTCTGGGAATCAGAGCACAGGAAGCTGAGATAAGAGTTTGAAATGTACACAAAGTGAAAAGAGGAAATACAATGGTCACTTCAATCTGTCATACAATTGCAGGAGTGTGCATGGCTGACTTTAATGTTGAAACACCATACGACCACAGAACAAATCCAGCAGGCTAGTAGCCCTCCCGTGCAATGTATTTACCTTCTTTCAGACACAGTAGTTTTGCACAGATTCACCTGGGTGCCTCTATTGATCACTTTACTGCGGAAAGGCTGGTGTGTGCACCTGTTCAAAATACCATTGAAAATTCATGAAAAAGACACCACTCTCACCCCTGGGATTAATCAGTGATTCAACAGAAGACACTTAAAAAGTTATCCTGTCGAATTGCTGTTCAAACTCTCAAAGAGGCATGTGCACATATTGCATGGTAAGGTGCATATTACTGCACTAGCTACATGTTAATGTCCAGACAATACCAGCTGATGTTAGGGGATCACAGTTTGGCACATTTGATTATTATTAGTAGTAGAAGTAGTAGCAGTAGTTGTAGTAGTTGTAGTAGTAGTAGTAGTAGTAGTTGCAGTAGTAGAAGTAGTAGTAGTAGTAGTAGCAGTAGTTGCAGTAGTAGTAGTAGTAGTAGTAGTAGTAGTAGTAGTAGTAGTAGTTAGTAGTAGTAGGAACACTGTTATCATTACTATCATCACTGTTATTATCTTAAATATTCATTTCTTTCATCTTTATCATCATAGATTATTATTGTTGGTGTTATTATTAGTATACTTTTATACCCACTAATGATGACTATAGTTACTACTACTACTACTACTACTACTACTATTACTTCTACTACTACTACTACTATTACTACTACTTCTACTACTACTATTGTACTATTACTACTACTACTACTACTACTACTAATACTACTACTACTATTACTACTACTACTACTACTACTACTACTACTACTACTACTACTACTACCACTACCACTACTTCTGCTTCTACTATGTACTACTATTACAAACTGCCTAATTCCTGTTTGTAGTAAAAATGATGATGATATCACCACAATTATTATTTTTTCAACAAACAAGCTCATGAGCTACAGTATCACCATACATGGTCAACCTTCCAGGCAGTGTGCAGATTTCTGGTTTTCTCATTGGCTGATTTAATGCATTAATGGACCATGTAACCTACATTGTGAATACAATACAAGCAAGTCATTGACCTAACTGCTCCTCTACAGGGAAGCACTTTATCTGATGCATCTTATGTGCCACTGCACTTAAAAACACATTCACGCACAGGAGTTATCAGTTTTTGCATCGCGATGCAAAATTTACTTTTCATTTGCGATTATTTGCACATGTCATGAAAACTGCTCCTTGGCAAATGAAGCATTTTGAATCTCCAGACTGTGCATACCAAAACAATGACTTAAGCGTGACCTCAGGCACCCTAATAAGCAGACTTCGTGTGGCGACTTGCATCAAGGAACTACTAAACTCAAGTTCTTTTTGCGTGCTGTTCACAAACACTAAACAGCACGAATTATCGCACTGGTTTAAAAAGATCAAGATGGCCCAGATTTTGCATCGCCGTGCCGATCACCAGAGTTGAAACGATTCTTTGTGTCCACACACAAGAATTTACTGTTTACAAATCACAATGCAGAAATTGACTTCATATTTGGCGAGTAATAATGGGACTAATGTGTCTCTTGTTAAAGTTCAGTCACCTCAAGATTTCCTCGTAACAAGATCCAAAACCTTTGAACTATGCTTTCTTAGCACAACCGCAGACATCATAAACAAGACAAATCGTGCTGTAAAAGATACAGAAGACTGTCTGTTTACATTTTGTCTAGATGATAAAGCACATTCACAGTTCAAGCAAGGAGCTTCAAACACATGTGTTTGAAGCTCCTTGGTTCTAGTTAACTTTTCTCACACAGGCTAAACAAAGGAATACCTCTTTGTCCATGTCCTTGCGGTTTCATGAATGCAAAAGACATTACAGATTCTACAGCCGCATTGATCCTGGAAAATTCCCCTCAATATCCAATGTAATACCTGACTCAATTTCAAAAGGTAAACATTCCTCAGTTCTCCTGTGATATGCCATAACACATCAATACATTTCATATGCCCAAGCTTACATCTTTTGTGCCATTCAAATGTGGTGAGATCATGGGCTCAAATTTGTATGGTCCACTTCCTTTTTCAATATGTGCACATACATGTCAATGATGTTTCCAGTGTTGTCATTGTAGCGTCTCTCATATCTGCACATGCTATAATTTGTCATGTGCTCTCACACTAACAATGGAAATGAATACTTTGTATCCAATATAATTGTCTCAGTGGTTTTACATCCAATATACTCTCTGCCAAAGAACTTCAAATTAACACATTTCAGAAAGGCTTTGAATTGAATGGGCTTTTTTAATGGTTTCTGTGATGGGATTATAGCTTTGAGAAAAAATAATAATAATTAGATCACAAAAGAAAGAATAAGTAGTAATTCCTACAACAATGACGTGTCTCAGAATTTGAAAATGATTACGTCTGGGAAAATTACAGTACAGTAATGAACATACATGTATTGGTGCCTAAGATGCTAGTGATTATGTTTCCTAAACACAATACATTCAAGATTGCTCTGCAATTTCTTTAGCTGTCATCAGTTTGGCACTTAACAAAACATATGTTTTTCAGGTGAATCTATTAAACAATCCTCAAAAAGCTTGTATGCTAAAATATAGCATTCTTACACTACTGCTTACAAAAATATGGGGAAAAACAGAAAGCAATCATTGAGTGCTGCAAAGAGTGACATAAAACAAATCAAAATATTCGCACTTGTTGGTGATTTGAAAGTTTGTTTTTGGTGAAAGTACTTTATTACAGATACCAACAACAACACTTTTTTCCCCAAAATTCGTGTGGACTGCCTCACTTTAAGAACAGACAGATATTGCAGTCTTATTTAGCCTGTGAACCAGCAGTCATGCAGGTTATGTTGTGGTCAATCATCAATTAAAGTCCATCAGATCCAAAGAAAAAGCATTGTTATTTCTGCCTTTTGTTCAGAGCAAATCTTCCTCCATTTTCACCATCCTTAGTTAACTACCGCTGCCATTTGAAAAGAAAAAAAATGAATGATAACATCTTAATACCACAAGAAATCAATTCTACAAACATCACTGGGTCTAGGCTGTGAAGGACATGCAGGACAGTCAGTAGTACAGAAAAAAATGAAAGCAAAATGCGCTGAGGGAATAATACTAAACATTAGTAATTAGTAATGGACAGTCTGTTTTCCTACTCGGATGACCTAGAATTTCCATTTTACAGCTATGTGAGGCACTGTCTCCATTTAGTCCCTAGTTATATTCTGAAAAGAGGTTCATATTATTTTTAAAAATGTCATCTCCACGATAAAATATTTTCACTTCATCTTTTCATTTAATCTTTCACATCATATTGTACTTCATCTCTAGTGGACATATTTGCAAATACATGTATGTCTAGCAACTGCATGCTTTGGAAATCTATGAACTATAAGCAGTATAAGCAGACTTTCAGATGTCTTTGGAGAGAGATGGTTGTAAATATAACAGAATAGCACAAAATGTTTGATGTAGATCACGCCTAAACAAAATTAAAAATCCACTTGCACCAAAACAAAACAAAAACTTAAGATGTAAAAGGTATCATAATGTATACTCAAATCCCCCCCCCCCCCCCCGTGAGCTCTCAATCCTTAAAAAGGTACTGTAACTGCTTTATCCAAATTGGTTCTCCCCTTCCTCACGATGAATACATCCTCAAACCAGAATTTCATTTTGTTTCCAAAATCCCATGGGATTATGGGGAAAGGCTTTAACAAAGTCCTGGACCACTAGGATTTGCCCTTTATTAGACTTTGTCTGGATGTTGCACTTTTGCTCTATTTATTTATTGTTGTTGTTGTTTTTGTGGCGAGCATACTCATATGATCGTTCTAACATGGGCCATGTAATGAGGCACTTGCCGACAAAGTGCAGCCCGACACCTCTGGTCGAGACAAAGCAAGTGTACTTTTTGTTTTCATCGCTCCAGCCATTACAAAATGCTTACACAAATGGGTTGCTCCTAAATGATTCCCATTATACACGGTAATGATTTTGTGGCACAAGATATGCTTGTGATATCATACACGTACTCGTATGATACTGCATGCTGAATGTCCTTCACGTTTAGCTCTGTTTTTTCACAACAAAATAGAAAGCTGATTTTCAAAGGCATACATGAGTTCCGCATGCTATCAAGAGCATGGATTGCCAATAACGTTCATGTCATGTGCTCCTCATGCTAAATTGATCCAGCATGACATGTTTGGTCATTGTTTTTGCAAACTTTGACGACAGTGTAAAGAAAAGTATTGTAGTATGATGTGGTACCATGTATACTCCTTATGTTTACCTTGGAACTTTTTTAAATTCCAGTTTCATGTCTTGGAAAGGATCAGCCTTTATGAAATCCATACAAATAATAATTGTTATGCATCCAAATTTTGCCAAACTTCAAGACAAAGATTTAAGTTTGAAACCAGCAAACTAAGCCATATTTACGAGTTATATGGCAAAAGTGTTTCACCCTATATTTGCATGTGTATGGTACCAAGCAATCTAATTTACTAACTAATGAACAATTTCTTTCAAGTGGCAGATGGTACACTTTTTGCTACGTATTAAAGTTCCTGCAATGTCGTCTACCTAGCTTCAGAAAAGCATTCCACTCACTTTGGAACTTTTCATGAATGAGCAAAGAGCTGGGCTCAGCATATGTAATATTTCAATATGTGTGCAGTCTATTTCAATTGGCCATGGCTGTTGTTATGTTCAATTGCATGAATGAAAGTACTGTAAAACATGATATATTCGCGGCACAAAATTTTCGCGAATTGGAGCCGACGGCCTTTTTCGTGGCAAGAAATTTTCGCGAATTGCCTCTTGCGTTCAATGCATATAGTGTAGATAAGACATTTCGCGTGCATTTTAATTTCGCTAATCTTGGCGCTCGCGAAATTCGCGAAATTAAAATGCACGCGAACATTTCTCGTTTTACAGTAACCTATGCACATGCAATATATACTGATTTGATTTTAATCTCAAGATACATTTATTCCACTAAGATCTGTCAAGATACAGGAATTTATGGGTCTAGGGCAATTACCCCGGACCCTTCCCATGACCCTAACCTTAATCCTGATCTGAACCTAATCCTAACCCCAACTCTAATCTTTACTCTAACCAAACCAGTATTTAGCTGTTGGGAGGGGGGTGTAATTGTAGATTTACAGTGAAGAGTTGCAGACATACCGCACTCCCATTCCTGGGAAAATGTGTCAAAGGATTTCAAAATGGCTGCCAGTTACTCACATGACATGTATGAATGACATCCTCCATGATGGGATTCTCCTATAAATAGTTTGGAGGATTTAGTATCACATCAATATCTTTATAAAGGCAACACTTTAAGTTCATCTGGAAAACATGCTTTGAATGACAGATCCAAATGTACATTATGTTACATGATTTCAAGCTTCAAGTTTATTTTCCACTTCTCATGGAAAAAAATAGAATCAATGTAAGATTTCAAAGTAGCACTACAATTGCATACAAGTACAGAATTAAAAAAAGTCATTGAATCATTAGGATATATATCCACCTACACACAGTGCAAGTTCTATGATTTTGTGTGGGCAGTATGCGAATTTGCTTGCAATAAGCAAGAATACATCTTCTCAGAAGTATATACTTCAGATACTGTTTACACAGGCGTGGGAGGGATGGATATATGTATGTATATCCACAGGCATGTGGCTTTTTAACAGCAGAGTTTGTGATTCGGTAATCACATTCTGGCCTGACTGTGCTCTGCTCTGCTCTGCTCAGCCGACGCTGGCTCATTGTCCCTTGGCGATCCAGTGAGAAATGGCGCGACACCCGCTCGCGTCACACTGGGAGTGTGGATTTTCAGACGCAAACAGATCGATGCTGGCATTGGTTTGAGCAGGAACTTCTTTAGTTTGCGAGAGCAGGTAGCAACACATCAAGAAACGTACACATGGGCTTACCTTTCCTCGCACTCATACAAAAGGTTATCATACAAATGAAAAGATGTGGCACAGCCACTCTCGGAAATGTTTTCGTCTATCTCATACATTTTGCAAAATATTCATTACAAGCATTTTAAATCTTACCACTCATTTGAAGGAAGCACTGAGAAGACCACATCCAATAATTTGATATCGATCACGGAACGACCTGCGAGGAATCCTGAAACAGTGTGAACTTCTCAATCTGTTATATCCCAAATAGAGGCATTTATAAAGCTTTACTAAAATACATGAAAACATTCAATAGCCTGGTGTCCCAGTTTGTAGGAAGACCACTGTAAACAAATCAATGTGGAGCCATAATTTGCGACACAGGTACTGTATACATCATATATTTCATAAATTGGATCTTACATTTAAGGACAATTTCTCAAGTGGTTGAGTTCCCACTTGAGAATCTATAGACAGAATGAAAAAAAAGTGTTCACTTTTTAAGAGGAAAATTTGCAGCTGGTGCTGGTATGAGACAATGTTAAACTAAGAAATCTTAAAAATATCCCTGGATAAAAAATGTGACCTGGGTAATTGGTTGGTTGGCAAGCTCCACCATGGGCGGTGCTTCATCCCCGACTCATCCTGGTTACACATATGAATTCTGTTTTCACGCTGGTCTGGTAAGCAAGATGCAGCCAAGACAAGATCCAACTTTGCTACCATGCCATCCCACAATGCATCTGGAAAGGGGCTGGCCGAGAGGCATTTGCATATTGGCGGTACCCCGAACTGAGAAAATGTTTTCCGAAATTGACTGGCAGAGTCCAGTGTTTCGGGGATGACATACGGTAATGAAAAAAAGAAACACATACAATGCATAAGGTGCTACAAGAACTTGCCTGATTATCTGGGGCAAGTGAATTTATCATAGTCGGGCAAGTGTTTTGGAGCAATGAGAAAAAAAAAGCTTGCCTGAATTGGGCATGCAAAAAGTTTTGAAGCCACTTTTTTATTCACTTTTTCCCTTCTACACACCCACAAAGTCAACCACAGAAGCCCAAAGATAATGACTGCTTCGTGATGCAATGCACTATAACTTTATTTCAGCAACTTTCTAACACTTACATGAAGAAGCCCCAATGTAATGCAAGGCCAACATTTGATCAAACCAAGTTTGTTTCTCCAATGTGTTTAAGCGTGCAAATCAACGTGTGCTTTTCAAAATGATTATTTTTTACAAAGCTCTTTTCTTAGAAGAGATTTTCTTCATCATTTTCCCATTTCCAGCCTTTCTTTTCCCGCAAGTAAAATTCATGTTCAGGCAAGTGTTCTGCAACACTTTCACTGCTTGCCTTACTGGGCGAGTGGTAAAAAAGTTATGTAGCACCCTGAATACAAAATCATACACCCACACACACACACTCACGCACACACACACCATGGGTGGTTTATTGATTTTTAAAGGTAGGGGATACCTTTTACAGACCTCCCAAAATGCAGCAAAACATTAAATATGAACCTCAGGGGACTTGCTTAGGCCACTGCTTAGAAATTTGGAAGTCAACAGTTATCTAATATTTGAATAATGCACAAAACTCAACTACTCAGTAGTTCTGTGTGTCAGCCACACTTAAGCCTTTTTGTTGCATTCTTCTGTATTTGTGATCTATAAACACAAATCTAAAAGTACAAGAGCTGATGTAATAACATATAGAGTGTGTGGTAAGAATGTATATAGAAATGGTTGTAAGTGTTGATGAACTTTCTTCACAAAATATACATGATGGACACACATGCAGTACATGGGTCTGCAAAGGTAGCCTAGCAATGTACTGGAATTTACGGTGAGCCCCGAAAACAATTCAATTCAAAATCTAACCGTCAAAAAAATGTACTAAATGTTACCTTCCACTTTCAATACTTTATGGGAGTATCTAAAATGATATTCTCTTCAACATACCACTGTATTTATACACCTCTTTATTTAAGGCGTGCAAATGGGATTCCCTACCTTTAAAGGGATGGCTGTGGACAGTCAGATGTCTAAGGATTCAAAGACATCACTGGACAGTGTCAAACAAATTAAAGTCCTATTGAAATCTCTTGACAAGATGGTCCATATAGTAAATGTGAGAGGCAGCAAATTAGCCAGGTACTGTATACGCCATACATTTAGCGAGTCTAAATTTGTGCAAATCGGGACTTCTCAACAATTTCGCAAGTGTTTAAATTCACGATCGTGGAGTACAGTACTGAATGGCATTTCAATGCATGCACACACGTCACATTTATTTCAGGATCAGGGTCAATATTTCTGCGTGTCTTTAAATTGGCCAATAACACCCGACTCACAAAATTTGTGAAAATAATAACCTCATGAAATATTTGGCGTACACAGTACGCTTTTGTATTTATTGTTGTCTTCTTAATACAGAATGGCTAAAAATGTATCGTATAATATTTCATGATATACCCTGTTGGTCTTGGATTAAAGTTGCATTTTTGTCAACATCTGATTATTGGTAGAAAATGTCAATGTGTTGGGGTTAGGAAGGGATAAACGATGGGGGAAAAAAGGGAAGTGTGATTCTGCGACACCGCTACTCATGTCCTGCCCATGTCTTGGCAGGCCAAGTATGGTACTATCATCATCTTTTGATATCAGCTCCTCCCCCCCCCCTCCTCCATCCCCCCCCCCCCCCCCCCCCCCCCAATAAAAAAAAGAAGAAAAACTGTGATGATCCAGGATTACTGTATGAATCATTCTCCCATGATGCAAGTGGTCTGTCCCATAACTGGCTTTTCCTCACTAATCCCTTGTCCCAAAGCGCCTCCCATATCCACTCACATTTGTCAAGAAAATTCCCATCAGGTAGAATAGAGCCTACAATTCTTAGATGCCTAGAGTCAGCTAGGAGCCTCCTCAGTCTTCCCTGTTATGACTTCCAAGCCTCCAATTCCAGAGACACCTAAAAGCCCTAAATGCAAACCAAATAGATGTAGTGCACCTTCATCACTCCCATTTTCACTAAAATATCTTCCCCAACCTGCCACTGAAAAAGAGATTTAAAAAAGGGAGGCTAATGCACACCTATCATTACCTACTAAAAACGGATATGTTGCATTTCTAATCTACCTATATTTTCCTAAGTCTGCCTTTGGCAACCCCTTTCCAGGACAGTACTTCCATTTTGCCATGGGATCGATAGGGTGGTGTTTGAAATGACTTTGATTACATACAAGGAATTTAAGTTAGTCTCACTCTGGTCAAGAAGCTAGAGGAAATATCTGGGCTAACTTTGACTAGATCACGGATATCCAAATTATGCAAATTGTTTATAAATGTTTGTCATGAACAATCACTTGTAAATTTCAATATTTTTCAGTAAAGTCATACCAATAATATTGTTCATTAAAATCATACTTCTACTGGATGTAGATTATGTATATGCCCTACGACCGAGTATCAATGACATTCCTACTCTATCTTACCTTGTTTGATACATAATGCCATTTTTGATCAACACAGACATACGTAAGGATCGATTTCTGGAGAAAAAAAAATATGATTATACATTTTTTAGTCTCCATTATAACAATCCATTAACCATAAAGAAACCATTCCAATGTATCTGGGGCGGCACTTACACTTAGCTTATCAAAGACCGAGACACATACAGCTTCGCTTGATTGCATGTCCTTTGAACAAATACCCCGCAGTGTTTTTGTCACTTGGGAGAGCATGGACTTCACTCGGAACATTAACAGAGATTGATAGGGATTCACACACCCATATGCACATGAACACATACACCACATACGTGTAGCTATGATCACACGCTTCAGTAACATGAACAAACTCTGATGACGGCACAGTCTTTCCTTCTCTGTGATCTGTATGCAAGATTATCACAAACACCTGCCAAACATGCAGATTTTATATAGTAATAATACATGTCATATAATAATGGATGATGTCACATGACTGGTTTTGGACTGCCTCGCTCATTCTAAATAAAGGTAGAAAGGGGCATTGGGAAGACACATGCACATTTCAACCACCTGCTGATCACAGATATTTTACTTCATAAAACCTGGAAGAAAAAAAAATAAAATCCAATTGACAAAGGCAGTCAACCTTGTTTTATGCTTCATCATACACATGTTTATGCACGCTTTTATGACTGTACCATATTTTTTTAATGGATGAAAGGATGACCTCATAATATTGCAAAACTTGTTGAGTGTTTTATTTTCACTACATTGTCATGCAAAAGCGGTATTTTCATGTTACTAGCCATGATCCAACTGAAGTATACTACAGTCACGCTTTGGAGTAATATATGGCTCTATATTTTTCCACAAAGTGAATCAAAACCCATCTTTAACCCTCTCCGTGCCCTATTATATTACCTGCCCATAGGTTTGCGTATATGAAATTTGTGCACATTTGACTCACTAGTACAAAAAGGGTTTTAAAAAATCATTACAAACCTTAAATACTGTAAGGATCATGTTGTTGTTGCTTTGGGTCAATCCAGGCTAATAACTGAAACAGACCAACATTTTTGTCACAGGGTTTTCATGTTCAGTTGTCTTTCATGATTAATGATTAAAGTTCAAAGAAGCACATAATCTAGCTTATATTTTTTCATTCTGTTTTTTTTTATTTAAATCAGCCTCTTTTGTCTCACATATCTGACTTATTGTACTTGTAGTCCAATTCCATCTGAGTATGCATCAAACACCCTGTTTGGAGGCTCGCACGGCGCATGAGATCAGCAATCATGCCTTTGATAGAACAGGCCGAGAATCCATCCTCCCAAAATTACTTTTCTTGACCTCACCAGCAACCATAAAAAGAATGATGGGTGAGTAAAAAGTCGTCAGAGATGGATCGTAACCACGGAGCAAGCATTCCTGTCACCGCCGCTTTTGCCTTCCAAAAGATCGGACGGTGGATAAAGCGGACACACTCAAATGAAAGGAAAGGAAAGAGAATGGAGGACCCGAACAAAGTGCAGGACGCCGGGATGAACTCTGAGCGCTGACATTTGAGAAGAAAAGGGACGACATCGCAATCTCAAATATCTGCCATAATCTTGTTGATTCTTAACGCCGTTTATCTATTTAGAGGCATTCTGCAGTCAGCTCTTGCCCTTTCTCGATCTTTTTCTCTCTCTCTTTCCTTCCACTGTTCATATAAGAGACTGCTGTTTGCCAAGATTTACTTGCTTATGAATATTGCCTGGTTTAAAAAAAAAAAAAAAGATAAAATATTCCAAAATGGGAGGAAAAGAAATCCCTTGTGCTCTCAGTGAGGATTGCAAATGCACAGTGATGTATACTAAACAGTTGACCTAAAATCAAAAGACTTATACCCCCCTAGCTCTCTAATAACAAAATACATACCAGCAACATAATTTACACGATACATGGGCAGGCATATGTACGCAGGTGTTTGCATTAAATAGGCACGCATAATATTGCTTAGCCCAGAGGCAGTACATGAACAAGCTATAACGACAGGGTGACTTAATACTGAACCTTAATGTTGATGTTGGACCGAATACCCATGGATAATGGAACTACCCAACCTTACACGTTCTGCGCAGCCTAGCCATGCATGGTTTGCCCTTGCACACATCTTGCACTAATTAACGGTAAGCTGCCAAGCAAGCTAACTGTGTGATTCAATTCCACTTTAACTCAATGTAATTTAGTATGGGGCTCACCTGTTAACAGGGAACCGCTTTAGTGGGAACACCACTAAAAATTAAATGAAACAAACATTTTATGGGGGTTTTTTTATTGTTTAATCTGAACTACAAATTGCTTTATAGGGACATAATTTACTTTGGCTGTCACACTTTCACTTTCCCCCACAGATGTCTAAAAATGAAGACTAAATACGCTGAAATAATTACAGGGATTTCACTTCCTTGCCAGAATGGTTATTTTTCATCCAATCCCTGGCATATTCTGCCAACAGACAGTCTTACAGTGTAAATTACATTATTAGGTAGTCAGACGTAATCTGTTGGCCTACACAGAAGGGCGGCACTGTGCTGTGATGGTCACATAAGCACTGTCAGCCTCTATGATGATTACTGTAAAGTGGAGATTTTCGTGCAAGTAATTTTTCATGCTCACCCTGGTATGAACTTTGCGTGTTTTTCATTCCAAAGAGAGGTTAATCCAAAGATGATTTTTTTAAAAAAATGTGTTCATCACTGTAAGTTTTGTAGTGTATGTGGAAACACGCTAATATATTAAGAACATGTAATAGCAGCACTGCATTTTTATTGCAATGGCAGGGTTATAAACATTGTAACTAGAGTGAACTCCAAAGGGGATTATTATGCATAACAAATGAATAAGGTTGTTCCAATCATGAATTTTCCCAGACTTTGTGACTGCTGTGCCTTTTTTTTTTTTGAATTGCCAAAAATGTCTCTCGGTTTCATAGCACATGTGCACAAGTTGATGTTGTTGATATAAAGACTATGCTGGATTTTGCATAAAATGCCCAAATATTGGGTGTCATGTAGGTCGATTTGGACAGGGCAATACCAGCCACCGCTTAAGCCAGAGCCCCACATTGACAGGAGAAAGATACTCGCTAAGTTTGTCACCCGACCCCTCCCAATTAAGCGGGGACCACTGTATCATCTATTTTTATTCCAATGAAACTGCCAAGCAAACAGATGTCACACTAATATGTAAAATATCATTCATTATATGATCTACTGATATAGACAGATATACAACTATCTACAGCATCAGCACTCTAACCCATTGAATTCTACAAACCACATTACTACAGTTTGGTCTTGTATTTTTTTTTTTAATCATGATATAACTTTTTATTGTCAGTGTTTCATTAGGTCAAATTAAAACTGGCCTCTTTCAGCCCTTTCCTGTTCAAATAAATTATTTGATTTTAGGTCACAGAAATTTCAAAAGCCTCTGAATTTAATCATCTGATGCTTAAATTGGCACTCATTGTAGATGAAAATTCCTGTTTCTCTCTGAAACGGGCATGTTATGTTAGTGAATTGCTATTGATTTTGAGCAGATTGAATGAATTAACTTGTTCCATAGATTTACTACTTCTCCAATACAGGATAAGCAGTGAACTTTGGAGGTGCCAATTTGGTGATGACAGTATGATAGTATCTGCTGCAAAAAACTACCACGATTTGATGAGAGTTACAGTAAAAAATGCCCCCATCCCCCCCCCCACCCCATAAAAAAAGAAAGCCTGCTTCAATGCCATTCTGTCCATAGATTGACTATGAAAGTGTCTGTTAATAATACATTTTAGCCGTGTTAATATTTAGCCAATTTTTTGCCAAGGATGAATGTTGATTTAAAAATGCTTTTAAGAGCAAGCAGACATAAAAAGAATGCTATCTTTGTAAAACTGGAACACAAGAAGAGAGGTTGTTCTTCCCCTGCACATCAGAAATTGTCATCATAAATCATGCATCAAACAGTCCTGTCCAGAGACAAACTTACAAACATCGTATATGACATTATTTCCACAAGATTAATGATAATTGCATATATACTAAAATCACTTTGACATGTTTTCTCTCTCCCTCTATCTCTCTCCCTCTCTCTCTATTTCCATTTCTTTCTTCCTGGCTTCCTAAGTTGTAAGGCTGACATTGGTGATTATCAATCGTGAAGAACGTCATTTGTCTGTTACCATGATACACTCGGACTGATAAAGCCACCATCACCGCCTCTTGCAGGAGTGTCCCACATACCTCCACATATATATACCCTTCTCTCCTTTTCAATAACGGCCCAATCTGCGCTAATAACGGGTCCTGTCGGCTTTTTTCAAAGAGAAGTGCAACTGCCCTGTGCCAGTGCAAATCTCTGATAATGGAACACTCGCAGGAAGAGAGGTTTGTGAATTAAAGAAAGAAAAAAAAATCGAAATAAAATGTGATTTCAAAAGAGTACATTTAAACAGAGTTATTGTAATGTATGCTGTATGTTTCTCCTAACTGCCTAAATCTAGTTTTGTTGTATTTTTTGTCATTTTCTTTTTCCTCTTTCCTGAGAGGGGGGGGGGGGGGGGGGGGGGTGAGTGAAACAAAAATATGTTTGCATCTGTCTAGAGAGAGCTTGTGATTATGGGAGACTGGTGGGTATTTAACCAAATATGTAAAACCAAGGAGGTTCACAAGCTGAAGTTCCAACTGGCTATAATTATTCAACGTGTGTCGCTGCCAGTTTTCTATGGATGGGCAAAAGAATTCCATGCCTGTGCATTTGTGCCTTTGATGATAAGGGTTTGAAGCCACTGTCTTTCTTAGCAATCTGAAAATTCATTCTGATTGCTAACATCATGTCAGGTATCATATAATTATTTTAATAGAAAAAAACAACAACTGGAAATTAACTCACTTGTTGCAACGTTTCGCCAATTATCAATTGGATTCTTCAGGCGAATAACGCTCCTTTTATGGAACGGCCCTTACATAGTGCAAGACTGTGCAGAGCTAGCGCACAGTGGATCTTGTCTAGTGCACAAAAGATGGCTTGGAAGCCAATTGATAATTCGCGAAATGTCGCAAAAAAGTGATTTTATTTCCGACAGTTCTCTTGATTTGAATAATTACATGATTTTGTACTTTGACTGGATGAATGAGAAGAAATTACATCAGTCTATAATGTTGGTATATTTTGCACTGTCATGAACTTTGGTTAGTATCTTGCAGGAAAATACCAACACTGGACATGGAGAGGTAGATTTAATCTTACAATGGAATCCCTTCACATATATTCACAAACAAAATATCAGATGTGACATTTGGTAGAATGATTATTATCCCTGGCAACCAGGGATAGCCTGGTGGTAGTATCGCTGCTCGGAAAGCAGTAGATGACAGGTTCAAGTCCTGTGGTTCCTTTTTTTTGACATGTTTGTTAAATTACAGATCAGCAGTTGCGATCTTATACATTTCATTTGTTTGAGCGAGACAAACTGAAGAAAATTCAAACCTCAACCTTCACCCCTCAACTTAATATTCTTTTGCAATGATTATTATTCAGCTTTGATTCTAATAGTCTAAATGAATCCCATTTGCATGATCACGATTTTATCCCATTTGCATGATTCAGATTTTAACCTAGCCAGAGAAAAAGTTAGGTTGTCATTTCTATACCACTGCTTCAAAGCACTCATTACAGTTGACCTTGGGTTGTGTGTTCCTTTACCAATATTATAATAGCCACCGGTTGCAATACTGTAACCATATACAAATGGTTACAATACTGTAACCGTACATACAAATGTGGAAATGCTAGCTGTCATATTTATTGCAAGCCAATCCCTAACACTTTTTAACACCGACCGAGTACAGATTTTTCACAGACAGTTTTATGCCTCTCCTGCCCCACTGCCCTGGCTTTTACAGCTCGAGTCGATCAATATGCCTTGTTCTATATCATGATGCATTTGCGCTGAGCCATATACATGTACGGTGTAGACCAGTACAAATTGGAAGGATATAATCTTTGGCACTCTCAGCTATATTCCTGCCGCATCAATCATCCCTTTCTTAATCTATTCTCTGTCCCTCTCCCTCTTTCCTTGAATCTCCCCTTCTTTTATCCCCTGCCATGCTTCTTTTTATCTCTTTTAATGCAGCGAAGGAGTGCCCTCAAGATGAAATCTTTCTTCTATTTTTGTTGCTAGGCAACAGGATCTCTCTCTCTCTTTCTCTCTCTCTCTCTCTCCAAAAAGAAAAAAAAAACTCATTTCAGAATTGTAAGTAACAGGGACAAAGAAGACACACAAAGGAAAGCCTGTGACAACAACAAAAAAAAAGTTTCTTGTCTCTTGCAATGAAGTAGTGTCTAACTTCCATTCTGAATAACTGATTATGGAAATGTAACATTTCATTTTAATCTGGCACACATGGAAATAAGTACAACTGAAACGAAAATGGGTATTTCTACATCATTTTCATTTATTGCATATTTCTTCCATGAGATTCTCACATTTTTTTTTGTCTCTTTGCGCATGTAAAAAACAAACCCAAAACATGTTAATATTGTGTTAGCATTATATAATGTTAACTTTTGAAAAATGTGATAGTAAGCTTAACTGAAACTGAAATAGAAACAATGGACTACACACAACATTTTGATGAGGAATAATGAAGAACGAGGTTCAATGCACTGATTCATATTATTTTGAAGAGTTAAGAGCATTAAACACATATTTCAAAATAAAACATGCATGGCACAGGCAATAATTAATCAATTACAATATTATGTATATGAAAACAGGAAGAGAAAGAGAAAGAGTTTTCACAAACTTTTATCACTTAGCTGATAAAGTGGATCATTGATGTGAATGTTACATGTTATACAAAGTATGTTACCATGTCCATTTCTAATTCATCAGTAATATCAAAGTGTTGTCTGCTAGCTGGCTAAAATTGGTATGATGTACCTTCCTGTCTTACCTTAAGCTCACACTCCATTTCAATAAAAGACCCGGGCCATTAACTCTGGTGTGGATTCACACAAGATCTACATATGATGTGGATGTAGTGGCAATAGCCACATAAACAACCATTACCCCTGGGTTGTTTGCTACATGACCTTGCAACAATGTCTTTACCCTTGTGTTGTTTACTTTTTTATCAATTTGTCTAATTTCTTGCTTTGTTATTTTCATAATTGCTCTTTTAGCCCCCATCTTTTTACATTGAATGGCAATGAACTTAAGACAAATTTATGACAATACAGCAATTGATGTGATTACCGGTACACGGCTTTTTTTCCCATAATACGCATCATATCCAATTCGCTTCCTCAATGTGATTAGCTCTCTCACAAGAGAATTTGTTTGTTTGCTTGTTTGTTTGTTTGTTTGTTTGTTTGTTTTATCTGTACATTGTGTTGTATTGTTAAATAGGTGAGCCGATACAAGCTGTACTTTCTGGCACCAGACCCCCTTCACTGTATAAAAATTGTCATGTTGCATTTAAATCTTTATTATATGGACTTGGTATAGAAGGAAACAAATGTTACTTACTTGAATATTAAACGCATTGAACATACAATAATGAACATATTTTCAAGAATCAATGCTATTATTCACTTTATAATCAGATTAATACTTCTGTTCCTACTGTGGAAATACATCGGAAGTAAAGAGATTTCTGTACTATGGCATTAAAAATTTACTTGGCAAATGATCTTCATCATTAACATCATAGTGCAGGTACAATTTGTACTTCTCTCTAGCTCACTATCTCTCTCCCTATAAAATCTGGACCAGCAATTATCTGAATTTTATCTACATTGAGTTGTAAACCTCTATATCAGAAACATCATGTTTGTAACTGCAAAGTTATATGTCAAATCAAACAAGAGTTAAGTTAATTTTTCATATCAAATGTAAGTTAACCTTGTGGTCATCTCTCAGGCACTCATCATAACATATATCTGTTTCAGTATGTCCTTGATGTATTATAACTATTACTACATTATCATCAATAATAAAAGTAGCAGTAGTAGTAGTAGTAGTAATAGTAGTATAGTAGTAGTAGTATAGTAGTAGTACTAGTAGTAGTAGTAGTAGTAGTAGTAGTATAGTATAGTTGTAGTAGTAGTAGTATAGTATAGTAGTAGTAGTAGTATAGTATAGTAGTAGTAGTAGTAGTAGTATAGTATAGTAGTAGAAGTAGCAGTGGTAGTAGCAGTAGCAGCAGTAGTAGTAGTAGTGGTGGTGGTAGTAGTGTAGTAGTGGTAGTAGTAGTAGTAGTAGTAGTAGTTGTAGTTGTAGTAGTAGCACTAGTAGTCGTCGTAGTAGTAGGATTACTAGTAGTAGTAGGAGGAGGAGGAGAGTAAGTAGTATCATTACTACTATCATTATCATTTATTTCATTGTTATCATCATCATTGTGATCATAGTCACTGAAATCATCATCATATTGTTCATTTTGGGAAAGGGCAGGGCAAATGAGACGTATACATCATATTTCCAGCAAGCTCTTTTTACCTATTACTTCTTTTCCAATAGTTGTCAAGTATTTAATCTATTATCATACATAACAAAAAAAAAATGTATCCCAAAATCACATTAGGTTTTTTCGGACACCATGTTTACATATCATTTGACATACATGTACAATACACAGTTTCTTTGAAATTATGTGCATTTGTAACCAGTGCTGCATACCTATGCACCAGACTTCTAAAATTGGAACATTCCATTTTGATGAGAGGTAAATACATGTATGTGTTAGCAGAGGACTACAGTGTATGCCCGCTGTTTACCGTTCACGACTCGGTGTTCAGCACCATGGCAGGGAACCACTGGCGGTTTTTCGAGAAGACGGCGAGAGAAATCGATGCTCCGGGCTCGAATTTCGGCCTAGTTTGATCAGCGTGGGACGGGGGAAGAATCCATGGCAATTTGGGATGCAGTGCATAGAGTGCTGCTGTGCAGCAGAGCCGGCTAGACCGCTGGACAGGCGGTTCGACGAGTGGGAATGTAATCTCCTATTTGGCAATTTATCTCCTGCACCATCGCTAGTCTTTACTGCATACACTTCTACTCAATCCCCATCTCTCGCAGAGTAAGGCATTATGCTGATGCCAGTAAATCTTTTACCAAGAAAGTGTACACACACACACACACACACACACACACATACACACACATTATACAGACATACCCTGATATACTAAAATGGGATACTTGTGATGTAATTACATCATTGCCTCTTTGAATCTGCATTAAAATTGTGACCAACAGTCAACTGTGAAGCTGTCCATGACTTTCTTGCTATGGTCTGATTTTAATGAAACCTTAAGCACATAGGCTTGAACATAACGTTAACGCAAGATATTTTCGCAACATGAAATTTTCATGACTCGGAGCCAAAAGCCTTTTTCATCACATGAAATTTCCGCAAATTGCCAAAGCATGGCGTTCAATGCGTATATTGTAGTCAAGAACTTTCGCATGCAAATTTAATTTCGCAAATCTTGGCGTTGGTTAAAGTCACCAAATGACTAAAATTTATGCATTTCTGGTCCTACAGTAGATGCTCAATCTTTTATCTACTATTCAGTAATAGCAACATGGAGTGGAATCTCTCTGCCTAAGCTATGTCTACCACGAACTCCTCTGTTTTCATAGGATGAATCATCTCCCACTAGGTACTGACACTTGGGATCTATATACCAAGTACTTTGAGATATCAAATAACGCTGAAAATAGTCCTAACCGCAGTCACTGATCTGTGAGCACACGTCAGGCAGATTGTCCCTGAAAGAAATGATTTACGAGGCAAAATTGTTGCATTTTGGAGGAAAAAAAATTATTCATAGTTTCATCACAAGGATAATATATATATATTGTGTGTGGTTGAGTTCACACTAAAGAGTAATGTGTACAGATAATTATATCTCACAGTCTCTACTCTGTGTACATGGACACACATAAAAGTACACAGCAAGAATTCAACAGTGTGCATTCATCTTATTAAATCTTGCCTTCCTCCAAAACCTCTAAAAAAATACCTTGCTTCATGTGGTATCACAAAATTTGCTCAGACTGCAACAATTGCATCAGTCTTATTTTCTACCGGGACTTAGGGTTAGGGTTAGGGATAGGGTTAGGGTTAGGATAAGGGTTAGGGTTAGGATTAGGGTTAGGGTCGTGATAGGGTTTCAGGTTTGGTTTGATGTGAGGATTACGATTAGGGTTAAGGTTATGTTTGTGGGAAGAATTTATGTTTGGATCAGCGTGCATACATGGGAGCAATTTACTGTCGCACAAGCAAATGTCATGGAACCGCTTCATGTATTCTTTGGTTTGTTTTTGTTTGTCTAGAGTTCTACCATTGGCATCACTTTGAATCAAATAACATGATCCATATTTTGTAGGCAGTGGAAAATACCAACCATCAAAATTTTCAGATATTTTGATTGTGTTTGAATTGATAATATATTTACAGCTCGTGAAAGTAAAATTCATCTGCATTTAAAAATGTATCTATCAGGTGCATCTATCATGTTTTCAATGCTGAGACTTATAGAGGTTTACATCTTGTATTCAGATCAAATGTCTGACAAACAACACATCACACAGTTGCCTTGAACAATAAAAGGTAACACTGACAATTGCACCTATGAATTACATAATAATCCATCATAATGATGAAATTACTGTCAGTTTATTGCGACATCATGAGCTATAGTGAGCCCTCGTCTGTTGGGCACCCATACTCTATTACACTGTATTTTCATGAAGGCTGTGACTCCCATGCCTATCAAAATGACTCGAAGTGACATATCAGCAATTAATTACCTTTTGGGTTTTCCCCTATTATGTTACACTTCTTTCTTTGATTCGGTTTTGTTTTGTTTGTTTGTTTTTTAATATCATATTATTTGATGATGCTCCTCTCTTCATATTGCTATTATGTACCTTTTTGTCAAATTTGAACTGAATAGTTAAAAACATGTGGAGTAGATGACTTCACAAATGGATGTATGGTCTCATCCCCATATTCAATGAATGTTCTAAACCCACAGAAAAAAAGTATAAAAATATAATCAGTGGCTGACGTGCACAATTCCACTTGAAACCCACTCCATGTTGCCATGGCAACTCCAGAATTGTTCCGCCAACCTAAAAGCATGAAATCAATCTTACCTGGAGGCTGCCATAAAATTCAGAGCAGCCTCCAGTGTAGGCAGATCATTCTCAAGAAGTGGTTGAGAAGCAATATTGAATGTCCACACTAAAGTATGAACACTGTGATACAATGTATGCACAGTTTATTTCATAAAGTAATAATAATGATAATGTTGATGATGATGATGACAATGATGATGATGATGATGATGATAATAGTTCTAGAGAAGCACTCTGAAATTGCAGACCTCTGCCAAGCAGTACATTTACACCAATGACCTTGTTCTTCTGAGATCAATGATTTTCACCCATACGTACATGCAAGCTGAAGGTCGCCCGATTTCCCAATATTAGAAGCCTTTTGTTACATCATCAACTTTCAGCTGCACGGCGTGCCTCGCCTTAGCAGAAACTAGAGCACGCACTTTTGTGCGCATATGAAAACCTCAAAAATGTGCAGCTTGAACTCCCAAGTTCTTTGACCCTAAACCAGCCAAAATATCAAAAATCCTTCATAAAATCCACAAAAATTGTTGGATCATTTTCAAAATTTAATCGTCTATTACTTGAGTCATTCTCAACCTTTCCTGTAAGTTTCATCCAAATCCATTTGCAACTTTTTGAGTTATTTTGCACACGGACAAACAAACCAACAAATGCCGAATAAGAAAGTTACACAATCTCCTCCCTTGGCGGAGGTCATAATGATAATAATAATGATGATAATAATACATGTAATACTACTACTACTACTAATAATAATAATAATGATAATAATAATAATCATCATCATCATCATAAAAATCATAATCAAACTCATAATCATAATCATAATAATTATCATCATCATCATCTTGAAGCAACATCAATATCTCAGGTCTAGGTCAGCCACTGGTAGGCTATCCAACAAAGTGATTTCATACATCATGATATTCATACAATTAAGTCACAAAATCCTGGTTGAAGATATTAAGTATGAAAATGAAGCAACAATAATTACATGTATGTCTCAGGCCTAAGTCGGCCACTGGTAAGCTTAAAAAAAACGGTGATTGCATCATAATTTCCACACCGTATGATAATAGTTGCAGCCATTGATTATGACCAGTAGGCAGGTGGATTGCCTCTGAGCAAAGAGATTTACAAGTTACATTTGTTTTGTTCTCAAAATACAGTATGCAGATGACCAATGGCAAGGGTGGGGAAGTGAGAAGAATAGTAAATTAATGAGCTGTATGCTGCCTCTACTCGTGGGGAAGGCCTAGCATTGTTTAGGTCTAAAAAGCACTTTGTTCTTTCTATCTTTCTCTCATTCTCCTATATTGTGCATTGATGAATTAGCATCATATCAATTTTATGACATAGTCTGATATGACAAGATATAGAATTTTATTTATACCCACCTGTTGGCATGAAACATGTAAATATCAACATCATCAACAACAGACCTGTGGAATATTCACCATGACAAGTGTTGCAATGGTCCATACAGAGGAATTTCTTTCTCTGTATCGAGCTCTGGAATACAGCCAAAGACAACAGTGTCCAGAGCAAAAATGCCTTCATATCATGAATGTATTCTCTTATATTTTGACTTATAAATGTGCAACATTCTGTCACAAACTCAACGGCAGATAGAAGAAGGCTTTGTTGTGTATCATGCAAAATGAGTTGGTTCAGTAATCAAAAGAAAACCATGTGTGCAAGCAAGTCTACTGCTCATCGACCACCTATTTTTAGATCGACCATCCTTGCGCAATGGCTTTCTCACGTATCAAATCAAAAGTACGCATGGGACGGGGTGCAATATGCTGGAACATTCAAACATGAAAACAAATCAAGAGAAATTAGGGGGATACAGGTTAATAACCTGAGGAAACAGGAAGAAAAAGAATTGAAGAAAATCCTCATTAACAGTAATAGTAATACATGTAATTATTGCTAACATGTATTTGCCCACTCACTGGATTTATGTGCTTTTCAATGGGAAAACGGGCAGTCGATTACCAGTAAAATGATGAGCTTGCGTCAATGTACAGTAAAGAGTGTCACTTGTGTTTGTCACCGAGAATTCCGCACATACGGTATGAGTCAACAATCTGAGCCCAGGATATGAATCTGTGGTATTTTCTGCCTCGAGTGGAATGAAATGAAGGTGAAACTGAGGGATATTTTCTATTTAAAGATACAAGGTATTTAATCAAAACGTGGTCAATGAGTAGTAGGTCCAACTATACATTGTAAATTGTCATCACTTATAACATTAATTTGACTTAGCATAAGCATAGGATTCTATGTGTAGCAGAGGGTCGAATTTTTGACGGCGTTAAGGTCAAATTATGCCCTGTCGCCTATGCACTATGGGCGGCTTGCGTTACTCTTTAGCTTATACAAAATTACCTTTCCTTCATTTTCTCACCTAGCTCAACTGTGGGGTTTGACACCTAAAACAAAAGCTTTTTCCCTAAATGGATAGCAGATGGAATGGCAATGCTTTATAGATAAATGGTCATTTGAGGAACGGTGAACATGGAGTACACATAGGCCTACTAAAGTCTTACGTCTTTATACACCTGCCTGAACCAAATTGGACGCAACTTTACGTTATTGCATTATTAGCGCCCAGCCCTTCTGTAGTACCAGTCAGTCTATTAGCCATCGAGATCGTCACTGTTTCAAGTCACGCTGGCAACCTTGTTTACACAGCTATAAGAGTGATACACATACAGCTACTCTGTTCTTCGGCAATTTTAATACGACCAAGATTTCAGCACGAAACTATCAACATACCATTACCATTCGTACCCACCTTCCGTAGGTGCGGAGCTGCAAACACGAGTCGGCCCCGTGAACTCCCCGACAGCTCCCTGCGTGTCGAAAGGTCTGTGCGTGGAGGTATGTGGGCGGGTCCGCTGCTGCCAGGCGGGCTTGGCTGCTACTTCATCAACAAGTCGCGACGAACCGTCTAAATCAAATGCTTTTAGTCAAATCCGATGAAGTGTTACAAAGAGCACTAGAAATAGCTTGAAACATAATATCAAGGAGTTGCATCAAGTGATAGCGCTAACTTCTTTGACGCATAAGTGTAAATCTATCAGAAAAGTTCCGCTCTTGCGTTTCGTACGGGACGGATCCAAGCGCAGCGCCAGTCAGCTGATACGAAAATTATCAATGTGTGTCTCGTCTACCAGTCGCGCAGCCGCTGCTAGCTCTCGAGGTGCGGCGATGGCATACACGGCCGGAACGTAAATTTCTGGACACGTACATGTTGTTGTTATTGCTCTCCACTCTAGCTAGTTTTCAGAGAGATGGCGCTCTACACAATTTATCCAGCACTGTCTTGTACTTGAAACAAATCAAGTGACCAAACCGGAAAGAGTCCTATTTTTCATTTTTCTTAGCTGTCCTTTCTTCTCAATATGCCACGTATCTTAAATCAATCTTCTTTATTGCTTCATTGCCGTGTCAGAACATTAAATATTCCCCAAAGAGTTGATGGAATGAGATGAGTCTGTATAGCTTTTATCCTGTTTAAAACAACATTTTATTGGTTATACTATTATAAGCAAACAATATTTTAGAAATCAATGTTATTCTAATATTATTTATGTGATGTTCATTTTTGTATGGATCTTTGGCAAATTTTGATATTGCAATATATTTTATGCAGGTCCTGTCTGTATACAGTAGCATATCTTTGTCCATGCCAGTTTGCCATCCTTTATCTCCAATAGAAACAAATATTAGAACTTGTGAACAAGAAGAAAGAAATGTTTGTGTATTTCCACTTATTTAATTATTTAATTGATTGGTGCATTAAATTAATTTCCTTGACTGTATATTGTTGCATATATCCAAATATATATATATATATATATATATATATATATATATGTATATATATATATATATATGTTGATAAGGTAGTCCACGTGTTGGCAAGATAAAAAGATAAGTAACAAAGCTGCAACAAAGTTCATGCTGTATTCACCAACGGTTTATTTCTTCACACAAATTTTCGAGCGTCTCGCCGCCCTTTCTCAAGTGTTGATGTATGCTTTATACTCATTGTCATTTCATTATGACGTAACATTGCACTGTTGCCAGGATGCGCGCTGGGTGTTAGGATGCCTAGCATTGATGCGTTAAAGCGCGCATCCTTGGTAACACGGTTGCAATATATTGTTATGGCTTAATTTTGTTATTGTTCTCTCAGTATCAACACTTGAGAAAGGGCGGCGAGACGCTCGAAAATGTGTGTGAAGAAATAAACCGTTGGTGAATACAGCATGAACTTTGTTGCAGCTTTGTTACTTATATATATATATATATATATATATATATATATATATATATATATATATATATATATATACTATATCCATTTGTATGAATTCGAGATATTTGACATTGAATTTGCTGAAAATAGACAAAAAATAGAATATTTGTGATAGTTTTAATATCTTCAAAAATGTCTTATGTAACAAGAGCAACATTATTGGAAAGATTTATTTCTTTCTCAGTTTGATGACCTCATAAAAAAAGTAAATGCCGTTTATCTGGTTTTGCATTCAAACTGTCTTCATATACATATGCATCATAAATAAGTAAAAAATTATACACCAAATAAATTGCATGTGGATAATTTTTAGGATACCGTTTTGGTTGAGATGGGGCTTCAAGTTTCCAATGTTTATTGATGATTTTTTTTTTTTAGATAATGAGAACCTCTCATGAAAATATGAAAGAGCATATAATTCTATGATGAATTCATAGCTTATTTGATGAAAATTGGTTTCAAAATGGCCGAGATATCCAAACAAAGCAATCCTAATAAAAGGTGGGACCCACCCTTTCATTAGAATCACTTTGTTTTACCTTGTTTTTAGATATCTTAGCCAATTCAAAACCAATTTTCATCAAATAAACTTTGAATTCCTGTTAGAACTGTATGCTCTTTAACATTTCATAAAGTGGATTCTAAGTACAGTATCTCACACACACAAAAAAGAAAAAAGCTGAATCCTTACCTTAACCAATACTATATACCACACACACACACATATATATATGAAGAGTTTGTTCGCAAAAACTGATAAGTCCATATTTGCCAAATGGAGATATTTGCGATTAAAGGTCAAGAAAAATAAAGAGAATAATAAGAAAAATTTTGCTTCTTTTGACCGTAACTTCAAAAATGTACCTTTATATGTAGTGACCAATATATCATTTAAAAGGTATTATTTTGTACTTTATGACAGAGACCTTACTTCAATATCGTCAAAAGCGGACTTATCTGTTTTTGCGAACAAACTCTTCACATATATATTTACACTTAATATAGTTTCTGTCTTCGAGCCTCATCGGAGCCTGGTGTATGTTATGTCTCATTGTATGTATGTTTGCATGTACATTGTATAGTTGGCTGAACCTAAAACATATGTCCATGTAAACTAAACATGGGTGCTTTATTTAGCATGAACTTTGGGGAAAACTATACGTAATTGCTCTTTAACCGTTGAACTGGCGTGTGCGGATAGATTGCACTGTCCATACAGCAGTGAATGGAAGATATCTTTCTATTGTGAGGGGCCAACCATATTGGGCTCACACCTGTAAATAAAATGGACTGTCCCAGACCCCTTCACAAATTCGTACCAAAGATACCAAAATAAATGAAGAAAAAAATTAATTACAAATCATTGATGTAGTTTGGCAAAAAACTGAATAGCTGTAGACATCGAGTATGAATTCCTCTACAAACTGCATTTTGGTTGGAAGATGAAAGTTTCTCTGATGGAATTTGAGGGGACTATATTTCATTGGGTACGTGTACGGAAAATAGGTGATTTTTTGGTGACAAGAACTCGTAGTCTGGCTTTGCGGACCCTTGGACAGAATTAGAGCGGAAGAACCCACCCTGGAAATTTGATGGATGAAAGGGTATATCTCACTTATCCAGGTTAATGAAGATGAAATACCTCATTTCTCCCAGCTATTTTACAGAATTTTTTTAAATTTGAATTTTAACACACGTCTCTATGGGGAATTATTTACCCGTGTGAGCCCTATTATGGACTGTACAGTTATCTACTTCCTTTGACCACAAACCACACACACACACACACACACATACACATATAATGAATGGAGTAGCAGTAAACTTCACTGGTGATCATGTGGTGTAAAACTAGATTAAACTTTTTTTTTTTTTTAGCAACTACAGGTTGTATTTTACTGGTCTATTTATCCATGTTATTGGCATTATGTGTCATGTACATGTAGTAATAGTGAAAGTTATTCTCAAGTCATACTCTCCTGTAATTGCACATTCTAACATCAGCGTAATAACATTGGGTACAGCCTTTTTTAATTCATTACTGCCCCTCAAACACAAATGTCAAATATGCTAACCCGAAGGTCACAAAATCACTGCTGAACTGCTCACACCTCATTCACAATGTATCAATTATCAATTACATGTATATTGTATATTGACTGAACCCAATGACAGCAAGCAAGCCTTCTATGCTCTCGGAAGCAACGCGCACATACATACATACACACACACACAAACACACACACACACACGCAAGGACATGTGTAAATGTTTTCTATACACACACACACACACACACGCAAGGACATGTGTTAATGTTTTCTATACTCACTGAACACCCTATGTTGTCATAATCCAACATTCATATGATGTTACATATTTTATTGAGCATAACTCCTGAGGTTTGGTGCTCTGCAGCTTGTATTTTTATGGATCGCAACTTTCCACATTATAGTTTCATCTTAATGGCAAGTTTGCATTGCCAGGACCATACCACACCCTATTTCTTTTTTTCCCCCATTATTTTTGGAGGGAAAAAATACTAGCAATATGAGAAACTGTGCATCACCCTAGGTAAAACATGTAAAAGAACTGTAACCCAAATAATTTACCTCAAAATCAAAAGATTCCTGCAACATCTGACCTTGTGATAGTGAGACTGCCCCGTTATCAAACAATATCAAAATTTTGCAGTACTTTCTTGTATGCCTTCCTATCTATCATGTAATTTAATATCAGCAGCAGTCACTGCACCGACTGGATTCAACTAATACATGTACTTATCTTCATAAAGGATCCTACGCACATGACATTAAAGTTTTCTTCATAAAGCATCTAACACACGACGCAAATAACAACATGCACATAGAAGTATCATTTTTTGAGTGTTTTTATTAGATTTTTTTGTTTTGGCTGCTGTGTTGGATTCATTTACATGTCTACTCCTTTGTGTCCTTCACCTTCTTGGTACCGCGCAGACGGCCGGTACGGCGGGCAGCGATCAGACCGACCTGTCAAAGGCAAAGAAAGACAAATTCTCAATGTTGATATGATTGCTCCTCCGCCTCCATTGACATTTCCAAAAAGAAACTAAAAACCCATTTATTGCAAGAACAGAACTGATGATAATGTATTGTTGATTATTTGTATTCGTAGTTGATTTATATGTTTGCTTCGAAACATGTTTGTCTTAAGCGCTATATAAATTTCCCATATTATCATTATCCCTTACAGATAACCTTAGCAAAATATCACTAACAAAAGAGAAGCATACTCAAGGAAAACTAAGTCGATGATTCCCATATCAAAGGATGTCATGCAAAGAAGTATGAAAGACCTCAATTGACAGTCGAACAGGAAAGAATATAAAAACATACAGATGATAATTTTGGGACCCGAATTTAGACTTCGTTGTATCTAAAATTTTGTTATGACCATGTTCGTTGCGACGGGAGTGCACTGTAAAATCAGTGCGCTAGAATATATGTATAACAAACCTTGCGACCAGCTGGGGTGTCCCTCCTGACGGTAGAGGGTGTACCGATGTGCTGATGGTTACCACCACCGTGGGGATGGTCGACCGGGTTCATGGCAACACCACGCACTCGTGGCCACGAGTTCCTCTTCACCTTGTACTTGAAGTACGCCCGGCCAGCCTTCAGGAGAGGCTTGTCCACACGTCCTCCGCCCGCAACGACACCTTAAAACATTAGGCAGTGTACTCAATGTCATCTTTTAAAACTTGGAGGTGCTCATTTAACTGAAGCTACTGGAATGCTTTAAATGAAGAGCTTGAGAATCATGCAGGCAACTGAAAAAGAAAAATTGCTATTTTTATGAATATTGTACATATTTTAATCATCCAGATATTTTCTTTTTCTTCACAACCTTTCGGAACAAAATAATTTATTGATCTTGCTGCAAACAAGAAGTGAAACAAATGAACCTAGAAAAAGAACAGTACTACTTAGGTTCAGCTTTTTTAAGCCATCTGGCAAACACTATGGTCTATGACCTAAAGGCACACAATATTATTCAGTATTTGATGACAGGGGAGCACTGGCAATGTAGAATTCATCTCCTTGGAACAAACAGCTTATCATTCCCTGTACCTCATCAAAATCATACCTTTTCTACTTCTTGGTACAATATTATTACATGTGAAAATGCATGATATTTTGTTTTTGTTTGTTTCTTTTCATTTCAATTGCATTAGTTGAATCTCTCTATAACAGCAGTTTCAGTAACTTTGATGTTCACATCCAAAGAGTCTTGTGGTCAAATCTATAACAAATTTATCACTTTTTAATCCATTTTCCCACTTGATGTGGCACAAGGGATGCTTACTTTGTAAGCAGCATTGCAGTATTCTGAGAGCTCAGAAAGCATACTTTTGATGGAAAAACAGTGTATTTTCACTTTTCCTGAGACAGACATGTGTAGTAATACAATTTGGGGAAAAACAGTATTTTCCACAAAACCTGCAGTATTCTTGGCAAAAAAAAAAAAAAAAAAAGGTATGGAATGCTGCCATGACATCTGACTTACCGACCATGGCCCTGTTGGCGGAGGGTACGACTTTCTTGGATCCAGAGGGGAGCTTGATGCGCGACTTCTTGGTGTCTGGGTTGTGGGACACGACGGTGGCGTAGTTGCCAGAGCAGCGGGCTAGTTTGCCCCTGTCTCCTGCCTTCTCCTCCACCGAGCAGATGATTGTTCCTTCGGGCATCTGGCCGATAGGCAGCACATTGCCGATGTTCAGGGTTGCTGCACAGCAGTGAGGAAGACAGATCAAGAGAGAGCTTACAAAGAATGAAGCTAGTTATGATTGTTTCCAAAGAAAGTAAAAAAATGTACCAGTTTGCCCAGGTGGATCTGTGAACATTAGACATAACAAAGTACACTTCAGCATTGCGATAGCATTAACAATTACTTTCTAGCAAATTCTACGACTACCATACACGGATGATATATGGTTTGCCTCACAGGTTTGAAGACATGTACACTGTATTTATCACATGTGAATTGCATACACATTCTCAAGCCCACGTATGAACTCTTCCATACTCCCACCTCCCTGTTGCGAGTTTAAAAATACATATGCGAACAAATCTTCAAGCTACTGCGTATTCGACACAAACATATACTGACAAGGCAACTCTCATCTGCCAGTAGGTGGTAATATGTCACAGCAGTCTATATTCCTACATCTTTATATTTTATATAGCAAGCTATGGGCAGTAAATCTGCACAAGATATCATTACGAGAAAATGCTCACCCTCTAGAGTACCTCGTTAGAGCAGATTTTGCTTGTATAAGAATCACACTTTTTCCTCCAACATTCCAACCTTACAATTTAAGGTTGCTAATCTCATTCCAACTACAACTGCTGAGCAAAGTCATCGATATGCCAGTGGAACACAAACACGATGCCATCAACCCAGCACAGCCTTAATTTTAGCTTTGAAGATATCATAACAGCATGACGTTCATGCAAAATAATGTAAGCTTACCCTTCTTGCCACAGTAGATGAACTGCCCAGTGTACATGCCCTCAGCTGCAATCATGAGCTCGTTGCGCTTCTTGTACCTGTAGGGATCACGGAATGTGATCTTGGCGAGAGGGGCACCACGGCCAGGGTCGTGGATGATTTCCTGAGGTGACAAACAGTTAGCATTCAGCACATCATTATTCCCCTTGCCAGTGACACTAGCTGGAAAGAGTTTGCCATGCCCCCCTCCCCTTAATTATGCCACACCACTCTACAATACCCTACCCTTGTTACAGTAGCTTATGCATGCATGCGTGCATGCACGCACAGTTGGTAAGTGGTGGGGACAGCATACATTTTAGCAGGGGGCACATACGGAACTCTTGCTGATTGGTTTCTATTCTCACCAAAATGCATCAACACTAGACTGAAATTATATCTGAAAAATGACAGCATAGCCCATGTACTGCGACCTTTGACTGTCAATTTGCAATGTCATATTTCATGCAAATAACTGCTTTACGTCTATCCTTCCCACCAAATTCAAACCACCAGTGGACATTCCTCTAGAGCTGATTTAATAGCTGGAAAATAACGTTTAGCCAGAGTTTTGTGACCTTTGACCATGAAGGCTTTGACAAAAAAAAATGTAATTGAGAGCCTTTACATTTTATTTAGCATACCTCAGCCAGATGTCACGAAATTCAACTATATTTTTCTTAATACATTATGTTAACCAGATAGATGGATGGACAGACAGACAAGACAATAGGAAGACACAAAGCCTCTGGTACCCCTCATGTGTGAAGGCATAACACTCATTTCTCATTCTTGAGCATTTACAAAAGCACATCAAATGATATGCAGAGAAGAGAAGAATTCTGTTTGTCAAAATCTCATCTCAACTACTGATCGCGTTGGCATTTTACAGAGCCGTAAGTCTTTGGCAAGTTTTTAAATTCAATAATATACCCATTAGCAAAATACAGAAGGCATAAGCATCTACGCTTTAAATGACTGGAAGTTCAATCAAAGTTAAATTTGGAGTATGAAAGCTACACAGGGCACCAGGGAATACTTTCACTGAGAGAACTGCCATCTGTCAAGTTACCTTCACGATGCCTTTGAGGTATCCATGACGTTCAGGAAAGTCAATCGATCGTAGTCTCGGGGCACCCTTCCTGTGCTTGTTGTGCGACCTGAAGACGCTTCCCGCACCCTTACGCTGTCCACGGATCACTCGACCCATGGTGATATCTGAAAGGGAGAGAGAGATTTTAGAATATTTTCAAGCATAATACATGCTTTCATGATGCCGCACACAAATTTCAGAAAAGTTAACAGCAACTTTGGGGTTCTATTGCTGAAAGAAATACATCAGATATTACACGGTTATCCAGCTTCACTTCCTGCTTGAAGAAGCTGCTTCAGAGATTAGCTCATCAAGGTTCAAGCATCATCTGTGTAGTTGGTGCCATGGAGTACCAGGGGGTACAGTTTGTATCATTACTATAGAAGTTGCAAGAAACCAGCGATGGTCATGTTTGTAGAACCACCAATCAAAATGATGCTGATGAGACAGTAAACCTTGCTTTGAAGAGGTGGTATAGTTTTGGTTAAGATGGGGCTTCAGGTTTCCAACTGTTTTTGTGATAACGAGAAACCTCCTTTGAAATGTAAAAGAAAAAATATGAAATTTAAATGCTTTTTGTGCAAGCGTCCTGCATCATCCAGGAAAGACAGTGCGCAAGCCATGAACTACATCCTCCAGCACTACAGTTTGCACTGCCACCGTTCATGAGCGATGACGTCATGTCTCGCTCAGCACACATTCGCACACCATGCCCTTTATCCCTATCATAGCAGGCGAAAACAAGCTGGTATCAGTTGATGATCGATTTGTTGTCGCTTTCAACTATGAAAGGTTTTCCCTCATTGGTAGGATTGTTCTCCCACAATGCCTTTCGAAAATGACATCACCGCTTTCTTCCAAAACCATTCATACAAGTACTGATGTGTTGGTTCAGTAAGTAGAGCGGCTGCCTCACAATCGGGAGGTCATGAGTTCGAACCCCGGCCGCGTCATACCAAAAGATGTTAAAAGATGGGAGTTGCTGCTACCTTGTTTGCCGTTCAACAGTTGAAAAGGTTAGAGCAACATCGATCTGGCGCTGCTCAGTGGCTGCCGGGCCCACGATCAATTGGGCAAAAAGAATTTCCATTTTCGGACAATAAAATTTGGAATTTATATCCAAAACAATTATTATTATTATTATTATAAGCTTTACGTTAATACCAAGTACTCCTTCGTGGCTTTTTGGAAAATGACATAAATTTTTCTTGTAATTTCGCTCTTTCTTATCAAATTTCCCAGTGATTTGTGCCAGGAATATACCATGTCATCAAAGGAGTAATTTTGGTCGTACATGCAATTTTTTTTTTTCATTCTCATGGTATTTGTTCATGAATTCTTGAGCGATTTATCGTTTTATGTGTTTTGATACTACTTTTAGCATGTGTGATGCAATGTATGTGTGAGGATGTTAAAGTCCATAATGTTTAAAATGTTACATTTCTGTAGCGAGCGACCTACCCGATACTTCTGAGGTGCACAGCCAGGCTGCGAGGGTACATACAAATGGGTTACGAGAGCGAGAGCGTGCAGTGACTACACGTGCTGTGCGGGCAGGAAGACGGGCGAGACACATGAAATTTGATATGTCTCTTAATGATGTAATCCTCTTTCATATAAAATAGTTCACAATTCGTTTTTCAGAGAATTTCAAAAGTTACAAAAATGCTTCAGACACCCTACTAAAACACGTACCTCGCATGTGATTGGCTTACAGATTCAAAATGGCGACTTACAGCTAGCGAGCGGCGATGTTGCGATATGGATAAAATTTCTGCGTTATAACCTAGTTACTGTGAGTATTTCGATTGCACAATGTGAGAAATTTACCCCAAATACTGCTGCATAATGTGTCATGTCATGTCAAACTTGTTTGAATGTAAAAAAGCTGTCTGGAATTTGGTTTATCGTAACGTTTGATCTGTGCGCGACTACTCCACACAGGTGCCGGAATCATTGACTTCGGTCTGTATAATAATGAGGGGATCCGTGAAGGGAGAAGCAGTCTCCGCAGAACATTCCCCGACGACCAGATACAGACCAATCTTCGGTCAAGGGAGATACTTCCCCGTACGAGACCTCGAATCCTACAATCCGCAGCCGCTTAAACTGTGTAGACTGTCATATTAGATTATCTACATAGCATAAATTTACAGCAGGCAAACTTTAGTGTCCAGTGCGAGCGCAAGCTCGCTCTTGAAAACGCTCTTGAAAACCCAACAGCTTGCAAAATGCAAGGCTTGCGCGCTGTCTGCGCTGAATGCCACGAGACGCTTGCACAGCTCAGCAAAATTCACAAAGTGAACCCACAATACCTACAAAGTGACAAGAGTAACTGCGGCAGTAAGCGGCCGTGCAGCTGTTCGCGGCAGGTATAACACACACAGTAATATACCGCTAAACACAGCATTGCACTGTTACATGCACACTACACATATACTAACACACTAGCCTGACCAGACCGCTGTGCGAAGCACAGCGGTCTGACATGTATTAGTGTTCAAACGTTGTAAACGACCGTCACTATTGACGGCAAAATCACATAAAATGCCTTTTATTTTGTTTGATTTTTAGAGTAAGATAATTTTTACCACGTATTTTCCTGATGGTTGAGTTGAATTCAGCGTTTTGTTGGTATCCAGACCTTACTGTTGAATTTTTCGGAGTAGATTGTGCGGTGGCATCTTTTCCTTCGAGAGCTTCACAAAATCAACAATCTACCACGCATGCGCAACCTGAAGTGGTTGCGTTTTACGTACGCCCATGCGCCCGTGCGTTTTATGTGTTACGTACGTAAAGCTACAGCACTCGTATCCGTGCGTGCTGCGCCGGCAATGATTTGACCTTTTTATGGGTCACCCCGACTAGCTCATCACTTCCGCCCCGACTACCTACGTTGTAGTATATGAGAGTGAATGCCATTCAAATAACACGCAGATGAGGAGTGAAGCAATACGGACGTTTACTGACCTGAATTTGGCCACGGATTTCGGTGAGTTTTAGACATAATTTTAAAAAAAAAATCGCATACCAATTATTGAATGATTATCATAGATTACGGTGATTCCTTATATTTTAGTTTTCCACGATTAATAAAGATATTCATGAAGGAAACGTACACCCACCGCTGAAAAATAACGTCTGCGAAGGAATAGGCGTGCAGCCACTGTCGCTTCACGACAGCGGCTGCGTGTAGTTACTAACACACTAGCAATCAACAAAAACCAACCGATAAAATGGGCACGATTTCTGACGAAAGTGAAATTTTCTCACCTAAATGACAACATATCGCTTCCAAAATAAAATTTTCGGTACTTCTTAACATAACATTAACAATTAAGAAATAATGATCCAAGAAACTTGATTTTTTGTCGTTTTCCCGATGCTCATGGATTTTGAAAACATATCCTCACATAAATTTCTTTTATGAAAACAATTGCGTTAATGAATAATCTTGTCTATGATATATGAAATGGTTGAAAATAATTTGCCTGATTTGTTTACAAGTTAGAAAAACCTGTAACTATAATGGCTCAATGCTTAAACTGCCGCAAACGGGATATTTTACTCTAGAGTAAAATATCCCGTTGGCTCAATGCTTAAACTGCCGCAAACGGGATATTTTACTCTAGAGTAAAATATCCCGTTTGCAGCAGTTTAAGCATTGTTAAGGGTTTTTCCAACTTGTAAACAAATCAGGCAAATTATTTTCAACCATTTCATATATCATAGACAAGATTATTCATTAACGCAATTGTTTTCATAAAAGAAATTTACCATTGACCAACGCAGTTTTCATGATTTACCAGGGCAAAACCCGGCACGATTTTCACCGATGAGGGCGATATGCGACGTAGTAAGTGTATTTCTGCTTGCGGCACGATGTACAATCCCTATGCAATACACGCGTGCTCCGCGATCTTTAGCTGAACGCCTTCACATGTCTCGCGAACATTGCGTAAGCGCCAATTCCCATTGCGAAATCACGTGAAAATAGCGGGCGCACATGCATTGGCCGCAAACAAGATCGCAATTCTGGCGGTGTTGTTGATGTCTTTCTCGTGTTTTTCTCATTTTTTTTCAATGGTAACATCCACTTTCCGAAAAAAATGGCGGCCCACATCGGCTCGCGAAAGTTCTATTTTACGTGAGGATATGTTGTCAAAATCCATGAACATCGAGAAAACAACAAAAAATAAAGTTTCTCGGACCATTGTTTCTTAACTGTTATGTTAAGAAATACCGAAAATTTCATTTTGGATGCGATATGTTGTCATTTAGGTGAGAAAATTTCACTTTCGTCAGAGATCGTGCCCATTTTATCGGTTGGTTTTTGTTGATTGCTAATGTGTTAGTATATATGAGTAGAGTGCATGTAAAATTTAACCAGTGCAATGGCCAATGCAGTGTTTAGCGGTATATTACCGTGTATGTCAGTTCGGGAAACCCACTCACAAGGGGGGCCCCTCCTTATAAGTAACCCATCCCCCTTATAAGTAACCCCGTCCCCCTTATAAGTAACCCCCGGGGCACCCCTTATAAGGAGTCTCCACGCTTTTTTGCAATGCAACGCGAAAATGAAAGGACTGCGGCAATTCGCTTGATTATGTCCATAAAGCTTCACAAGTTTCCTAGACCGTGGTCTAGTTACTCACGAAATTTGAGCAAAATCGGTTTGAGGCATCATATCTAAAATCATGGATTTAAATGCGATGTCAAACGACCCATGCGAATGCTGAAATGCGAGCGATTACTGGCGTGAGTGTCGCCAGGCGCGGCGGCGCGGCAAATGCTTGAGTGCAGACGTGGCGACTGTGTACATGTACTCAGTCGCCACGTCTGCACTCAAGCATTGCCGCGCCGCCGCGCCTGGCGACACTCGCGCCAGTAATCGCTCGCATTTCAGCATTCGCATGGGTCGTTTGACATCGCATTTAAATCCATGATTTTAGATATGATGCCTCAAACCGATTTTGCTCAAATTTCGTGAGTAACTAGGAAACTTGTGAAGCTTTATGGACATAATCAAGCGAATTGCCGCAGTCCTTTCATTTTCGCGTTGCATTGCAAAAAAGCGTGGAGACTCCTTATAAGGGGTGCCCCGGGGGTTACTTATAAGGGGGACGGGGTTTACTTATAAGGGGGACGGGTTACTTATAAGGAGGGGCCCCCCTTGTGAGTGGGTTTCCCGAACTGATGTTGTAGAAATACCTGCCGCGAACGGCTGCACGGCCGCTTACTGACGCAGTTACTCTAGTTTGCTGACAAAGGTGAACAGGTACGATCGAAACAAGTAAATCATACTACTAGACTAGTCTATAAACATCACAATACCATACACAGAATTCCCAAAACAAAACATACGGTCACAGCCTGGGTTACACATTTCATGCCGTAGGCGTAAGCATACTGCACTGGCAGTGGAAGATGATGACCGTAGGCCTACTGCGTGCGTTATTACGGCATCATTACCGGTACGTGAATTAATAACGTGATTTGTCGTTAAGATTTGGGCACTTTAGTCCCCACAACGCACATCTTTAATCAAGAGTCTTATACTCTGAGATGAATCGTAACATATTCATTTGTTTGCCTGTTTTAGAGAGAAGGATGAACAATGCTTATGTTAGATTTTATCCGATTTTTTACACCTTTATCAGTGTGTTGAGTACCTAGGTCACGGACTTCAAGTGAAAAAGGACCGTCAAAGAGGGTTGCATTGCCAATTTAAGTTTATTTCAGCTAAAGTGCTTATATTTCACTTTTGAAAATATTTATTGTGTAATAAAAATTCTAAAAAATATATATTAATGATAAAAGAATATATTTTGGATAAAAAGAATCAAAGAATTATTGATATGATATAAATAATATCCTTTAAGAAAAAATACGTCCAATCGTCACAGCCTCGCAGTTTCCACATTTGTGAAAGGAGACGTTCCAATTTTCCCACAAATAAGTCAAGAAAAACAGTAGTTATGAGTAATGGAACGAACCAGAATGGACCTACTCTGGACCAACAGGTATGTATAGATGAAGTTTAGAGAATTTTGTACCATTATAGAAATTATGTGAGGAGTATTTCTTCAAAATGGAACAAAGACACGGCGACATGCATTGCAAAGGCGAATGGCACGGTAAGGCATGCAATGGGGTTCCATTGTGTGGGTGCGTGCTGCGTATTAGTTACGTGGATGAACAGCCGTACAGAACATGTGATTGGAATTGACTGCATGCAGTGACTGCGTGTGTGTGTGTGTGAGTGCGTACGACTGATTCCGAGTACCTGGTACTCTGCAAGTTGGGCCATGGGCGATATCATATGGGCAATGGTGAAATGGACTGCTATCCAATAAATTGTTGCAAAAATTATTATGTTTGTAAGGCTTTAGGCCTATTTCAATCTATTGTACTGTGCTGTGGGCAATCCAGGGGTTTAGCCGGTTGAGAGCTGGGAGGCAAATCCAGTCCAAATATAGGGTGTCTGGAGTATTTTTCTAACTTTTGAAATTCTTTCAAAAGCCGACTTTGAACAATTTCATATGAAAGAGAATTAGGTTATTAAGACATATTTCAAATTTCATGACGAAATGATGATCCTATCTCGAGAAATTAAGCTTTGAAATTATGCCAATATTAGAACTTTTTCTCGCTGAGAACGAGCAAAACACGGCACAAATCATGTTCGCAAATAGCGCTGAGAAGCTACTTGAGCGTGCGGATCTCGAGCGAGAGGTTAAATGAGCGCATAGTGGTAAACTAAAACGCGTAACCAGCGCAGAAGCCACTCCCCCTAATTGTGTTGTCATACCCGTGTGCGCTAGCGCGCTGCGTGCGTTCGTTCGTACGTGCTCACTATGGTACATGGTCGTATCGCAGGCACTAGGCGTAGCTAGCCCCACCGGTAAAATGCGGGGAGCTGAGTGGAGAACATCGCGACTTGTCGGCGGCACGGCGGCAAGGGCAGCCAGCATGGCGAATATGGTTCGAAGAAAATGTAGCCAACTGTCGAGAGCAGGTGCAAGCAGCTCGCGTGAAATGTACAAGCTGTACTAGTACAACCTCTACAGACTATGAAGTAATGCCACATTACCACTATTCGTACCTGCATGAATGACCAAATATGAGTTTTCCGAAATCTTTTGCATGCCCTTTTTGTCGATCGGGTATTCATACATTTGCAGAGTACCGCAAGCTACCACAGTAGTACAGTACGTATGTTGGCAAGCGGACATTCACAATCGACTTCTCCGTGCCAGTCTAGACTCGAGCATCGCGAGTGCACTTTCGAAAAATGAATAAACGACGATAAGAACATTACCAATCCACATAATACCGTAAACTAGTACTAGTAGTAGATATAACTTTATAAGAGTCTAGAGCTAGATGTTCTCCGTTTTCAAACTGATTAGCCACGGTACATGACTTGTGAGCTGAGCGTGACTGTATCCAAATGTACAGAGTGCTATGTGTGATGTGTGTTAAAGAGCTATCGCAAGCGACAGCTCAGTTTCCTGCAGCTGCTCACTGATCGGCCGCATACACACACACACACACACACACACAGGTAGCGCACTGCATGCGCGCAAGCGATCAACACACACCACAGCTGAGGCCATGTGGCGGACGCGATGCGTATTGAATTTACATAATGAGTGCCTTTGCGTGAAGTTACTATGGATTCTTGCATTCGAAGCCACGCCTAAAACGTTCGCTGTGACAAAAAAAAATTATTGCAAGGTGTATCTTCAAGGCGATATCCCCACACCTTGGCGTGGAGCTAGCGAAAAACTAGCGGCAACATCGGATTCAGCATATCCTCAACTACTAGCATGTCTCGGGGCGATACAAGTAGCGAAGCAGACGCTGAGATATGGGGATTGATGTGCTTTTATCGATGTTTACATCAATTTATCGTCGGATTCATGAATCGCCCCTCTGATATAATATGGAGCAAAACTTCCTCTTTCATATGATACCAAATTTGTCAGGATTCGTTAATGGCATGGTCTGGGGATTTGGCAATAAAGGCGAAATTTGGCTCAAAACAGCGTATGCGCGCGGCTCCATTGCGTTCTATGGGACTTGCGTATTATATTTTGGTCGAGGGTTAGCAGTGCGCGATCAGACACCCTAATATTTATTATAAGTTAGTCTGAAACGAAAAATTTAAATAGATAAGAGAGTCTAATTCAGGTAAAAAATTTTAAAAGAGCAAGGGTAAAATTTTGATCGAAATCGGGTGAAAAATAAGGAAGTTGTGACATTTTGAAGTTTCGCTAATTTTTCAGGAAACAGTTCTTGAACGGTCAATATTAATATGCAACTGGGGCAAATAAGTCCAGTATACATATAGTAAAGTGAGTTACCCACTTTTCGACCGCCTAAATTGCGAAAGCAAAATAGTGTGCATGATTCGAACGCCTGTGCTCATTGTTCGACCCCATGTCCGTGCTTCGACATTCGCGACGTACCGCGCTGTGCGCTCGCCCTGCCTATGAATGGATGAGTGCGCTGGCCACACACGGGTGAAACTGTATACATCGCACTATGAGAGCGCGGTACTCCATGTACTCCGCGCTGTGCGAGAGATTCAACGCATACGCAACATGTTGGGATCGAACCATTGCGATACCGCAAATTCTGGCACGGGTGTCATGCAAAATATGAATATCGCGTAAACGCTATCTCAGAAACTGCTGCCATCATGGCTGTAGGTGTACATGCTATACAGATTCAATGCAGATAAACGGACAAGTAACTTTGAAACTTGGAATGAAACAAGTCTATAAGTGTTGCTATGCAACTTTACTTACCTGCTACTTACCCGTTGAACTGCTTATGCGAGCTGACCGGGGAGGGTCGCGACAATGATTTCTGGGATCCGGCGATGTGGCTCACCGTTGTGCTCTTCGAAACATGTGTGGAGGTAGTTGCATAGTTTGAATTTCGCACTTGATTTGTGCCATTTTTAATTCATGAATTTCAGGGAATTTTTATTCGTAAGAGCGGTCTATTCATGGAAACGGTCGAATCAAGGGTAACTTGCTTTAATACCCTCAAAACTTGCCATAGTCTATAGAATAGGGTTCTAAATTATGCCTAGTTTGTACATGAAATTTTGGAACTTCCAATTTTTCATTCAAACGCAATTATGCGCGAGGCTCAAATCCTGATATATCTAACTGATCACTATTCTGAAGTTATTCAACCAGGAATAACATCATGTTCGAGACTTCAATGACAGAAACATTGAATTTTCGTTATTTGTTGTACATGATCAATGGAAAATTGTGAGGTTATGACATGGTCAGTTCACTTATTTGCATCATATCCACTGCACTGTACAAGAACTGTTTAGCAGAAATAAGCAAAACATCCAAATTTCATTAATTCCTTATTTTTCATCGGATTTCAGTCAAATTTTTACTGTTGAATTTGTAAGGTTTTACTCTTTTGTATCAGACCAACTTATTTTTGGACTGAATTTCCCCTTTAATTCAACCATAACGCCATCCAAAATTTGACCTCCGGCTACAGCACAGGTGTAAAACCTATGCTTTTTCGCGCAGTCGAATTTGGCAATGGAAGGTCAAACCTTGGTGTTGTTTTTTTTAATAGTACTGTTAAATGCGATATTTTCGCAGCATGAAATTTTTGCGAATTGGAGCCGAGGCATGAAATTTCGTGAGTTGCCTCTAACATTCAATGCGTATAGTGTAGACAAGAACTTTCACATGCATTTTAATTTCGTGAATCTTGGCTTGCGAAATTTACAAAATTAAAATGCATGTGAACATTCCTCGTTTGACAGTATTCTTACATGTTTCTAGATCTACTTCTCAATGCCATCGTTACACTTTTACAGATCAATTTGAGCATTCGAAAATGAATTTGCAGCCATAAATATTGACCGAAAGATCGGTCTGATCTGGTCGTCGGGGATATGTTCCGCGGAGACTGCATCTGGCTTCACGGATCCCCTCCTATACAGACCAAAGACTATCATAGTGGCTCCTGTAGGGATGCTCTGCCAGCGGTCTTGCACAGACCAAACGTTACGATAAACCCAATTTCATACAGCTTTTTTACATTCAAACAAGTTTGACATGACATGACACATTATGCAACAATATTTGGGGTAACTTTCGCAAATTGTGCATTTGAAATAGGGGTTCTACTCACAGTAACTAGGTTAGATCGCAGAAATTTGTATCCATATCGCAACATCGCCATTCGCTAGCTGTAGGTCGCCATTTTGAATTCGTTAGCCAAGCACATGCAAGGTACAGTGTACGTGTTTTAATAAAACACGTAGAATTCTGCCTACAGTGTACATGTACCTGTAGCATGTCATTGGCTGACGGATTCATATATTGAAGAGCTGTTACCACCATACCGATGGGCTGGTAGTTGCATCTTTTTTCACAAAAATTCTACCAAAATGTTGGATAATTCATTAATCTGGCGAGTGCAATGCATTCTTGTCGATTTTGCTATACAAGTTTAATTGCCGATCTAGGGCTGTGAATTAGACGCAATCGAGAAGGGTGAGGTACCTCACCCAATTCTCCATGGAGACAGTGGTTAAGAGCTTCCCTACAGCAAGGTATAGTACAACCTTCCGTCTGTCTCCGGAGGAGAGCAATAACATCAAAGAAATAAAAGACTCCTCTGGACAGACGGATCTTTCTGTCTACCATTAAGCTGCTGGATGCACTCCAAAATACCGTTTCACCAAGACGCTGTCGCACTTATTGATCGCTTATCATCATTGGTGTACTTGCAAACCCTGCCGAAGTTAGCGAAGTACTACTAGATTACTGTGTAGAATCGCTGGCATTGTGGCTGCTGTGCTTGGCGGATCGTGGCACCAGACTGCCGTACGCAGTACTGTAGCTGAAGCTACTATACGGTTGGCGAAGGTTATGTTTTCGGTTCCGTATGTTTGTGTGTCTGTTTGTGTACAAGACAACTCGTGAATGGGTGAACAAAGTTTCACCAAACTTGCAGGTTGTGTTCACAATGAAGTATAAAAGAGACTATCAAATTTTGGGGTCATGAGGTCAAAGGTTGCTAGGTCAAAGCTTATAGACAAGCTTAATGACCTTTGATTTTTTTACTGAATGACCCCCAAATAATCAGGGTCTTTTGTTCCTTTTTTTTTTTATTAACACTGTAGTTCAAGTTTGGTAAAAATCCAAAATGGGGTTTTCCATAGAATTCATTCTCAAATCTGCAAGATTTTAGTTTTTAGTTTGCAAGATTTTAGGTCAAGTAGGTGCTGTGGAACTTACTTATCAAATATTTTAAGAGGATTCTTACGCATGATTATTGAACTTTTCCTGATAAATGGGACTTCATTTTTGATGAGCACTGTCAAGCTTAGTGATGATGGTACATGATTGGCAACCTCCTTTGCCATACATGATCAGCATCAGATTTTATTGCAACTTCAAAAATATGATCATCTGACCCAGTCATTGCCCATGCTAACCCATGTGCATACCATGAAAAGCTGCGTTCCATTCAGTGTTCAAAGTTAATCACTCCACCTTCAAATTTTACCAGAGGGAGAGCCCTGCGCTGAAGGCTAGCTTATCTACATCCCTGCTCAATCAAGGATAGGTGGCAATTCTGTTTGGTTACAAATTGGCAATTATTTGAATTAAAGGTCAAATTGAAGTTAATAAGGTCACTCTTCTTTGGCTGCTTCCAGCCATTGCTTGAGCTGTGAATGTATCTTGGTAATGAAATTCTAGTTGGAAGGGTAGAAATGGACTATTGTTTGCAAAGATATGATAGTGGTAATAAGTGAAATGTTATTTGAAAAAAAATGAGCTATAATTGTAAGTGTGAGTGAGTTTATCCAGTTGGCTGCTGATTTCAGTTGGAAATGTGTAATGGTAAGTAAAGTTAAGTAAGAAGGCTAGAAGTAGAAATGACTGATTAAATGAACTGACAATAGGCATGTACATGTAACCACACAGCATACTGTAAACCTTTCCATGATCACTTAATGCCTGTTTGATTTCCAGTGGTCTGGTTTATAGACATTGGGTTAATCATGTATGTACATGTACCTGTCTCCATTTGAGCCAAATTTACGTGCTTAGGTAGGTATGTGGATGTTTTTGAATTGTCCTCAACCAATTCACACTAGTAATTACTGTGTGTACTTCCAAGCTGCATTGATGAAAATTTGCATTTATTAGTGATACAGTTGATATTTTCATGTTTATCCTCTGCTGGCCTAACCTGAAGATGTATTTTTGTTTTCCTACAGTTTGCATCTATGGATTTGAATCCTGGAGGTAATTTTCCTTTTGTATGAGTTTTTTTTTTTTTTCCATGTATTCATCTACTTACATTTGTGTGTATGCATTTCTATGTATTATAGACTGAGTGGGGTAAACTTTATCTGCAAAGTCAACTATAGGGTACACTTATGATGTATCTAAAGAAAAACTGCCGGTCCTGAGGACTTCGTTACATCAGGAGTCCACTATAGTTAATTGTTTTTCCAAGTTTTTAAAAGTAGGGAAAAATCTCACTGCAAGTTACAGTTTTAGCAAAGTACTATCTTGACAAAACTGTCTTGGATTCATGATCATAGTGACGCTGGCACATAAATCTAACATTTGCTGTTAACATACTGTAGAAAGTTCAAACTACAAGGCCTTATCTGCAATTCATAGTAAAACTTTCTCCTTCTTCATGGGAGATGTATGATGAATGAGGAATATTTGTGATGGTTGTATTAGCACGTGCATGTACACTTGTATGTATAGTGAACACTTGATGAGTTACTGACTGTACATTGCATTGTTAATTGGCAGCACATTAATTTCATTCTTTGGCAATGAGTGTGAAAAGTAAGTGATAGCATGGAGAAAGATTGGGGGTTTTACTGTACTTGAGACATATGTGTTATTATGGTGTACAAATTTACAATGTACATGACATAGACGTATGTAACTCCTCCCCCCCCCCCCCGACTCATTAGTGACACACGTAAGTTCTTTCAATTTGACAATGATTTGATGCAATGATGCAATATATTCTTTGACAGTCTCATTTCAACAGAAAATAAATGATGTGATAACTTGAATGGTCCGTGGGAGACTTCTGGGTGATGACATCACCATCAAGTAGAATTTACATGAAACCAGTATCACTGTTTCAGGAAAATATGTCCAACTTGAATTCCAGAATTTCTATATTTTATGTCCAGTATTTTTGAAATTACTGCTGTGTTGTTCTGTTTTGACTTCAATTTCTCTGTTCATATTGGAAAGTCAACTTGACCACGGGGCAGCACATCACTGTAATACCTGTATATCAAGGTTTACCGGTGACATAATTTGCATACTTGTGTTTTATTATATGACCTGAATTTGTTTATAGTGTCAGGGAAGTACTTAGCAAATGCACCATTCTGTTGATGTAGGAGTATGTTTTAAAAATATCTATTTGTTTTGTATGTTGGGGGAGGGCTACAACATATTACTGTATAGATTTTTGTTGGATGAGTATAGACTTTTGTTGATTGTGTGTGTTGAGTGTTTTGCATGTGTATAAACCACAGTAAGGCTCTTAGCCACTGTTTACTTTGGCAGGGGAGGGAGGAATATTTTTTCTGTTGAACCGATATGCATTAATTCTGTACAGTGCCAGTTATATTTATCTTGAGATGATGTCTGTTTCATTTATATTCAAACCGTTCGTGCCCACTGATGGCACTTATTCTTGCCCTTACCAATAGCATCCAAGAAGTATGTCCCACCTCATCTCCGTGGCAGGCCAGATGGGCCCCGCCCGCCAATGGCAGTCCCAGCCGGTAAGTCAGTCATTTCCTGAGCTTTTTGATTTGTAGATTTTATGATCCCCTCTACAGGAAGTGTGATGAACATGTGAGACTAATAATGTATTGGATATTAGTATGTACATATCTTAGGATTTCATATACTCTGTGTAGTCCAAGGCATACTGATACAGAAACATTGTAGTCATACTTATTTATCATGGACTTAGGGTTTTCCGGGTATGATGATATCTTTATAATGGAAATGGAGTTGTAGTTTTGCACTTGGAGCTAGCTGTGGAATACACATATTGTATGTTGTTATTGAAGTTGGGCAAGGGATATGTATGGTACATCTCTTTCAGTTTTTGTTGTTTTTCTAGCTCACCTTATCTTAAGGACGAGGGTGCTATCATGATTTTCTCCAGATCTATTGTGTATTGTCTGGCGCTTACCCATTTTTTTTTTTTTTTACCTTTTTGTTTTTACCTTCTTCAAACTTAAGCCTTCTTTAAAACACACATATAGACTTTTCCACTCTAAGCACAAACCATGTTTTAGAAGTAGGGCATATTTATAAACCTATGATACAAGTCATCATGACAATAGCACTAGTGGCCATATTGGGCCCCAAATCAACATTGCAAGAGTTCAGAGTGCTTACAAAAAAGTAGTGTCACACCGTAATGACATTGTATGAAGTTGCCTGTGTTGGGGAAAGCCAATGTTACTCATTGCAGTTACAGGGGACCCCATTTGGCTCATGAAGAAAATTAAAGGGATCGTACAGTTTTGGTTGAGACCTAATTTCAGGTTTCTAACATTTATGAAATATTAAGGAGCATGTAATTCTATGAGGAATTCAACGTTTATTTGATGAAAATTGGTTTTGAAATGGCTGAGATGTCCAAAAAAGAGCGATTCTAATAAAGTATGGGACCCACACTTTATTACAATCGCTTTGTTTTACCTTGTTTTTGGATGTTTCAGTCATTCCAAACCCGATTTTCATCAAATTAACTTTGAATTCCTTTTAAAATGGTATGCTCTGTACTATATCATACGTGTTTTCTTGGTATCTTGCAAAAAGTTAAAAGCCCAATTCTCATCTCCACCAATACTGTACCATCCCTTTAACACTTTCATTATGCATTCTTCAGAGTGCATTAGGATCATATTCAGCAGGAATTGTCCGTAGGGGTAGGTAATAATGCAGAGTCACTCAAAAGGGTATGTGTGGTCTCCATGGGGGCCTTGGAGCAGGGCTGCTAGAGGGCCAAACTGTAAGAAATGTCCATCAGTTCTGTGCCTCACCAGCAGTACAAGAAAATGACACACTTACTATGAATGTACCCATGCTGATAAGGCATAGTAAATACTAGTATTTATTCCAGTACCTGTGAATAGCCAGCTACAATTCACTTAGTGACATGCAAGCAAAGAAGCCTCATGTTCAGGAAGGTTGCATTTTAAGGTCAAATTTGTCATGCAGCTCAGGTGAGCATCAAGGCATTGAAACTCCTTGCTTTGTGTTGCTTTTGTTGTATTTTTTTAAAGACATGCATTTCACGTGGGTTATCATATATGGTAAAGATGAATATTAGGGTATATTGTGATTAAGTTTCATTTTGTCAACTGGGAGTCAACTTTTGTATCGTAGACACAAGGTATGCTGAGAATCTGGGGATTACTGGGTGACAGTTCAGTAGTTGATATGTCTGTTCATGTCATAAAAGCTGTTTGATTAAGGGCTTTCACGCTTTTGAAAGGGAGTAGCCCTTGTTATCAAAGTATTATTTGGATCTGGCACTCAAGGAGCCCACTTGTTGCTTGAGGTCATGACTCCTACAATTGTAGGAAACAATTCAGAATCTTAAGTTCGTCATCTGGTCAAGTGTCATCAAGTAAAGGAGTATCTAAAGTTTCTTGTAATTCAGATATGCTGTAAGCATTGGAAAGAAAATCCCTCATTTGCTCTATACTGTGATACGTTTAAAGGTAAGATTTTACTTTGATGTAAGTTGCAATCACACATGCACATAAGATGTGGTTATATCATCACCTCACAACAGATTTTCTTTAAACTAGATGATGGGAAGTATGTGCTTTGCAAATCTGAATTCCCTAATTCATAGAATGTTAGTGATTATGTCTACATGAGACTCTCCATAAACAATTTCATAAATTTTTGACAACAAATACTTCATCGATGAGCAATGTATTGCTCTATGTGAATTATGTGAATTGCTCTATATGCCATACAGTACATTTCGCAAGCATAATACAATACTTTGCACTTTGGGGCTTGTAGCGCAAAGTCGTACGTGGTTGAATTTGCAATCAGGAAGCACATTGACAGAATGAGAAAGAAGGACATGATTTATCGTAGGAGGAAACAAAGCAAATCAATTTCAGTTTTACAGTTATATAGAAGCGTAACAGAGCAAATTGTTGTGAATATACTTCTACTGAGGATGTGCTTGTTTGTGACAGAATGAGAATTAGGAAAACAAGGCAGAACAATCAATTCTTGATTTGAATTTTATTTCCATCGAGTATTTGTCAAGGGAGAAACATAAAGCTATATTGTACCATTCTGACAAGATGTTGTATTGGGTGCACACGCTGTTCTTAAACTTTAAGTTTAGGTCGAAAACTTAACTCTCAATGATTAGCTTCTAGTTTAACACTCGAAAGTTAGCAATCTTCAAGTTTAATCGAGGATTAGAACCGCAAGACATCTTAAGGTTTACGCTCTCTCCACGAGCCACAAGGGGTCCCCACTCGTAGTTTTGCTCCGTGTGGACACAATAATCAACAAGCTTGTGAGTTAGCTTGAACCTCGCGTCTCGTTCGCTGCAATATTTTGTATGGGCATAAGGTCATCCAGCAAAGACTCTGCACTTCCATTGTAATCATCGAGTGGGGCTCGCTCGTGATTGTAACTTAAAGGTTAGGTGTGCGTTTGAACCCGCGTCGTGAATACATGAGTGGAGCTAATCATCGGCAGTTAAGTTTTCGACCTAAACTTCAATTTTGGCAACTGCATGTGAACGTAACTATTATGTCGTGTGTACACTTAGAATAACTAATAAGACAGTGTCAGGTGTTCACATTATTTGTAAGGGAAAACACGCTGTACAGGAATCATTGGCAAGCAGCTGGCGATAAAGTGCTTTGTCATGTTCTAATCTTACAGAGCTCCTCCATGAAAGAAGATACGTTTGATAACAACGGCTTTGGATAGCTCTTGAATTCTGACATCCTCACTAAGAACATCAGGCATTACGCACATTTGTTTACTTCTGTGGTTGCTTCAAGTAGTATTTCTTTCTGTGAAACATGCACATTTATCTGAAGACTTTGAAAAGCAACTTGTATTAACATAACAGCTCACTATGTACAACATACATGAGTCCATAACCTTTAGCTCTAACTAATAAATGTCATTAACCTTTAGAGAAGTAATGATAGATGGATAAATGAAGAAGTTAAACTGGAAATGGCTGACTTGATAGTTTCATATGAATTTGTACCTTTTTATTTCATATTTGGTATTTGGGTGTATTTGTTTTTTTTTGTTACACAATTTTTTTTTTTTTTGTAAAGCACCGAAGTAAACAAAGAGTCATTTGTGTGTGTGTTTTTTTTTTATTTGATTAGTGAATAGTGTTGGTTCAGCTGGAGCCTTTCTTATAGGCATCATACCATTCCTTATTAGTAGAGAATATCTAGTTGAGGGTATCTTACATTTTTAAGGGGAAAAAAAGCCTCTTAACCTTGAGTGTCTTCATTCAGTTATTTTGATGTGAAAGCACATTGAGTTGAGTTGTCAGTCAGTGGAGGAACAGTTTGCCTCAGATTTCACTAACTCACTCACTATCACACAGTCACGGAGTCATAGGGGGATGCACTATACCCGGGCCCTCCAGTTCTCTTTAGATTCACATGCAGTGAAAATGTGGTTTTTGTGCTGTTGATTTCACAGAGGGTCTTGGGCAATTATTCTGCAAATCAGTGTAGTATGTCATTCTTGATGCATGAAAAACAAAAGTTCGCAGTTTCTGTAAGTGATGAGTTTGAGGTTTTTGACATTTTATCAAGCATACACCATGATTGTAGAAACGATGAGTTGAAGCAGCATACATTTGTAGTATATGATACCTATGGTGTTACTCTAGATTTAGAGTTTTTGTCCACTCTTCCTGTACAGATTAAGTAATGAAACTGATAATTATGATTATGATATAAAGTACCTGAAGGAATTCTTTGCTAGATCACTGATATATCAAGTCAAGTACAGTTGTAGTTCAGACATCCACAAAGCCTCCCCCCACCCCCCACGTGAAAAAGATGCACCATCTATAACAAACCATTATCATTAGTCATCGACAACTGTAGTTCTTATGTCTTGTCATGCTATGGTGCCATGCGCTATTTATTATAACGGTACTTCCAATCTGTTTGTGCCTCCACATATGCAGGTGGGTACCAGAACTTCATTCCCCCCAACGCTCAACCAGGTTTTGGTGGCGCCCAATTCACTCGAGGCGAGTCACTACAATATAACCTGTACAATATTATGATATGGCGTCTCTGTTTCCATTTTATTTTGTTCATGTGTGGAGTGGAAAGAAACCCCAAATTGTCCAGTTTTAAATGATAGGAGGATTAGAAAACATGTTGACCCTGAGGTTGTATCAAAATATGCGTAATGTTTGTTGTGGAGAGTATTTGAGGGTAGTTAAGTAGTCTACCTGTCTATTTTATTGTAATGTCAAAGAGTTCAGATTGTGATGTAAGACAGCAGTGGACAACTAACCTTTTATGTTTACCTTTGAAAATACCCTGATATCGCAAAATTTACGTATTTACCTCATTCAACATTTTGAGTGTTATACCTCACTGACATGTTGATGTTTTCATTGAATGAGAGCTTGTGCTGTGTGGTGTACAGTCCAAAGGACAGCATTATTTATCGCATGTCATCAAGAGTTGCATGGTACCATTACCTTGCATGTATCATACTTTTGATTCGTTTAATTTGATATAATGTCATTTTTCTTTCGGGGGGGGGGGGGTGGCTTGGCTCTAACATACAGGCCTACAGAAAAAAAAATGTCTCCGAAAAAAGGAAAAAATAGCAAAGATTGAGTTGGTACCTGCAGACAGAAGAAAATCAATTTTGCATTGAAGGAGAGATCACCCCAAAAGACATTTGGATCTTACAGACACTATACATTTGTACCAGTATGTAATTCGCAAAGCATTCTGATAGTACAGGTAAAGTTTTTGACGGGTTTTTAATGCAGTCACTACTCGCCAGTTACAACAGTCAGATAGTTTCCACTTCCTCAAGCAGTGCCATTGTCTGTAAACACCTCCCCTATGGTGACGTCAGTTACGTACTGTAGATTTATAAAGCTTTTTAAGCAAGGGCTCCAGCGGTCGTAAGAACAGAGCGCTGTTACAGTGGTGCATACTCACAGTTAGACTAATCCATCGTATATACCGGGTGTCCCAAAAAAAGCGGAACGGTGGATTTTCAGTACCTTGCGTTCTAAAAGTGATATATTTTTGGACACCATAAGAAAGAGCATCTTCCGCAAAAGACCATGATACCAAAATCATTAAATTTGGTTCAGTACTTTTTATTCTACGCCAATTTCTGTAAATGCAGTCATTTTCAATTTTTTGCGACTTATGAGATAATAATTTGGATGCGACACTGTTCCATACGGCGAATTGTATAAGCTCGTTGATCCATGTCAACAAAAGATAACGCTTTCATATTGGGCGCGCGCACACACAGACACAGACACACACACACACACACACACCACTTTTTCCTGGTCAGTGCCCAATGTGAAAGCTGTATCTTTTGTTGACATGGATCACCGAGCTTACACAATATTCACCGTATGGATCGCGTGTCGCACTCAAATTATTATCTCATAAGTCGCAAAAATCCGGCGAAATTTGAAAATGACTGCATATCAGAAATTAGCGTAGAATAAAAAGTACTGAACCAAATTTAATGATTTTGGTATCATTGTCTTCTGCGGAAGATGCTCTTTCTAATGATGTCAAAAAATATATCACTTTTAGAACGCAAAGTACTGAAAATTCACCGTTCCGCTTTTTTTGGGACACCCGGTATACAGCTTCTACAAGTATACTAGACTGCTTTCCCCCCCCCCCCAAAAAAAAAAAAAGAAATACAGAAAAATGTTCTGTTACCAATAGCTACTAAGATATTTCTATCAAAAGGCTTTTGGACAATTTAATATACTGTAAAACGAGGAATGTTCATGTGCCTTATAATTTCATGAGTTTCGCGAAAATTTCATGCTGGAATAAGGTTGTCGGCTCCCATTCGTGAAAATTTCATGCTGCAAAAATATCGTGTTTTACAGTAATGTTTTTCATGCTTAATAAATCAAAATGATTTAATTACTTGTGGAAAAGACATTTTGTAGTCTAGCATTTTAGTCCCTTTCTTCTCTTTCCTTATCTGCACACATACAGTGTATTGTGTGCAAATGAACTGCTTACTGTATTAGCCAGTGCACTTGTAGGCTCCAAGCACTGACTAGCTGGCTAGTGGCAGGTAGTTGCAAGTTTGTGACAATGGAATTGCATAATGTCAACAATGACATTGCACTGAAGAGTTCACATCCGTCCCACCCATAAGAGACTGAGCCACCACATGATCGGCGAATAGAGAGATTTGATCAAGGAAGTCTGCAACTAAGTGAATAGCTATTTGAGTTTATTCTGCATGTATGTACCTTCTGGTGACAAATATATGAGCAAAAGAGATAGGGAAGAAAGGCCTTGAAAAGCATATTAAACTTGACAATGCAATAAAAGTCAAGCTCTTTTACTAGCAAAAATTACATTCATTTTTACAACTGGATCTGGTAGATCTAGACCAACGCTGGAACAATTATACACATTGAACTGTGCCACACACAATTAAGAAACATCAACATTCAAAACCATTTATTGATAAGGTTGTCACCTGCCTGTCTTGCCTTTTGCTTTGACAATCTCTACTTTTTTTAAATCCCCTCAGAAATTTTCTTTCGGGCTTGTGTATATAACACTGATGTGAGAGTTCAGAGTTAAATCTGATTTCAGATTTTTATTTTTATCATTATTATTATTATTTTTTTTTTTTTTTTTTTGCTCTGCCCCAAACCCACTTTTCAAACATTTTGGCCAGTCAAATACTTTGTACATTGAAATGTTCACAGTTTGATGCACTTCAAACAATTCATAAGTTTCACATTTTAAATATTCTCACAACCCTGATAAAAGAGGCTGGTCAGAGCATCGTCTTCAAGTCACTTGATATGATATGAGTCAGGGTGATGTACACACCTCTGACATGTCTTTGTGACTCTGTAGAAGTGAATTTGGTTGGCTTTGGAGATAAATATGAAAACTTTAAAAGTGTAGCAACCTAGGTTATGTGCTACATATCTGTGGTACTTTTATAAGTGTAGCAACATAGGTTATGTGCTACATATCTGTGGTACTTTAAAGTGTAGCAACCTAGGTTATGTGCTACCTGTACATATCTGTGGTACAACATGTACTCTTTTTATAGGATCTGGTATCATGAAGAACAACAAAAGAATAAAACAAATGAAAATGTGCCAGAGAGATTTAGGTGCTCTCTTTGGTACCAAAATGCTAGCAGTACATCATCCTTTTGCTTGGCACATGCATGCCTTCCAGCTGTATTTCACATGTAGACAGTCACGTTATATGCAGGACTCCTGTTTAGCATAGTTATTATACGCAACTGACGTCACAATCTCACTGGGGGCCTATGAGGGAAGTGAGCGACTGGCAGCCCACTTGTTGCTTAGAAAGCTCTTATTTTGTAGCTGATATTGCAAAGTTTGTCAGGACCAGGCATGGCTGTGAAATATCCCTTCTTTTTTTAATCTTACTGTAAATATTAAATTAGAGCTCTAAATTTACCTCCTGGAACATACAATTGTATAGAATTTGTGCTACATGGGGTTACTCTCCTGTAATGAACAGGCAACTGTTTGATGATATCATTAGTGTTCATGCATGCTGTGGTAGATAGGCGATTGTGCATGGATGGGAGCGCCACCTGCCATGGAAATGGTTGCCAATTTTTTTGCAAACTACTGCCCTGTAAAAAGCCTTTGCCCTTTATTTTATCTCGGTGTGCTTGCATGTGATGCTAGTGTGTTATCAGAAAAATCTTGAACAGAAGTGACATCTGCTGTACCCCAAAAAGAATTTCTTCAGGCAATTGGAATATACCAAGCCTGTGATATTATCCGTTTTATACAAATTCTCCCCATTTCTGTCCTCTTTGTTTTATGTTCAGTTGACGTGCATGAAGCATCTTCCTTTTACCTCCAGCAAAAAAAAAAAAGAGAGAATTTGATCATGCTGATCTCGCGTTGTGGCCATTCATTGATTGTTGTGATGTTTGCACAATGCAATGTCATGTCTAATTGTTGTTCATAAATTTTTCTAGGCTAGTTTTTTGAAGCTTCAGTGAACTACATTGTATGACCTGCTCTAGAACATGGCACTCTTTCAAGGTACACATGTAATGCAAAAATTGGGTCATTAAGGAGATTCCAGTATTTTGTAAGAATACATGTAGATGAGGGGAAATTTACATGAAAAGACCATCGAGGGACTCAAAAGCAGCAAGACAGCAGATATATCGGTTTTTCTTCAGCCAGAATAGAATCTTTGGTATGATATCTGTATGACAGGCATAAAATGCAGAAATTAACAAGATATCACCATTATAGTGCTTCACATCATTGCAAAAAAAAAAAAGATAAATAGATTGATAAATTAATATTTCGTTGTCTTGCCCACATCGACTATAGCAGGCAATGGCACCGTACTTCAAATAGGCAAGTGTCCATTTACTTCAGTTTTAGTTGCCTTTTAATCGCGAGGAGGCAAGTGGATTTGTGGCACCCTGTGTTGAAGTTTGCCTTCCATCATAGAGTGGACAAGCTTTTTACAGTAAACAAATGAAAACACCAAAACCTGGAGGTGAAAATGATAGGTTATTTGCCCCGTCTGTGAGAACTATAACAGGCATGTCCACTGTACAATGTATGCATACCTGCCAACTGTTCCGTTTTAATCTAAATATTCAGATTTTTCACTTAAAGAAAAGGCACTCATTTCAGTGTGTTCTGATTTTTTGGAAATATCTGTTAATAGTAAAGTATATGAAATTTGTGAAAGTTCAGATTTTTAAAAGATTTTTCTTTGTTTGTTCAGATTTGTTCAGTCTCAGGGTTGGCAGGTATGTGGATGGTATGTTAATCTCATTTGGCCTATTACCTTTGACTAAATGAGAAAGAAACCTGTATGTACAAATGTGTGTGTGTGTGTATTTTCCAATCATATATTCATTGTCTTTCATAATGCATATTTATCTCTGGATGTTGTTACAATTCCTTTATTGCACATACAAATGTACTGTCCTTATTTGTTTCATGGTACTAATGGGGGCGGTGCAGAATGTGTGGGGGCAAAGTTTACAGACTTGACACTATTTTCTTTCTAATGCTGCCCAGCTGTATTTGCAAATTTTGTTTTATGGGATAATCAAGGGAAATTCCATGCAGTGTCCTCTACATTTCTTAAACAGTTGGACTGTTGCCATCAGAACATTTCATCAGTCATTCATATTTGCAGCATTATGGGGGCGGTGCAGAATGTGTGGGGGCAAAGTTTACAGACTTGACACTATTTTCTTTCTAATGCTGCCTAGCTGTATTTGCAAATTTTGTTTTATGGGATAATCGAGGGAAATTCCATGCAGTGTCATCTACATTTCTTAAACAGTTGGACTGTTGCCATCAGAACATTTCATCGGTCATTCATATTTGCAGCATTGACCATACTATTGTCAAAATACAACAGGTGGATAAGTCCCATTGTCCTGAGAAACACATACAGTTTTTAGGAAAACATACAATCAAGTCTAGATCATTGTATTTCAGTGGGGGAAAAAAAGTAGTAATCATACTCCTGAAATGTTATGTAAGTGATAAGATTCTACAGTAGGCTTTTTACACACGTGTGCAGTGTACTGTTTGCATTTACCCCTCAAGGCTACATGTCCAAACAATGTTCAGTTGTATTTGAAACACCTGTGCTCTCTAATGTTTTGAATCTTAACAATAGAAAAATATTTAAGTGCCACAAAGCCTATGTATCTACAGAAATTGTTCCTTGCAATTTCAAATTCTGTATAATCAGCTGTGGCGTGATACCTGTCTGTAATTTGTATGATGTGGTACGCATCTGCTGCTTGTAGGGAAATATTTGGCCTTCATACAAATTGTTTGGCTAAAGAAGTGTCTGACGTTTTTACAACTCTCTGAAGCATCCATTATTGATTTGTAAGCATGTATTGCCCACATGATTCAGAACTCTACATGTACATTTCCCTTACCACCAAAAGAAGAATGATTAAAGATATGAGCAACATTCACTCAATTCCTCAATACAAATTGTGTCCATTTATTTAATGTGTTCCAGGTCAAAGGTCAAAGTAGAAGAGAGATATAGTGTTTGTGTCGAAGGAAAAACATGTTAAATATACTGATGACTGATTGATGTCACAGAAGTGGTATATGTTGCTTTTCTGTTTATAAGGCAGTTTTATGTAGAAAAGTGATTGCCATACTATTGACAAAAAAAAAAAGAAGAAGAAATCACCTGTGCATATTGTAGACTTGCTTCCAGCATCACAATGTTTTTTTTGTTTCCATTTCCCATATCCCATTTCATGTTTTTTCTCCTATCTTTGCTCCCCTGCAGCTCCGATGAACTATGCCGCTCCTCCCCCACCCTTCAGTGCCCCACCCCCACAGGCCCAGGGCTACAGTGGTGGCTATGACAGTGGACCAGGTGGTGGCTATGGCCGTGCTGGCTACAATAACCAGGGACGCGGCGGCTACAACAGGGGCGGCTACAACAGAGACAACCGAGGAGGTGGATATGACCGCAACCAGTCCAACAGCTACAACAATCGCAGTGGCGGCGGTGGTGGTGGTGGGAGATACAATGATCGCCAAGGAGGATCATACCAGAACAGAAACAACTACCAAGGTATGTTTGCTAAAAATGCCTCATTTTTCAAGGATCATTTCTGACTTCTTTGTGTAAAAAAAGAAAAAAAGCTTCCCTACACCTGGTTTCGAGTTTTAAAAATTATAATTAATGATTGAAAAGAATAAAAGTAGCAGTTTTGTGACAGTGTTAAATTTGATATCGGAGATTTTGAAAAAGAAAAATGATTACCAGGGAAAACCATTAGTAATTAAGATCTAAATGCATTAAAATGCAGTAGCCTCCCTTGTTTTATTTGGTAAATACAGTCAATTCCATGTTAGTCAGCTAGGTATATGCCGAATAGTTGGCTAAATTAATGAAAATAAAAAGTCCAAATTTGCATTCATAGCCTAGCATGTGGTATTCCTCTGTATGCACAGAATGCAAATATCACTTGAGTCAATGTGATTTCCTCAGTCCTTGAAAGATCAACTTGTACATAGTTGACTGTATGCTTCTTATGGATTCAAGCTGATATTTGACACACCATTGCAGAGTACATATTGCTTGATTCTAATCGAATCCATAAAGATGATACTACAGAACCAATGATCTATTCAAGATATTAAAGTCTTTGCACTGAACGTTTGATGATGGAGAAGGTGGTGGTGGCGGCCGTGTTGGTGGCTACAACAGCCCACAGGGGGGCCCCCCAGGTGGTCCTGGTGGCTACGGCGCTCGAGGGGCCTACAACAACAGCCGCCTCGACTGGGGACGCGGCGGTGGCGGCGGCGGCGGCGGAGACAGCTTCTGGAGCAATCGCGGGGAGCAGAACTGGGGGCGGGCGGAGGACTTCCGTGGCCGAGACGTGCCTCGTGTAGAGCAGGAGGAGGACTGGACCAAGCCCCTTCCAAGAAATGCTCGCGTGGAGAAGTGAGTAGCCTTTCATCTGAGCAGTACCCTGTGAAAATGCATTGGTATTAGCCAGGACCGTTGCAGTGGGATTAGTCTCTTACATAGCTGCAATTAATAACAGTTGGTTTGATTCAGAGTATGCTGTTCCTGAACTCACTCGTGCCTTTTGGCTTTAATTTTGTGTTTTAAAATACTCAAGACATGCTGACGGGGTAGAAATGCCTCTCTGTACAAAATTTATTAGGTTAAAGTGTGTGATATGAAATTGTGTATGTTGCTGGGTTGTTTTTATTTCTCAGATTTGGATCAACTTCTGAAGCTGTTAGCCTCCCTTTGCCCAATTTGAAATGCCCTACTAAATGATAATCTATCAGTGTAACAGTCGTAATATTGCAAATGGAGCATGTCAATTTTAAAGTGCACAAGTGTGTGTCATAGTTAGGGATGTTGGCTTTCAGCGAAACTGCAATGTAAGAGGCCCTCAGTTTGACAGGTAGAAGTATATTTTCTGTTAGATGTATTTCATTGTTATTTGAATTCTGATTCTAATATCCAGCGAACTCTTTGAGTCTTCAAACACGGGAATCAACTTTGACAAGTATGCTGACATACCTGTAGAGGCTACTGGTACGGACACACCGAAGCCCATCGAGCAGGTAAGTCCAATCAGTTCGTCAAGTCATTCACTTTCCAGAATCACTTGCAGAATCTACATTGCCCCTTATTTCATTGCTGCTACGACCTGGGTGCAGTTATCTCCGCATTTGTTTAGCTTTATTCTCTCTTCAAGTTATTTCCACAATTCCCCAATTTTCCTTTCCCCTTTCACGCTTGACAAGTATTTCTTGGGATATGCGTTTGCAGGTAGCTGTCTCAACTCCGTTGTATGTTCTAGTCTCCTCTGTTGTCTTCTTAGCTCTTGGTCATTTGTCTCTGCAGTAGCATAGGTGAAGTAGAGATTGTGTTTTCATAGTCTTCTGGGGTAAAGAGTGATGCATAGTGATTGATTGTGAGGCCAGTGAAGAAAACTTTAAAATGCAAACAGTGGCATCCAATCAAGACAATCTCAACAAAGTGACATGTCAAGCTTGACTCCCTTTTCATGTGCAAGTGACCTTCCATCCTGAGGGGGCTTGCTAAAAAGCTAGTTCGGCGTTACACTTTCTGCATGAGCAGAAAAAGGTGATTTGTACCGATGGGGCATGTCAATCTTTTAAATTCAGTGAGATGAGCATAATGAGAAACCTCTTATGAAATCATGAAAGAGCATGCAATTCCAAGAGGAATTCAACATTTATTTGATGAAAATTGGCTATGAAGTTGCTGAGATAACCAAAACACAGCAAAAGTAATAAAATGTGGGACCCACACTTTATTACAATTGCTTTGTTTTACTATGTTTTTGGATGTCTCAGCCATTCCAAATCCGATTTTCATCAAATAAATTTTGAATTCCTCGTAGAATGGCATGCTCTGTACCTATCCATGAGTGGTTTCTTGGTATCTTGCGAAAAGTTAAAAGCCAAATCCTCAGCTCCACCAATACTGTACCATCCCTTTAAAGGGGATGGCTAGTAACCGATCAGTGGGAATCAGTGGGAATGCTGAGGGATGATTGTTCCAATCCTTATGGGATTCATTTAAGAGTACATTATGTATCTACTGTTGTATAAATATTATTTGCTTCAGAAAGGTCTCATATTCAAGTAATGAATATGAGACCCTTCTGAAGCAAATAATGTTCACACAACAATAGATATATGATGTACTCTTAGATGAATCCTACAAGGATTGGAACAATCATCCTCCAGCATTCCCACTGATTCCCACTGATCAGTTACTAGCCATCCCCTTTAAGCTACTATAAAGCAACATATTTTCACCACATAAAATTTTTGTGACTTAGAGCAGAGGTTTTCATGAATATTTGCTCTCACAAAATTCATGAAAATAAAATGCTCACGAACATTCCCCGTTTTCCAGTAATTCTGAACTGGCTTATTATCGTTTTCTTCTTTGTTTGCAGTTCACTGACATCGACCTGGGAGAAATCATCCGCAACAACACAGAGCTGTGCAACTACAAGACTCCCACCCCGGTGCAGAAGTACGCCATCCCTATCATTAAGGCCAAGAGGGACCTCATGGCTTGTGCCCAGACAGGTGAATGGAGCGCTGCGTCAAAATCTTATCTCATTATCAGTGTTATTGGTGAACGTATTACATACATAGACTTACATACTACAACGCTGCACACTGGCACTGGTCTGCTGGTCCAGGACCAGTAAAAATCAATAAAAAGTTGAAAACACTGGGTACCTACTGGTCCGTCAGACAGGTTGGACCAGTTGAAAAAAATTGGTTAGTGTCCAGCCTTGCATACTAGTACACATTTGTCTTTGACTTACAGCACTGTAGCCTCTGTTGCGCTACATGTACACCATGTTCATAGAGGCCATGGCAATCACATTTCAGGTGGCCGTGGGCAGAACAGGATGGACGGGAGACAACCTTGGGGGGTGGGGAGGGATGGGCAAATGTGACAGGCCGTGATTGCTGTAGATGCCATGTCAAATATTTTAACTGTCAAAGAATTTGCCACGGCAGTCACAGTGCTGATTAGAAACCTAGTAGGCTGTAGCTAAATGTGTTGAACGCAACAAAACATGACAGCACGTAATAGGTTGTAACAAAAGTTGGAGGAAGTCTGTATTCGGACGCGATGGGAAATATATTTAGTCTAACCTGACCAGACACTGTCAGATAGCTACATGTTCACTGGATTAAGGAAATTGGTGACGTCAGCCGTGCGCTATCCATTTTTGCTCCAACAAAATTGCACGGCTGACAGCTACAGCATGCAATGGTACTTTTAACTGAATGTCATGTGATGGGCAATTGACCAATCAGATGGCTGCACTCTTTTAATTAAGGTCTTGTGTAAAAGGAAATATTACCACTGATCAGAGTATATAAAGAGAAGTGGGAAACATGTACTGGTAATATTCTTGTAAATGGCTGTTTAAAAGGCGGTTCAATGCCTGTCTTGATTCTTTACTTCGGTAAGTCAACTCTTAACATCAAGAAACCACATTGATATTCAGAGAGACAGGAGTTCTGTGGTTGAGAAGACTGTATTATGTCAGTGTGAATTGTCACACAATTTTCCATTTTGAAATTTTATGTACACAGGTTCCGGAAAGACTGCTGCTTTCCTTCTCCCAATCCTGTCCCAGATCTTTGAGAGTGGCCCTCACAAGCACTCCGTGGTAAGTTGTGTGTAGTCATGCCATCCCCTCTAGTAAGAGGCAAAACACTCTGTCCCTTGGATTGGACACAAAATGGAGTTCCTTTTTGTGACAGAGTCACAACTCGTGCATGTAAAAGATCACGCTTCATTCACTCATCGCAAAGAGCAGGGTGCGTAACCAAGTGAAGTGGTCCCGCCTCGCCCTCACACCCAACTGGACCCCATGGAAGACCAGCTAGTGCAGCTGAATATGGGTTATCCAGCTATCTTCTCGATGGAAAAGTGAAACAAACAAGCTGCTTACCTAGGACAATGAATGCAGCTACGACAGTGAGAAAGTACCCCAAACAAAGAAATATGAGTGTTCTGCACTTGATCATGCGAAAGGGCTGGAGATGTGTCAGTTGGTTCTATGACGTTTGCTCCTGCGACAATTGCTCCCATGAAATTTCTGCCTGCTAAGCCAAACATAAATTATACCCACAAACATAACACTAATCCTAATCCTCCCATCAAACTAAACCTAAAACCCTATCACAACCCTAACCCGAACCCTAAGTCCTTAGAGAAAATAAGACCAGAGCAACTGTCGCAGGAGCAAATGTCGCGTCACCATGTCAGTTATCAATTCTTTGCTGCTTGCATTTTCCTTCAAGGGTCACACCAGAGCATACATGTAGTCCAGTCCACCTAATTTCCATTAGTGCATGTAGTAACGCTGAAGATGTATTCATTTTTGTGTTTCTCTGCAGAGCGGATACCGTCGCAAGCAGTTTCCCCTGGCTCTCATCCTCTCCCCGACACGCGAGTTGACATCCCAGATCTACGATGAGGCCAGGAAGGTTAGTGTCTAATCTGACCAAATGTAATTGGAGCGAAAAATTGTAAAAAAAAGCAGCTCGCTTGGAAAGGCATCTCTCAATTCCATAACACATGCATGCACAGAAAAATGTCTTGCAGGTTCAATTGTGATCTTTCTCTTCTCTTTTATTTTATGGTGCATATTATAAATTGTTCCTTCATCATGTCTTCTAAGAACTTCACTAAAGGGCATGAGAGTCTGATATGCAGAATACGGAGATTAGTACAGGCAAGCTAGAGTGTAGAGTCAGGCTCTGAGATTTGGCATGTGACCAGTACGTTTGTTATCATGCCTAAATGTCATGGCAACACTCTCTTTGACAGTAATGCACTTGAATTCTTTCCATGATCTCTTTTTCCTCCTATTATTCTCTCTGAACCCCCCCCCCCCCAACACACACACACACACACACGCACACACACACCCTCATTTCCTTCCTGATTTTCTTTTCCTTTTTCTTCTTCTTTTTTGTCTTCTAAATCCAGTTTGCCTACCGTTCCCATGTCCGGCCATGTGTGGTCTATGGAGGAGCTGACATCAAGGGTCAGATAAGTGACTTGGAGCGCGGATGCCACCTGCTGGTGGCCACACCAGGCCGTCTGGTTGACATGATCGAGAGAGGCAAGGTTGGGCTCGAGCACATCCGGTGAGTGAGACCCTTCAGAGGGCTCCGAATCATCTGCCTCTTTAAACTTAAAGCTTTTGTTGTAGCTGTTTTAGGATGGCCATTGAAATACTGTAAAACATGATATATTCGCGGCACGAAATTTTCGCGAAGTGGAGCCGACGGCCTTTTTCGTGGCAAGAAATTTTCGCGAATTGCCTCTTGCGTTCAATGCATATAGTGTAGATAAGAAATTTCGCGTGCATTTTAATTTCGCGAATCTTGGCGCTCGCGAAATTCGCGAAATTAAAATGCACGCGAACATTTCTCGTTTTACAGTATGCTGCAATTAATAGCCCATCCCAGCCCTGCCCCCCACCCCCCCCCCAAAAAAAATGGCAGCAACAACAAACAAGGGTTTAATAAAAGGAGTGCAGCAACGTGTACACTTATTAGACTCCTCACAAATACTGCAGGTTGGCTTTAGCTATCACGTGGGTATTCAGTATACACAATGTATTTTTTTTTTTGAGGTGGTGGGAGGGGGAGGGCACTATAAAAGAATAGTATTGGGTTTTTAAAGCTGAAGTTGACACATACAGTTTATGCATACGGACAAAGCAGAAAGACTAACATGTCCAGAGTGTTTCTTTGTCAATAACAGAAATCATTTCCTGCCAAGTTGTGAATAATTCTTGTGGCTTGGCCTGTTAATACTGCTGTATGCCTCAAGTTCTTGGTTATTCATGCATCTGTCACCACTGCCCCCCCCCCCCCCCAAATTATTTTAAAATTGCCAGATGTTTATATTCCTCAGCAGATTTTGATCTTTTGCGTTTTCTGCTCTGGAAAAAAAAAACATAACCAACTTCATCATATGTTTTGATGCAGCTGGGTTGTCCTGGATGAAGCTGATCGCATGCTTGACATGGGATTTGAGCCCCAGATCCGCCGCATCGTGGAGCAGGACAACATGCCCAAGACAGGCGAACGTCAGACACTCATGTTCAGTGCCACCTTCCCCAAAGAGATCCAGGTAACACCAAGTTTTGTGGTTGTTCCCCTCATACTGTATATTCGAGACGTCCCTACAATTTCACAATCGTGGAGTATAGTACTGAATGGAGAAAAGTATGTGTGCACGTCACAGTCATGTGGGGATCAGAATCATGATATTTTTGCGTGCTTTTAAATTCGCGAATAGCACCCGACTCACAAAATTCGCGATAGTAAAAACCTCGCAAAATATTTGCCGTATACCAAGGCTCGACACTAACGGTGGCCCGGTGGCCCGGGGCCACCAAAAATGAAAGTCGGGCCACCAAATTTTAAAAAGGGCAAATTTGGTGGCCCGCCTCGGGCCACCAAAATTTTTCTGAAAAGTATGTCAATAAATTCGTAACTTTTTGTGCCGGAAATTAGCAGTTAAATTTGTTTAAAGGATGGATGAAAAAAGGACTGAATGAGTGCCTGAGAGTGAGTGTTGCAAGTTTGTTGAAGTTTATTTATGAGTAGATATGTCCAACTTCTAATTCTTACTATCATAAAACTTAAATATTTGACTCATTAAAAAGAAAAGAACTTGTAATGATTTTTATTGGGTTTTTTTTCGGGACACCAAATTTTTCTCTCGGGCCGCCAAAAATTTGAAATTTACGATTTTGGTGGCCCCATCGGGCCACCAAACAAAAAAGTTAGTGTCGAGCCATGCGTATACAGTATGTGACAGCTCCCTGTGCATGCATGCTTACAAAAGAGCCAATGTGTGCAAATTGATTAACGAGACTACACCTGGTTTGCAAATTTCCACAGTTTGTAGAAACAATTTGAAGCCGTATTTCTCTGCCGGTTGTTGTGCAGTCATGTATTCAGTTGCATGAGAAACATTTCCTGTGTCGTTTCCAAATCTTGATCCACCAATGTTTCTCTCTCTCTCTATTCTCGTCATGCCTCTGCCGACGCCCCATCTAGCTCCTCGCCAGGGACTTCCTGAAGGACTACATCTTCTTGGCCGTCGGCCGCGTCGGCAGCACCAGCAGCAACATCACCCAGAAGATTGTCTGGGTGGAGGAGTTGGACAAGCGCTCCTTTCTCTTGGATCTGCTCTCAGCAGCAGGTGAGGATCCAGGTGGGGCTGTTTCACTAAATGCTAGAATCAATCCCGAGATCGATTCAACCTTTCTTGAGCACAATTTTGGAATTGGGTCTGTCTTGAGATGTTCGAAACTTTTTCGCTAAGCCATGAAGGAACAGTATCTTGTGTCCACCTTGTCATGTTTTAGAATACATCTTGTTTGTCTCTGTATCCTTCCCAACTAGATCTCATCTGAATCTGTCCCAGCTCTTGGTTCATTGTTTGGCTCTATATCGTTCCCATGTTAGTAAAACAAGGCCCTGAAGTGATCCTCCCCACATGCCATTCCTATGCACCGCCCGCAGTCACCATGCCATTTGCATTTGATAACCCAATCTACGAAAATGCCTATCCATGAAATACATCCCCCAAACATATGAAGAGTTTGTGCGCAAAAACCGATCAGTCCATATTTGCCAAATGGAGGTATTTGCGATTAAAGGTCAGGGAAAATAAAGAGAATGATAAGAAATATTTGCTTCTTTTGACCATAACTTCAAAAATGTACCTTTATATGTAGGGACCAATATGTCATTTAAAAGGTACTTTATGACCGAGACCGTACTTCAAAATCTTCAAAAATGGACTTATTGGTTTTTGCGAACAAACTCTTCATATATAGCAGAATTTGACATCAGTGATGGCCCCATGCCACTCTAGATTTATGTCGGGCCTCCACATTTCCTATAAGTTATCTGTTGGTGGCCTGATTGGGCAGGTAAAATTCATAATGAAATTTTATATTTCCTTTTATTTGAGACCATTTTAATTTTTTTTTTTTTTTTTTTTGGGGGGTGGGGGCCACCAGAATTTCAAATTCAAAGATTTTAGTGGTGCAAACAGGCCACCAGACAAAGAATTAATGTCGAGACCGTAATGCTGAATGCTATTCTTGCCCAGTGTATTTTCCAGTAGTGTACTATCAACAGGTATATAGCCCTCATCATCTCTTCCATTAGGTGCCCCCTCTATTGGATGTTTTCCCCCTAAGAGTACCTTTTTGAGAGAAGAAGTCCCTTCAACAAAATGTCCCTGTCTCAGTGACTCAATGTCTACCCGTAGGCAGCAGATGTTTTGATGAGTGTGTGATGTTATTTGGATGAAGTGAAAAGTCATGGCTGGCTGCTTCTGTATACAGTCAATCCAGACCAGACATGATGTGTTGAACTGTACACATCCTAATCTGATCTGATTGATGAGCCTATTGGGGTCTGAAATTGGCAAAGGTTAATTCTTACAAACCAAAATACAGCTATGCATTGCATGCATTTAAGCACAGTCATAGTCATATACAAGTGTTTGTATCAAAGGGCCAGGGTCCCGTTTTATCAAAAGATATAATCGATTATAATATGTCTGTAACACACAGGCTGCAATAGACTTAGGATAGAAATCAACTATATAATCAATTTAAACTCTTCATAAAAAGGGCCCAGGAATGCCGTATGTCCTGTAATAACACAACCTTGGAGTTCAATAATTAGTTGAATCAAAAAACTGGAAAACAAACTCACTGTTGCGACATTTTGCCAATTGTAAATTGGCTTCTTCGGGCGAATGATGCTCCTGATGATGGAATGGCCCTTAGATAGTGCGAGATTTAGCATCACATGCACTTTCAACTGATCAGAGTTTTGATGCCGAGTTACAATACTCCGTAACCATTTTTTTTTTTTCGATGTCCCTATAGGGAAGGACTCCCTCACCCTTGTGTTCGTGGAGACCAAGAAGGGTGCCGATTCTCTGGAGGACTTCCTGTTCCGCGAGAAATTCCCTGCTACGAGTATCCATGGCGACCGCACCCAGCGCGAGCGTGAGGATGCCCTGAAGACCTTCCGTCACGGCCGCACTCCCATCCTGGTGGCCACGGCTGTAAGTCTATGTTGGATTGTCGATTTTGTTTTTTGTTTTTTTTTGTTTTTTTTTTTAATCCTCATCGATGCCTTTGTTGGAGTACTTCCAAGGAACAGAAAAGTGAATGCCTCTTCATGATAACATTCGCTTAAAACAGAGTTACCTGTTGAGAAGACTACACAGGCAGTCATGTCAGTATTTAAATCTTTAATCTTGCATCTGTAAATTACCTACCTTTAGGATGTTCTGCATGTATGCAGAGTTGTTCTTGATTCATTCTTGATATTTCCTAAGACTTCTTGAAACAGTACTTCATGCAGTCATATCTTTATTTTGTTGTGTCATTATTATCTGCATTTCATGTGGACACTACTCTGCTTTTGGTGGCTTTTTACATTCTGATATAAAAATGAAAAAAAAAAAATGCACAAGAGTTGAAGACTTCAAGACACTTGCTTTCTATTTCACCAAACCCAACTTCAACATGGTTTCAACTATGTTTACATGTGGAGACATCCCATTAGCCTATTATTTATTTTGATGATTGCAGAATAAGAAATTATGTGTAAATCATAGATTTTTTTTTCTTTTTGCAACACTCTGCGAAATTACATTTATTTCTAGCAAGTTTGATCAATCCCATTTAGTCTTTTATCATTTGCTTTTTTATGCCAGGAATCTGTATTTTCCTTGAACATTTTTCTATACCCAATTCTCATCAAAGTCTTCAACCTTTAACTTAAGCTCTGTGCTCCTTTCCCTGTACCTAAAATTGCTTTCTGGTCAGGGCTGACTGTGGCATTCGATAAGAAATCATTGAAATGTGTGTCATGTTTAATGGGAATTTTGAGTTGTGGTATCATGTCCGCGACCTGTCTTACATGTCTTAGGTGGCTGCTCGAGGTCTCGACATTTGTAACGTCAAGCACGTCATCAACTTTGACCTGCCCACTGACATTGAGGAGTACGTCCACCGCATTGGCCGTACAGGACGTGTTGGCAACGTCGGTAAGTCTTGGACCTGACCCGAAGAGCTGTGATGCAAAGTATTAGGACAGTAATTCAAACCTGTTAGACTGTTTAGAGTTGATTCATTTTCACCGAAAAAAAAGAGTAAGCACTAACAGATAGGGGAAGGAGGTCGTTCAGGATGAAACATAAGATAAGGCATCAGTTTTTTCACTACAGGTACACATTATGTATATCTTCAGCCACCCAACAAAAGATTCTTCAATCAACAAGGTATAAAAGGCTTCTCTCAGCAATATCTTGGCAAAGTGTCAATGACTTTGTAATGGCATGTATATTTTTTAATTCTTCAGTGAGCATGTAGTATCAAGCATTGTAATGGTGCCTATTTAGAGATTGATCCTTCATTTTTATCTATGGTAGTCCATATTACCTTTCACCAGTCAGACATAGTTTTCTGTGAAAGCAGCAAAGAAGACAATGAAATTGTGTCAAATTTGAAGTTAGTAGCAGTAGAATAAATCCCAGAATGTGGTATTTTGGGGAGTTCCTAGAAATTTAACTGGTGTGGAATTTGAGGTCACATTGTAGAGAAGGAACAGATTATAAGTATACAATGAATGTGCCACAGCAACAAGAGAAGTTTCAGTAGTTAATACTAGCGATACATTTACAGTGCGTATCAAAAAATAGTAATCCAACTTTGGAGGGCTACTATTCGTAATTGTTATCTATGGAAAGCACAGTGACATTTGACATTGTAAGTAGTTATCAATGGAAAGAGGAAGAGTTTTTCTTTCTCAATGAAGATTGCGCTCTCCATAGCTGACAATTGGAAGAAGAATTATGAAATAGTAGCCCTCCAAAGATAGATTACCCTTTCTTTCTTTCTTTTTTATACGCACTGTATATCTCGGCTGTTTGGGGTTCTCAGTAATTTTACATCATTGCCTTTGCCCACAGGTCTGGCCACGTCCTTCTTCAACGACAAGAACCGCAACATCGCCCGCGACTTGGCTGACCTGATGATTGAGGCCAAGCAGGAAGTGCCGAGCTGGCTGGACGCCATGGCCTGCGAGTCCAAGAGCAGCGGCTCCTCTCGCCGCGGACGCAACAGGTGGGTAATCCCCCGCGTGCAGGAGAGGGCCGAGAAGGAGATATTTTGATGGCAAAAAGGGAGTGTCTCAAGTAGGGGGTGTGGGAAGTGACATCAGGATTTGTTTTTTCCTCTTTCGAAGCCAGTTACATAAGAGGAGATTTACGTTGAAAGTAGTATATATGGTAGAGAGAAGTGCAAGTATGCTTGCTGCATCTAGGATTACCATCGATACTTCAGATAAACATGTGATAGACACATACATGCGATAGACACATACCACTATACACATATCACTACAGTATATTGCCACAGTAGTGTGTTCGGAATAAGATTCAAACTAGAGGTTTCGAGACATGGTATGTCACCAGCACTCAAACTGGGTCTTTGCAGTTTAGTGTGTTTTAAATCATGGTAGGTCTGTTCAAAACTCAGTAAGCTTTTGATACTGTAAAACGCTGTTATTTTCACGAGGGTATAATTTTTGCGAATGTCACAAATCACTGTTGTGGCATGAATTTAACAACATGCAAAATTATCTCCACCTGATCTTTTACATTGCAGTGAATATGCGCTGTGAAGGGACTGGCATTAGTGCATTAGGTGTCAAATCACGAAATCTGTGACCTCCTCATTCACAGAAATATTTGTATGCAAAAATAACAGTTTTATAGTAAATTTTTCTGTGCTCAAGCACGAGCCTTACTGGCCAGGCTCTTTCATCGGCATTCAATAATCCTTCCAAGCTTTACATGATTGTGCAATTATAAAGTCCCCTTGGGTGTAACCATGTGTCTCAGTCCAACAAAAAGGCCTTGGTCTTCATATCATGTGACATACGCGCAGTTAGTGTCCAGGATGCCGAGCCTGGGCTAGGGCGTCGTCTGTTGTGTCTGTAATGGTAATACAAAAGCTATTAGGAAATCTTTATTCGTTGACTATTAGTTTCGAGACATCTGTACCACTCAGCAAAGAATACACTCCAGCAAGCATGCCAATTGGCAAACAAACGGCCGTTGGGTTTTAAATAATCACGGATAATCTCATTGCTGATTACAACTAAAGAGCTGAAGTACCTAATGCTCCTAAAGGATATCATTTCCAACATAGTTTTAGTCTGATATGTGGGTGACACGACATTTGCTCCGGCGACAATTGCTCCGGTCTTATTTTCTCTAAGGACTTAGGGTTAGGGTTAGGGTTGTGATAGGGTTTTAGGTTTAGTTTGATGTGAGAATTAGGATTAGGGTTAGGGTTATATTTATGGGTTGAATTTACGTTTGGCTTAGCATGCAGATATATCATGGGAGTAATTGTCGCAGGAGCAAATGTCATGGAACTGATATGTGATAACTGTTCTCTGCTACATTCCCTAACACTCAGATACACTGGCGGCTTTGGCTCCCGTGACTACCGCCAGGTGAACAGCCGTGGGCGTGGCGGAGGCGTGTCTGGCGGGTTCGGAGGCCACCAGTCCAGCCATGGCAGCGGTGGGGGTGGCAGTTTCCAGATGTACCAGCCCCACTATGGCGGCAGCTACGGTGGCAGCTACAGCCAGTCCAGCAGTGGTCAGGACTGGTGGGGTAACTAGACCTGCCCTCAAGGAAAAAGCAAGCATGTTTGGTTTGGGCACACCAGTAAGATATCGTAGGCATGGAGTAAGTCTATTTGACTCCTTGAGTTGTTTTTAGGGTTTTTTTTTTTTTTTTCTTAGTTTTGGCCTCTGCCCTGAAGCATGCAGAAATCTTGATTCTCTCTTTTTCTCTTTCTGAATGTATAAGTGTATCTTGTAGTTTATTATTAGGGAAAGTTACTTCATCAGTTCATTAGATTATCAAGCATATATAGGCCATATCGCTTGACATTCCATGCAGATTGTAATTTCTCAGTCTGTGTGGATTGCAGTGAAAACGTTGTGATCCTGTTGAGTCGTAAAAGCAGTTTACGTGAGATCTTAGTGGTAGACCGAGACTGTGTATTTATTATGTACAGTGATGTATTTCAGCAGTGGATTTACATAGTTGGTTTGACACATTCATTATCGATCGATTGTACGGAGATAACGGATGGTTAGATTAACCTTTCTGCAAGGGTGGTTCAGAGTAGGTCCATAAAGACAAAAACAACAACAAATTAAAAAAAAACTAATCCTTGCAGGTTTGGTTGATGTGGAACGAAACTGCACAAAACCAAGCTGGCAAAAAAAGAGAAAAAATAGAAAAAAAGGGAAAAGAAACAAATGTGGAAACTGCAAACTAAATTTGAAGTCTGATTCATATTGCACTCTGCGAGAGAACAGTGTGGTGTGAACTCCACTCTGGTCTGGAAGCATCTGGTTGTCGGCTGAGTGCACTATGGACCAGAGAGATGGGGAGCTCATCTCACAAACTGAGGCTATGCGCAGATGAGATTTCTGTGAGAAGTCGATCTCGTGCTCACCACGAGGTGGTCTTTGCGTAGTATTCTGCCTTGGCGCATTCTTGTCCTTTTGAGTGGAAAAATGCTCATTGTATATTGATGGACGGCACGGCTGTGCTGCTACTCGTGTTTCATAAAAACAGTACCACTATGTGTAGTCTTTGTGAATTTAAAAGTAAGTTTAGAGTCAAACTGTGAGCACAAGAAGTCTAGACAGCATGTAATGGAAGAAGAAGCAGTAGTTGCTGCTGTCACCTTAGCATTAGCTTGTGTTTACTCACCATAAGCAGCATGTTAGTTTGTGATCTTATTTTGAGTAAAAGAAAACTTTGTACTTGTGATTTGTGTAAGCTTTCCATGCAACGGACTAAAAAAAAAAAAGTGAAGATTTATCCAAGATGGAGCTTGTAGCTCAACAGCACCGCATCTCCAACTAAAGAGAACAGTGCGGACAGCAAGAGCGCCCCCTGTCTTCTGCTCTGGTTTGTGAAAATGGATGACAGAAGCCTCAACATGCTGTCCACGCTCACTCGGTTAGCAGAGAATGTGCAAACATATGCAAGAAGAGGAAAAAAAAATCGAGTAACATGCAATGATACGGTGTTTCGTGTAAGTGCACAAAGAATAGCATACATCTGGATGTAAACTCGGTTAGCCTGTTGCAAGCTATGGGGACTCAATGCCCGTGTGGTTTTCAACAAATGGAAGCTGGGTTGTGGGTGGGTTGGCAAAACAGAAGGGGAGCAACATTCTGGTACACATATTTTTCAAAATTTTTTGATTATGTCAGGAGGCATACCAACAGGCATGTTTCAGTGGAAGTAGCATGGATGCTTTTTGATACATGCACCAGTTTACCTTCGCACCTTAATAGTTGTTTTTCTCTCCATCTTTTGTTCTGCGGGATTGAGGTTTTTACATGCAAACTGAAGGTAATCTTAGGCACTTTTCACAAACAGGGTTGAAAATGAATGAAGGACACTTCGTGAGCACAACTAGCAGTAATTTTAGAAGGAATTTATGGTACTTTTGCATTTTCTGTGAATTCAGGATGTTCAATTAGACGATAATAGTAACAGTCATAATTAGACCTGACTGCGCAAGTACTCAACCCAAGTTTTGTCGGAAACCACACGGGGGCCCCAAAATGTGTCTACAAGCCATCTGTTCCACTAACACATGAGCTTCATGAGCCAAGTGATTTGTTGATGTCTCATATAATATTATAGCTGGTAGCGAAATGGTGGGAATGCATGTACAGCTTGCAGCAAGATTGTAACCAGAGCAGAGAAAGCTTATGAAGCGTATTGTGTTGCATGCATTGTTTGTTCAGATGTGGTTTTTTTTTTTCTTTTTTTTTTTTTTAAAGAAGTCACATCGTTTTGATATTTTTTTGTTGTTGTTGCTAGACTTCGTAAGTTTGTTTGTGTAGGTGCTCCATCAAAAAGCGAGTTTTGGAGTTTCCACATCCGTAAAGAATTAAATAAGTTTTGTGTCTTATTGATATTTGGATGTGTGTGTTGTAGATTTAGCTTGTTCAAAAATGTTTGACTGCTTGAAAAGATAAAGAGAAAACAAATGCAGACTTTTCATGCATATGTATGAGCTTAGAATGAACTCTGTTGTTCCATACTTTATGAGAGGTGTTCAAAAGTCAGTATAGTTTTTATGAAAAGAGCAGGTTCGTGAGAAACAAAATTAAGAAATTTAAAAAAAAGTAAGATCTGTCTTGTGGAACCAACCTGCAAATTGTCATCAGAAGAACGTATCTAGCATGCCTGTGTCCGTTCTGAGAATTTTTATTTTTCTTTTCTGTCCCACGGAAGAGGAATACGGTATCTCAGAAGAGCACCTATACATAAACCAAAGAGGGCTGTGTTCACTTTTCGGAGCGCAGCAATAAATGACAATTCAGGAGTTTAGTAAGAGAATTTATTGAAAAGAAACAGATCAATTACTCTTGACCTGTATTTCGTTACCGCTTATTTTACTGGTAAGTTATCCTAATCCTGTGTATTCAGTCAGAGATTTGAAACTGATGTTGAGAAGAAGCAGGGCATTGAATCAGATTGACTTTCTGCAGGGCAGAGTAAACATTGTGAGATATCACGTCCGACGTCCTTCCTCCATTGTTTTGTAGAGACATGTTTGTGTGCCACATAAGGAGGTCGCAAATCTTGTTCAAATGTCAATTTCTCTCAGCATTATGTATCTGGCTCTGAAGAATTCAAAACTCGTAGAGCAAGGTTTCACATTATTATGACGCATTTCAAGTACTGTGTACAGTTTCCTGCCCAACTACAAATCCATTTTTTGTGATGTAAAAATATGTGATTGCATCGTGTTGGCAACGGGTCGAAAATCTGAATACTTCGCCTACTGAAGACTTTGAAATGTTGCTGATAAATTCTATGTTTGTGTCACGAAATTCAATAATGGTACCCACAGTAGTAAGAAACGCTCTGATTGTATGCCGTGGGTACGTTGATATCTTGTTACACAAGTCTGTTTGTGCATGATTTTCCCCGATTCCCAATGCGACCCCCTCTGACTTTTGTCTAACGTAAAAATATGATGCTATGTGATATTTGTTCTCCATGATACCCCCATGTCTTTGCACTCAGTTGTGCGGGAAGCATTTTCTCGCTTCTCATTCTGTTGAGAGTTTTATATCAAATGCCAAGTAAACTTTAAAAGCAAGCAGTGCTTTATAAACGTTGCAGCCTTGCTTTTTTTTTTTTTTACCGACAGAGTACATGCAGGGTTGTTCTTGAATGTAACGGAATTTCCATTCAAGATCAACCGTGACAGAAGAGTGAAATTTCTCCTTTTCGAGCAGGCCTCATGCCACGTCCGTTGAAACTTCTTACATGTCTTGAGATAATCCCTTCCCCCAGCTCTTTATTTCTTTCCAGTTCATTTCCTCCCTTCCCACAACGCTGCGCGCGAAAACGAATGAATATCTCGTAGACCGGGAAACACAGACATCACCAACTTTGTATACCCAGATTTATTCATTTTCTTTGATATAAGTATTAGGCAGTATGGAATGAATTACTTATTTGCATCCTTTTCAGAAATTCACTTTGAGCAAATCAAGTAAGAAAAAGAACTGTTGAAAATGTTGCTTAAATTGTCTTGACCTATTTAAGAATTTACTGCACAACAATATGCAACATCTTCTTTCCTTTTAGATTTTTTTTTGAGGAAAAAGAACATATCTGTTTGATGAAGCCAATTTCTTGCTTCAGTAAACCTAATATGAGCTGTCATATGATCACTTTTCTTTCTATTTTTTTTTCTCTTATTGGCCACAAAAATATATATATTTTTGCAAAGTAAAATAATAATGTGACTAGTGCCTTTTTTTGTGTAAAGATCAGTGTTTCTTGCTATTGACAAGGAGACATTCCACATGAAAAGAAAGTGAAAGTAGGACAGTATTGTGCACACAAAATGTAATCCATTGTTGCTCGTGTTGGATGAGCACAAGTCAAGAGTTCTGTGGATACTAACTGCCTTTTTTTGTATTTTTATATATGAAGACTGACTTTCCTTTTGTTACATATTTATCAGGGCTATGTAATGGATATTTATGTCAGCTGTTGTCTCATATGGCCACCTTACATGATTTGTAGTACAAAAAAAAAAGTTTTTAGAATGAGTCATATATTTTTGATTTTGTTTTTCTTCATTCAGTTGTATCTCGAAGGAATAAAATTGTGGTTTTATGCCAAAGAATCAGTGCACCAAAGCTCTGTGCATCTTAAATCTGGTTTACAGCAGTGAAGGAATGTCTCCTATTCTTCCAAGAAAATTTTTGCTTGATCTATTTTTGGATTTATTGTTTTAATTTTTTAGGGTTTTTTTCTTCTTTTTTATAAATGAAATAAAAAATTCATGTTTCTATTGTCTGGATTATATATATAGTCCAGATGTTCCATCCTAGCAGCGTCCACAGCTTCAGTTCTCTTTAGCGATTTTGGTGCACGACATCATCAAAGCATTTTCTTCCGACGGTGCGCTGGCGTCCCCACACGCTCACTGATATGATCACTGCGAAATGCCTATTGTGCCGCTATTTCATGTGTACTATACTACGGCTGGAGCAACGGTGAACCAGGGAGGTGTAAACCTCCCTGGGTAAACTTTACGGTGCTTTATGACAGTGACTGATATTAGTTTGCAACCCAGTGTGACATGCGTCCTTTATGCTTTTCAAGCCCAAATAGCTTTACAGACCGAAACAGCATCTTTGTCTGTGTACACTGTGTAAAGCAGCTGACATTGAAACAATTCATGTGTACTTTTTGTCTCTCTTTTTTTTTTTACTCTTTTTTGAAGCTTTTTATCGCTTCATTCTTACATTGGAGTCCTAAACCTGCAATTATGACGTCAGTTGCAAATCAGAAAGGTGCCGACTCTGTGATCATTTGCAGGTTTTCAGCGGACTCTCTTGAAACTGAAGATTTACTGTAATCTGCCCATTCTGCAAGCTTTGCTTTATGATGCATTTCATGGCAAAATTCCAAAGAACTGGCATGCTTTGTCTCCCTTGAAACTTTTAAAGAGGAATTGAACAAGGAATTTTGAGTATTTTTCACAAATGCATGGAGCCATGGCAGAATACTTGGTTTTCTCTCTTTCCTTTGTGCACATGGCATATAGCAACCATTAAAAATAAATCTTTTTGTTTGTATTTTCTTTAATCCTCAATATCAGCAATACTTTGCAAAAATACCATAATTGAGAATAAAATGTCTATTTGCTTTGTTGTGCAGTGGGAATATATTGCACAGGTATGAGGTGTGAAACTAGCCTTTGTTTACTGCACCATAACATGCTATACCCCATTGCCAATTTGACTATTGTATATTTATCTGTTTGCCAATCTGCAGAGATTTTTCTTAACTGGATTGGAAATGAAACAATATTCTACTTTATTTTGTTATGAGGTGTCTTTTAAAAGTAGTAACAGAGAAAATTGCATTATGAGAATTTTACAAGATAATGTTAAGATCTTAGAGCTAAGCCTGAAAAAAAATAATAAATGTAAAAAGGAAAGATTAGTGTTTGAGCATATTTTCCTTTTTTTTTTTCTTGCTAAATCTGTCCTCTTGTTTATATTGAATGATTAAATATCTCAGGATAATGAAAAGGAGTCCCTAGTACTACTGAAAACATATGCACATGTGTGTTACAGTTGTTGTGTGTGCATGTGTTCCACACTAAATCAATGTCTTGTGTGTAAGTTGTGTTCTGTACAGGGATTCCTGCAATACTTGTAACATTTCATATGGAAAGCCTGACAGTCGTTTATTTGTGGATTGCCAGAAATTTGCAGTAACCAATTCCTTTCCATCGTGTGCCTCCAGAATATCTTGCTTGTCTTTGCAAAGTGCGGTTATAAGGGGGAGGTGTTTTGGCACGTTTTCTTTGTGCAGGTGTGAGCCATTATGGCAGACCATTGGATGTTACGAGTGGATCTGTGAAAATCAATTCTATGGTCTAGCTCATCGTACTTATCGCCTGCTAAGGGTGGCCACTGGTATTTCTCCATATATGCAGAAAATGGCTCAAAACTTAGCAGATCTGTCCATTTTTCACGGTCACCCATCTTACCAGTGGTCACTTGATGAAGTATTTCCCCCTTGTTGCTGTCAAAACAAGATTAGTTATACCACGTTTGGCGATGCTGCTGTAACCGGCACTCTAACACTTAGGATCAGTCCGAGGTGCTACATGATATCTAATGGGCAATTAGGGTGACAATGCCACCCAAAAGTGAGGTAAATGTTTTGTAAGGTCATGATGTAGCATTTTGAAGTTTTCGTGGGTCATGGGGAATAGTGAACACTGGAGTCTCGTTTTGGCACAAAGTGTCAGGGAGAGTACCTACATTTTAGTGTGCTTCATTTTCGGATAACTTTAGATTGAATCGCTGGACCCTTCATCATGAAGCAGCTGTTCATATTGCAATTTTAGCACCGGTTAGCAGTTTAGTATTCATTGTGTTGAGTTTTGGCATTCATCGCAGTAATTTTGAGTCTCTTCATAAAGCAGTTTGAAGTATAAAGGATAGACAAAAGGTACCAAACGCACAAACTGTAAAGTGATTTTAGTGGTGAGGAAGGGGATGAGTGCTTATGTGCACCTTAATAAGGCAACCAAGATAGATACTCGGAATAAGGTTGGGAGGGGAGGGTTTACACGCTCGTTTATTTAGGCAGGGTTGCAAATGGAAATATCAAAATGCTTTTTAGATTTCTAAAAGTGCAATTTTGTGATAACTGATCTGGGAAAATGCTTACTCTGTACATAATTTATAGTGGCCATTGCTCATCTCATTTAAGTCATAAATATAATTGTACACAAAGTTATCCATATTTGTAAGTGTGTTTCATCTGAAAGGAGTCCTTTGTAGTATGCATTATCACGAAAATTCTTACTGGCCTTTATTTTGTGTGACCAGAAAAATGAAAGTTACTCTTTCTGATATCTGAAAGAAAGAGATACCTTTGTCAATCATTTTTATGTTGAAAAAAAAAATCATCCTTCTTGATAGAGAAGTCATTTCATTTTCACTTAATACAGTTTGCAAAGGATTAACAAACTTTGAATTCATAGTGAGAGAGCTGTGTGATCATTCAGTATGTTTGCAATGTTGTAATTTGTTTAGAGTTGCTGTGCTAACAATGTGGGGATACAGTTTGGATAAATGGAAGAATAAGGGATTAATTGTTTGTGCTACTTCCCCATTTCAGTAGGGGATGTGCCTGTAGCAGTTACAACTCCTGTAATATACTGAAAGCAAAACACTAGATTATCAGAAGGGTCTCTCCTCTTCATACAAACAGCAAGTGTGTAAAATGTCTACTGTACATGCTTGTGTGTGTGTGTTTGTGTGTCTGTATGTGTGCGTGTGTGTGTGTGTGTATGTGCGTGCATGCAGTTTAATAAGAGTATGGAAGCTATTGTTTTGAGGATTCCTATTACATGTAATGTTCTCTTATTCCCTAAAATGTAAAGCAAATGAACTTTGCAGTATGATACAGTGTATGATATGAAAATGACAGTAAGAAGTGTTGCCTATCTTTGCTATTAAACTTATAATTAATTCTACAGGTTTTGCAGCTGGGAGTGCGAGCTTCCCATATAGTATAGAATCTTTGATATGTTATGAAGCTGTTTTCATTTGCCAAATTTATATGTGTGGGGGAAAAAAATGTTTGCATTGATGTGTTACTGTGTAAGAATAGATATAGAGATTGTAAGAGGCAATTTAGCTGCAATCCATCTACATGGCCACCTTATTATTAATTTGATAGCATATGCCATGTGTTTCCCTGAGAACACAAGCAATTAATGAAATGAACTCCTCATTTTCTTCCTTGAATGGCGAGGGAAGTATAAAACTTTTAATCATTTATTTCTCATTGCTGGCATAGATATGAATTTCATGTACATCTCCTGCAGATAATATTTAAAAGGGTTTTACAGGATATTGACAGTTGGTAATGAAGGGATACTTGTACGTGATCAAGATTCCCTAATTAACCAGAGCATGCAGTTGACTGTTAGTTGTGTAGGCCCTGTGGCATAAAAGCTGGTAATTAACCTGATTATTTTCATCAATTGCCAAGGCCACTGCTCAAACGCCGCATTTTACAAGGATTTTGTTGCCAATTGCAGAAGGTCAGCAGCAAGTGTATGAATAGTGAGTTGCAGTAAGTCTTTCACGCAAGAGGGACCTTACTGCCAATACCAAAACTTGGGTATCTGTATCCGTTGATCAGATGTTGTCATTGTTGAGTGTGAAACAGTATTAATTTGACATGCCCAGTCTTACATTCACAGCTTGTGTGTGTGTGTGTATGTGTGTGTGTGTATTTATATGGGGTATGTGCTAGTATGTGTGTTTGCATGCATGTGTGTGTGTTTGTGAATGCATGTGCGGTGCGTGCACGTGGTTGTGCATGCGTTTTTTGTACACTTGCGAAGTATTCCTTGCGTATGTAATGTGCGTGAGGAGATCGAACAAAGCAGGGCACACCTTAATCAATTAATTGTGCTTACTTTTTTCCTACATTTGTGGACATGAAATCTGTGTCGTATGAGATTCTGTAATGTTTGGCAGCAAATGAGCTGCCTATCTTTCTTTCTCTTGACTTCTTTACCTCTCTATCTCTTCTCCCATTCCTTTTTCACACTCCTCTCTCTGTACATCTAATGGCATGATCTATAAGTTCATGCACTTTCAAACACCTGTTAGTGCCAATTTTTGTCTCGTCTGGTATCATTTTATGCAATACACGCGTCTAGAGATCTTGCGTTACTGACGTCTGAAGACGAGTTGGAGAATCACAGATGGCGCAGAAATGTGCGTGTGCGTTTACATGCGTGAATAACAAAACCGTTTCATACTAAGGGAAATATATCCCCGAAGCAGATGAGGAAAAAAAAAAAATCAAGTTGTATTTTATATCAGTGTACGTTTGTGTGTGGGACCTCAGCGTGCAGCGTGCGCGATTTGAATTTTTTCTAGCAAGAGGCAGAAATGTACACTCGCATGAGGCCTGCAGTAAATTGGAGAAGTTGCGACGATGAGATGTGTATAAAAAATGCAGAGATACATTAACTCACCATGAATATTGCTGACGGATCTCGTCACAACAGCATGTGTGTCTGTCCAAAGAGAAACGTTCGTGTTGATAAATGACATTTTCTTGCTGTGTTCACAACGGGTCTTATGTGTATTTGCTATTCATGTAAGCATACAGTTCTTTATGAATGACAAGAATTGATTATTCCTCGAAATCTCTCGTTTTCTGGTTGATAATTGTTTCATTTTTTTTTTTTAGAAGGAACCATTATGGAAATCAAATTAAAAATATCTTTGGTGAATAAGTAGTCCGTTTGAGAGATAACGTACAATGTAATGCAGTATCAGAACATTGCCGTGAATTCTTGGGTAATCCCTAACAACTGAGAATGAAGTTTAATCAGATTATGTTCAAATGTATTAAGAAATGGGGAGTAAAGAACCTTTACAATGTGCTCAATTTGTCAGTATTAAGTTCAACTGCAGTCCATTGATTGGAAAAGACTCTTTGAAGAGGCTGTGATAGAATTTACTATTGCATCTAATTGAAACAACCACCAAACAAAAAAAATGTACAATTGGTAACTAAGCAGTCAGTCGCAGCCACAATAATGTTTGCGTCACGCAAAGAGAAGTGGTCTCTTTCTTGTTGTTTCTCTTTGCATAGGATTATGTCTGTGACGTGGCCTGAATACCATACCGACTCATCAGAGATTATGTAAATGAAACTTTGACCTCCATTGATGTCATGGCAGCTTCTTTTTTTTTTTTCTGTGAGTTGGAGCATGTGTAGAACATGTGATTTGTAATAAGATGTACATCACCATCTTCAAATGTATCATCCATCAACATAAATTGTGCATATGAAGATGACCATCATTTTTGTTGTGCCATGCCCATGCATGTGTGAATTGGCTTTTTATATTTTTTTTTTTAATGTAAGTGGGAAGAATGGGGGAAACAAGAGGCCAATTCTGATGTTGAATATGTCTAAACAGATTTCTATAATGATAAGCTGTAGATTTTATGGGAACCTTGTTATGGATAATTGTTCACAATGCAGTTCAAGGGCTAAAGAAAAGAACAAAAATTATCAAGGTACTTCTCTAATATATTGAAATTTGTTGTAGTTGTTGGTTTTTTCAAAATAGTATACACTGTAGTGTATCTCATTCCAGCCTCAATGACATGTCTTGGTTAATTGTTATTCTCAGGGGAGATAGTACCCTTCAGGGAATTTCCTATTCGGGATATGACATCATAACAAGGTTCTCAATGTCTTGCCCCTATCAGTGAATGCCACAGAAAATATTGCTTTTGATCAGATATGAAGTAATACAGAGTTTTAGTAGGATGATATGAGAACAATGATCAGCAACTCAGCATATAGACCTTTTAACACACATGGTCTTTCAATAAACGATACACAAGATTTGTTCTGAAAGAAAACAAAAAAATACATGGGCCTTCAGTCCTTGTATAAAAGTTAAGATCAAACATAAATCAGAAATCAAACATAAATGTGTGCATACATGTACTTGATTCTGATTGGCAGAAACCTGACTTGTGTTTGATTTTGGAACTTATTTTAGATTGCATTTATTTTTTTATGTAACTGGGCCCAGATCATGTACTGTCAGGTACATTACAGTGAACACCAGGCTGTGATAGCACTTCAGGCACATACGGACACAGGCCCCGTTTCTTCACCATGTAACTGGGGGCACCTAGGCCATGTGCCCTTGAGGTGATGCAGTGGATTGTTGGGTTGCTTGGTACTCATGTGGTCTTGGGATTGTGATCACCTTCAATCTTCCTCTCAGCTGAAACTTCATAACTTTATACGGTATTGTAGATCGTATATTGAGCCTGGGACTGTTTACCTGTGTGTCATTTTAAAAAAAAAGAGTTGATAGTTATAAACATATTTTCTGTGGCATTCCCATGGAATATAGTAGACTTGGTTGTCATGAGGTATGTCTTGCCTGAAACAGGCCCCATATTGTTGTAATGATGCGCAAATGTTGTGTCATGCTATGAATCACTTCTTTCATACCATTTGTAAACGAACTTTGTCTTTTTTGAAGGAGATGGTCACTTACTATATGTTAAAACTATTTTATAACTTATTCTACTCTGAGCACAGGTGTGTGAAAATTTTGCTGACGAGGAGGAGAAAAAAACCAGCATAGGAAAAAATATTGATTCTTTGAACTGTGAATGCAAGTTGTGGGACAACAGACTTATGACTGGGTAGTTGAACTTTTTTGAAAGGAGAAGAGAAACAAGCATTACTAGAGAAAAAAAAAACAAAAAAAAAACTATTTTGCTGTTGTCGCTGGATATTTACAATTTTAAAGTTGATGAGCAGGTCGTACCAAGCTCTATGTTTTATTCAGAATGTTGTCGCATTCCTTGGAAGATGAAATCACATGAAAAAGAGATCAAATTAAAAAAAACAAAAAAAGAAACAAGAAAGAATCGCTTTCATTCATGTAATGAGAATGTCTTTAAAAATCTGGCTTCCCTGCTATCCAGGAATCCTGGAGCACACGTGTATATATTCAATAGATATTTTGAAAAACACAAACATGATTGGTAAAAAGTTGAAATTAATACAATTGTGTAATGCAAATGACCAGGGGAGAGTTTGTGGTGGTCATTGAAAAAGACATTTTCTAGTCCTAGTCACTCTTGCACAACATCAAAAGACGTGGCATTAAAATATTTAAATCATCAAAATTTGACTCATCTTTTTGCCAGGACGAACAGTTGAACACTTACTAAACCATGACTTTGTGGACATTTCAAAACAACAGACCTTGGACAGCTTGGTACGACATTTAATTTCTGTTATTGTTACAATAAAAGCATCAAGAAAAGTCAAGTTGCCATGGTTTTCTGTGTGGTTTGTAGAGAGGATTGTCAAGAGGCAGTGATGTTGAAGTTAGTTGGAAGTTTGATTTGAAAAGAGTGTTGTTCAGTATGAATGGAGAAAAATGAAACAAAAGGAGTATAGTCAGTGAACATTGTGAGATTTTTTTTTTTTTTTTTAACAAGATGTTTTTTTCACTTCCATTCAAATAATACCAGACTGAAATTCAGTCAGCTCTCACAATTTCTTATTCATTTTGCGTATGATAAAAATGACAAACATCTTATAATTCAGCTTGTATAAATTATATAAAGAACAGATGTTAACTCTGATATATCTTGGTATGGGAATATGCTTTTACTTGTATTAGCTAAAAATAACTTTCTGAATTTCATATAAAACATGCATGAAAAATTGTGAGGGTATGACATCCATCAACTCACTCTTTTGAATATTCATAAGGACTGGTCAAGAAATGTTTTCAGAAAAGAAAATGTGAAATTTCAAATTGTTTGTCAAATCTTCCTTTATTTCTTATCTAATTTTTATCATTTTTGTATCATGCTGTTGGGAATTTTTTATTTCTTTCTTTTGAAGTTTATTTATTTTTGAGGTGGATTTCCTCTTTAACCCTAAAAAGACTGGGGGGGGGGGCCTAAAAGGCCCCCCTCGACATTTCGCGCGATTACTCTGCAACACGCAATGCTCTCGCCGCGATGCTCTATGACTTTTTTCTTTCGAGTTTCCCGCACATTTTGACACCAAATTTGTGACGCCCGGGGGTACGGTTCTGAAGTTACATAACTTTTTGTACATGCACGCGAGGCCGAAAATGGCTCAAAAATGTGATTTTGTGTACAAAGTGAATGCAAATTGAGTTTTTTCACATGGTTCATATAAATATGCTTATTTTTGCTCTCAATGGCTAATATTAATTTGTTTTAGGAGTACTATGCTTCAAAAAGTGTCTGCCACAAATTTTGTTTAAAAAAACAACAAAAACAAAAGGTCGAAAAAACAAGGAAATACATAAGAAATTCATAAAACAAAATAAATAAGAAATTAATTTTGATACCGATTTTTTTTTCAAGTACATTTGCTAAGAATGCCACAAAGAATAATTAGACCAAAAATGAGCACTTTTGGAGCTTTATTTACTTATTTAGATCAAAGAGTCTGATTTCTCGCATAAATTAGCATAATTAATCAAAATAAAATAAAAGAAGACTATTTTGGAAAATTTAAATATACGAAGTTGTAGATTACATCGCACACTACCATTGTGCAAATTTCCGCGGCGATCGCGCGATCCACGGCCGAGATCTTAAGGGGGGGGGCCCTTTAGCCCCTCCCCCCCCCCCCCAGTCTTTCGAGCTACCAAAATAGCCCAGTCTTTTTAGGGTTAATAGGTTAAAGTGTGACAGTGGAAATTTCTGTATGACTTGAAAGGCAAACTCAACAGACTCTTTATCCACTCAATAGGAAAATACTTGATAGCAAGAAGATGTGATAGCACAATACATTGCACATGTTTTTCGGTCTACTCAATATGATATTAAGAAGACATGGTATCACATAAATGAATTATTAGGGAGAGGGAAGAAACCATTAATTCCGAGTGAAATGTACCATAATGGCATTACACTTCAGTCAGATTTACATAAAGCTGAATATTTTAATAAATATTTTATTGATTTGCCCTCAAAGATAACCAATGATATACCCGCTGCCAAAAGTTCATTTCTAGAATATTTATCTGTGCAAAGTCACTCCTCATCATTGTATTTTACTCCAACATCTGTTCATGAAATTGTAAAATTTGCTACTGCCCTAAACCCATCAAAATCATGTGGGTCAGATAATGTATCTCCAATGGTTGTAAAGAGTTGTATACAGTATATTGCTGATCCCTTGTGTGATATTTTCAACAAGTCTCTTTCACAAGGAATTGTTCCACAAAAATTGAAATTAGCAAATGTAATCCCTGTATTTAAAAAGAATGATAGCAAATGTATAGAAAATTATAGACCAATTGCTTTGTTGCCCATTTTCTCAAAGATCCTTGAAAAAATTGTGTATAAAAGATTGGATGATTATCTTCAATCATATAGTGTTTTGATTCCACAGCAATTTGGTTTTCGGAAAAAAATGTTCCACGAGCATGGGTGTCTTGAATTTAGTGAATACTGTCGTTAATGCTATTGATAGTGGCAGGTATTGTATTGGTATATTTTTAGATTTGTCGAAGGCTTTTGATACTATTGACCATTCGATACTCCTGTGTAAGCTTGAGCATTATGGTATTCGTGGGGTAGCTCTAGCTTGGTTTAAAGATTACTTGCAAAATAGACAGCAATGTGTAACGGTAAATGGAGTTAAATCACAGTCGAGGCAAGTAACATGTGGTGTTCCACAGGGCTCAGTCCTAGGCCCTTTATTGTTCCTTATTTATATTAATGACATTATCAATTCATCTAGCTTGTTTACTTATTCGCTTTTTGCAGATGACACTTGCTTACTTGCCCACCACAACTATTTGTTACCCTTAATAAACTCTGTAAATGATGAAATTGGTAATATATTTGAATGGTTTTGTTGTAATAAACTATTATTGAATACTAGCAAATCTCAATATGTTGTATTTAGATTAAGAGGGAAAAGAATCCAAAATGACATTGTTCCACTTGTTATAGGCGGTAACCAGATTGATCGAAGCCAAAATGTACGATTCCTAGGCGTTATAGTCGATGAATATTTATCGTGGAAAGACCACGTCAGTTATGTCTGTACTAAAGTTTCTCGTAGTGTTGGTATCATATCCAAGTTACGTCTCTATTTACCAAAAGAAACCTTAATTACTCTGTATAATGCCATAGTTATGCCTCATTTAATGTACTGTAATGTAGCTTGGGGAAATACTTATAAGACTCATATAGATAAGTTGATTGTTCTTCAGAAAAAAGCTGTAAGGTATATTACAAATTCAAACTTTAGAAGTCCAAGTTTGCCATTGTTTATTCAACTTCATATTTTGCCATTTGAAAAATTAGTTATCTTGAGTTGCTTGATTTTTATGTTTAAGACACAAGGTGATCCGAAATCTTTCATGAAGGATGCGTTTGTGTTAAATTCTACCGTTCATGCTTATAATACGCGTAAAAGTAATCTCATTCATCAACCATTTGCAAGAACTCAAACTGCCCAAAATTCATTTGTATATGTTTGTATTAGAGAATGGAATAATTTGCCATTGAGAATTAGGTCAGCCTCATCACTATCCAACTTTAAACGTACATGTCGCATTTATCTTGAGGGAAATTTGTAAAACAAGAATGATCAGGGAAGCTGAATTTAAAAGTATAGTAAAATAGTATCTTTCTGCAATTTCATGTAAATTATATGTATGTGCATGAGAGTTTTTGTGACACGTGTTTGTGTGATTGAATGTGTGTGTGTGCGCGTGTGTGTGTGTGTGTGCTTGTGTTGCATTTGTCCTATGTAAATATGTTACTATTATACTTCTTGTTAATATGTTTAAAACTTTAGTATGTTTTGCTTTGTTTTATATGTTTATCCGGGACCCCTTTTTTACAAGCTCTGCTTCTTTTGGGGTCCCAAACCATTCATTATTCTTAATGCTGTATCCTTTTGTAAAATGTCAAATGTTTAATGAATTGGTTAAACTTGAAACATGTATTTACCATTGTCACTACTGCGTCATATTCCATGCACCACACAAGCAAGACATTCATAGCACCGCATTAAATGTTACAAATTGATCTTTAATTGGTAGATTCCTATTCATGGCGTGACATACATGTATATACAATATTGCTACGAACACCATAGAAGGCAAATGCACCCTGTACAACACGGACAGTCTATAGGGCAAATCTGAATTACTGTCTTTCTCCTTCAAACACGCGCGCGCACACACACACACACACACACACACACACGCCAACTCCCTATCTTTACTGTCTGACGAATATCACTGTACATTCCGCATGTGTACATTGTATTTCAATAGCACCTGTAACTGTCATACTTGTTTATCACGGATGACACGCGGGAGTAGAATTTACAGATGTTTTCTGTGTTGATTTTGTTGGCATCTAGTCAACTATGCACGAGTTGTTTGTTTGGGGTTTTTTTCCACAATCTGATAGTCCTTTTGGCCTTGAGTCTAGAAGAGTTATTTCAAGAAGCGGCAAATGTTCAATCAATACACCAGAAAGAAAAATATTAGTGATAGAATTACAGAGACTCCAACCCCAAGCACCTTCTGATCGGGAGATTCTCCCGCCTGAAACCCCTAGCAAACGGGAGACTCCAATTTGATGTGCGCGAAGCGCGAAGTTCCTTGCGACCGGGGTCCAGCTCTATAGGGTTCTAGATGTTCTTTCGTGCTATCTAAAGCTTATTTTTTTCAACATACAATGATATTAAGTAAGAAATCATTTCAAGCGGGAGACACAGAGCCAGGGCGGGAGAAATTAAATCTCAAGAGGGAGAACGGGAGATTTTCCAAAAATGGGCTCTCGGCGGGAGATCTCCCGCCCGCCGAAAACGGGAGAGTTGGAGCCTCTGGAATTAGGCATATGAAAGTATACCGTCGTCTGCCAGTAATACAATAACAGTTGAACCCGTTATCTCCCTGGTGCATAAATTGAATTGAGCTTTCGTGTCAGGTCAGGGTACAGAAAAAAAAAACAACAACACATGAATATTCAATCATACAGAAGAAGTTGTCTATGAAACTGAAACTTGTCCTTTTTTAAAAGGAGAGCAGGGCTCAATTTCTTTACGGATTTGACGACAGTTACTTTGAGGAACTTCTGTTACCATGGCACCATGCTTACACACTACTAGCGTGGGGACCGTGCGATTCTGCAATACACTAGTAACACGGGTAAGCAGTATACCTTCTGCACGGCCCTACGATATCAACGCATCCAATGCCGATTCGGCCATACTCGAGTGGAAGTAGGGTCCTACTCTATGAGCATATAGGGCATTCATTGTCGCTAACTACCTTAATCTGCGATATAAGAATATCAATACCAATTCATGAATTACACCTGTAAAAGAATGAATGGAAAGAGCACCGTATACCTATCGGCAGTGACTACGCCAAGACATTCCATTTGCAGCAAGTAGAACTAAGGGAAGACGGCATAGTAGCACCAAATCATTGTAAGGCAAGTCACTGGCTTTCCACTTTTAAAAAATGCGAGTTTTTCTAAGTTGCAGGGGTACAATGTGTCCATTCACGCTCTCGTAAGTTAGGTATTTTTTTGTTTTCTGTCCGTTCCTCTTTAGGGGCCGCGGAATGTTTTTAAAGGAGGAGTGGGTACCCACGGGCACACAACAAAAGAGTTGCTGAAGTAACGACGATAATGATTTAACAATCAGTATTGCTATTTAATATAAACAGCAGTGGTTGTTCTAGCGGAAGACAAAAAAAATCAATGGAATACCGCTGGTACATAATCCTGCCCTCGACCATTAAAATTTGAAGGGAACAAAATAAGTCCAGAAAATTGCAAATCTGCTAACGAATGAAATTACGACGCGCCCTTGTCCCATGATTACTATTTTACACCGACAGTTTTATTTTTTTTTTAATAAAAGCATTCAAGCTAGATTTCAGACCATGATTTAAAATGCGAGAATGTCATGGAGCACTAATCAAGGTGTCCGCCATCACGACGTTGATTTGTCTTTGGGATGCAGTCGTTCCATCAAGGCGTCCAAAACTTTCACTACATTCCTCTCTGTCCTGTCCTTGATGTGCCACCACTTTGTCTCATCACTGCGGTCGTTTGGCGGGAAAAAGTAGTCGCCCTGCTTGGCGCGTAGTTCCTCGGTGAAGAGTTTCTCGGGCTTTATCACGTTTTTACACGTCCGATCATTCCTCGCAATGTCTCTCAAGCGATACGCAACGATATCAACGCCCTCTGGATGCCAGATCGATTCTTGATCGTCGATGTCGTCTGCGTTGGTCGCCTCCCGCACGCATCGGTTCAGGAGTCGCGCGTTGAGAAGTCGCAACGTCCGCACATCCCGCTGCATGCGCTCATAACCGTATCTACGCACTCGCGTCCAGAACGTGTCATTGAAGTACTGGTAGAGTTGTGAGTCGCCGTAATTCCACTTCTTTAGCAGGTTCTGCACGAACGGTGTGACTCGGCGCGTCTTCTCGCGCGCGTTCAGTTTCAGGTACAAGATGTCGTCGTAGTCCCAGCAAAGGAGCTGCTTGAGAAGAATCAACGACTCGTCGAAATATTCGGCGATCATCACCAAATGGAATCGCATCTGGACCTCGAGGATGGTATCGGCAATTCTCGACTTGCTGTCCATCTCGGTTGGCTCCAGGCCGAGATCGTACAGCAGCGGATTCCGGGCGTAGCGGCGGTGGACGTTCATATCGGACGTGCTATAATACTTGGTCGGTTCCTTGAGGAAACTCCGGATGGAGACCGGGTGGGTATCGTTGCCGAAGTGGACGGGGAGTTCTAAGTATGTGTAGATAGACTCGAAGAGAGTGAGAGGGTCCCGTAGGATAGTGACGTAGAGAGAGTTGGCTGGCATCAAGGTCGCCACGTCTGAAAGCAAGATTATCGTATAGGTATAGTGAGCTGATTAAGTCTGAAAAGCGTATCTAATGCGAATGTTACAATAGCAGCCTGTGAGATGGGTCCTATTCATCACGCATCATCATCTGTACCTATAATATTTATGATGAGGTCATGAAGATTTCTCCCTTCTTCGATTCATCATTTACCTATACGAAAGGTTACCAAGTATCATCATAATAAAGGATCATCTTTGCAAATTCAAATCAAGTCGGGAGACTTCCTCATGTCTACGGACGATTCCTGATATAACGGAGTCCTCGTGACAGGCAGTAAAACCCGCCGCACACTGTACGACTCACGCCTATACGACAGACAGACTTTGGATCTGAAATAAACAAGCGTGTATGTTCTGAGACTATTGTGATTTATTTCGGATCCAAACTCTGTCAGTCGTATAGTCGTGAATCCTATAGTGTGTGGCGGGCCTTGTATGAGTTGTATCAAGATTTTGTTACAGCCGAACAGTAAAGTAAAATATATGAGTGATCATATTTTCACCTGATTTTTGCTTCGCTAATTGTAGTGAAAATTTCGTTATAACCGTGTTCGTTATAACTGAAGTGCACGGTGTTACAGATCGAGGAGGCCCCTTCAATCACCATCTCGTATCTAAAGACCACCGCACACATACGACTTTCGGTCGCACTGCTAAGCGACTTTGGATCTGAAATAAAGACAACCAGGCGTGTCTATTCTGAGGCTAATGTGATATATTGATCCAAGGTCTGTCAGTCGTGCTATCAAAAGTCGTATATAGTGTGCGGCGGCCTAACCATGACCTGACCTGGTTTTTGGCGTGTCTATTAATCGCCTGCCGTCAGTAGCATGGATTTTTCGTTCTTATTTTGTTTGTCTGTTTGTTTGTTTTGTTTTTTTTTTTTGTTTTTTTTTTTTGGGGGGGGGAACAAACAAACAAACAAGATGTGCTTCCACAATCACTGGAAAGATGACATGGACAATTGTGTTCGTATTTTTCGGCGGACGGGGCTTTATCACTGTCTCACGTTTTTTAAATGTTGACAAGCGTTTCCTGGACAAAGTATCGGTTGAGGGTATATAAGCCTAAACAAACGTTTCTTCGACGAAAATAAGCCCGAAAGGTGAAGTGAACAGAATGAAGAAACAGGCGATGTGGATTGGTCGGATATAAAGCTACTTGCTGTATTATAATATCTTGCCCTCTACATACGACCTCATCCACAAAATGCGTCCATCTTGCATCGAAACCGCTGAGACACTTTTCCCTTCATGAACGTGATGATGAATCTAGCAGATTTCTGCGCTCTTATTGACTTCAGTGACCTCTTGACACAAGATATGACGAGAGATTTTACCCGCACGAGACAGCTGCTTTAAAGGGGTTGTATAGTTTCGGTTGAGACCTAACTTCAGGTTTTAAACTTATTTTTTCAGATACTGTGAAACCTGTTATGGAATATGAAAGAGCCTGTAATTCCAAGAGGTATATTCAACGTTTACTTGATGAAATTAGTTTTGAAATGGCTGAGATATCCGAAACAGAGCAATCCAATAAGGTAGGACCCACTTTTTATTAGGATCGCTTTGTTTTACTTTGTTTTTGGATGTCTCGGCCATTCCAAAGCCGATTTTCGTCAAATAAAGTTTGAATTCTTCTTAGAATGGTATGCTTTGTTCTATTTTATAAGTGGTTTCTTGGCATCTCACAAAAAGTTAAAGGCCCAATCCTCATCTCCATCAATACTATACCATCCCTTTAAATTCAGGAGGTGAAAGTTCAGCGAAAATCTAATTAAAATAACAGAAAACATGATTTTTGTTTGATTTTTTTTTCTTGGGGGGGGGGGGATAATTCAAATGTCACTTAGCCAGCTACGTCGGTGTCCTATGGGCATGTATACAGGAAGTTGGCATGATAGTCACGACATGACTGCAATTTATTTTGTGAGTATAGTTTCATTTTGTTTTGTAAATAGAATATAACCTGTTACATTCTCCATCATTCCCAAAAGAAGAAGAAAAGTCGTTGCTAGGTTGTTTAAATTTTAGCTAATCTATTAGCCACATACAGTTGAAATGGACTTATTAGCTGACGCATGTCCATTGCTGTTTGCCGCAGATACAAAAAAGAAAGAAATAAATTAAAACAAAAACACAAGAGGCAATACAGCAAAAGGGGTCACAAACGGTCAGGTGATGAGTATCTAAACTGGTAGTGTTATTGAAAGAACAGAAGGTGACGGCGAGTTGATTACACCATTCTGCAAAAAGAGACTACTTTTTTTCTGTAATCGCTAAACACTGACGTCGCTGCATACCCAAGATCACTACAAACAGACTACTAGTAAAAATAAATTTGGCTATTTTAAGCTAAACAGAATTACGTGTATCAGAAGGCAGTCCCTGAAGTGCCCCAAAAGTTTTCAGTATCGGGCAAAAATTAGAACCTCACCTGCAGCATGGAATCTGGCATGGTGCGCGAACATATTGAATGGCCGTTCCCTCTCGATGAAACCCGCGGGAACGTCCCGACTGGCGTTGAACCTGCGGATGAGGTCGAACAGGTGTGTTCTCGCTGGAAGAAGAAATCGGAGGTCATTCTTCTCCGCGTGCCGAAACATGATGTTCTGCACTGTGGAGCTTGCGCACTTGTGCGTCTTCCAGAATACGATGTTGTGCTGCGGATGACACCCGCCCCAATTCGACACCGTTCCCCTTTTCTCGGATTCCCTGCCTGAGCTGGAGGGCTTCTTCGCTGGTGGAGCCGCCTGGTCGCGCCCTTGCCCCTGCCCTGGTAATGCGTTGCTGTTGGCTGCCGCTCCAACATCCACACGCGATATTGAGACGGGCGTGTTCTTTCGAACGGAATTAACAACCGGGAAGGTGTCGGGCCTGATCTGACCGTTCTCCACATCGTTTTCAAAATCCTTCTCCGGACGGTTCTCTAGATTGGCCCCTAAGATACAAAACCACAAAGAGAGATACAATAGCTGAGGTTAACACCGAAAAAAAAAATCTTCATTGAATATAGACTAAAATACAAGTTGTATTGATTTCAAAGTGAACATCGCTTTAATAACAAATAATTATGATGATATATATATATATATATATATATATACAAATGTAAATACAACAAATGAAATATTCCCTGTGGGCTATATACCGGTACGCACTTTACAATTATCCATTGCAAGCACATTGAAACATACACAAAAATATTAACATATTACATTCCAAGTGACCGGGATAAGGTTCTATGGTCATGTAAACATAAAAGACACAAGCTGTATACATTGATGTAAAGCTGAACAAAAATATTCACTTTACAAATCAATAAGTCTTGGGGAAGATTAAAATAAAGCAAGTATCCCTGTAGCAGACTGACGAATATGCTGTGGTATTTAATTTCATAATCATGGGGCAGCAACCGAAAAGGACCTGGTACCATACAATACTAACTTTATATGGGAACAGAGTGAAGTGATTGATGGTGTGACTGCGTGTGCATGATGTATTGTGATGGGAACAGGTTGGAGAACCATTATTTTGCTTGACATAATGTGAACTATATTAACATTTTGTACGAATAAACGAAATCACTGCGGTTTCTTTCGGGCAGTGGGCAATTTGTTGACTGTTCTTTCTGCACATGGTGTCATAGTTTCCACCTGCTCCGAATGTTTGAGTCATTTATAGTCTTTTACTTCAATGAAAATTCCCTTTGCCCCCCCCCCCCCCCCCCCCAGTGTACCTCTGTTTTAGCGTAAGCTTATAATAAGCGTAAAAGTTGATTAGTCAGCACTGTGGTCACTTGTGTCTAGGTCCCTCGTATGAACTTTTTTTTCCATTATGTTCTCTTTCATATGAATAAATATTCCAAACCCTGACTTCTCAATCGTAACTATTGAACCCGTTTAGAATATTTTTCGTATTATTTTAAGTAATAATGGTCTCTAGTCGTTGTTTAAAGGCAGGCAAACCTCAGACGTATTGCCGAGTTGTCATAAAAATATTATTGTGAAAGACTTGTACTGCATCACAGTGGAATAACTCGAGCAAACTAGGAAGCAGCTCTTATACTAGAGTAACCTCGGTCCCGTGTCATAAAACTTGTTGTCAGTAACAACTGCCATCACATTTCTATGACAAATTTGCTCTCAGCCAATCAGATGCAAGGATTTCAGTAGCTTATAAGAAGTATCGTAACTTGTAATTGATAACAAGTTATATGAAACGGGGCCCTGGTTCCATCATCAAGTTTGACGCCCGACGTACCTTGCCCCGTTAGACATTAAAGGTAGGGAATCCGTTGTGTAAATACAAAGGTACGTTGAAGAGAGTATCATTTTAGAAACTCCCATAAAGTATTGAAAGTGGAAGGTAACATTTAGTACATTTTTATTGACCGTTAGATTTTGAATTGAATTTTTTTCGGGGCTCACCGTAAATTCCAGTACATTACTAGGCTACCTTTGCAGACTCATGCACTGCATGTGTGTCCATCATGTATATTTTGTGAAGAAAGTTCATCAAAACTTACAAACATTTCTATATACATTCTTGCCACACACTCTTTATGTTATTACATCAGCTCTTATATTTTTAGATTTGTGTTTATAGATAAAAAATACAGAAGACTGCAACAAAAAGGCTTAAGTGTGGCTGACACACAGAACTACTGAGTAGTTGAGTTTTGTGCATTATTCAAATTGTAGATAACTGTTGACTTCCAAATTTCTCAGCAGTGGACTAAACAAGTCCCCTGAGGTTCATATTTAATGTTTTGCTGCATTTTGGGAGGTCTGTAAAAGGTATCTCCTACCTTTAAGCCCTACTGGCATGTTCATAGAGGTGAAATTAAATTTCTATGCATGTTTCCATGGCAACCTCGGCGCTTTGCTGAGATTGACACACCAATCAGCAACTGAAATATACTGTATACATGCAAAATCAGTGTCGGCCCCGGAAAATAATCGGGGAAAATGTCGATGGAATGTAAAGCTCAATGACATTCCAAGGTATTTTGCATCAGAAAGGTAACGAATAATATCTATGAGCACATTTTCAAACTTGTCTGACTCTTATAGTCTTTCTGCAACCATGGAACCAAGATTAAAGGGGCATTCCAGAATAATTCATAATTTCACATCATGTAGTAATAGGCCTACATAAATCGACAGTTCCATGTACAGATTTGTGGAATTTATTGTGGTCCTTGAGTAGAGAAACCAATACTCTCAAAGATCTTTTACAAACAAATTACACTGAACAGTGCTGATGACATAGGAGCCTCACATAGTTCATCCATGTAAGCGTAATTTCATTACAATACCGCTTGCGTAACAAGATCACCTGTGTATAGAATCTACGCATGCCTTCTTCTTTTGTTCTGCTTCCTTGAGCCCCAGCTCATGCATTCTTAAGGTGAGGCTGCCATGATTGTCATCATCCTTGTTCACTGCAATTTGTTATAAATTTTGAAAGCATTCACATTCCTCATCCCAATCATAAATTCTGAAACTCTGTACTAATTTACAGTTGTTCAAATGTAAAAGTCTGAAAATCGTCCGGAGGTTTCCTTTAAACATGTACAGAGTAGAATGTTCCTCAGGCGTGACGAAATGCCGCTAATGAGTAGAGAGGAAACCTCGCTGTCTTCCTTTAATAATCTCGTCCTTCCACCTGTTACTCCATGAGTTGCTTAACCTCGATAACAAATACTGCATGTACTGACATATCGCTTCTAAACATTACGAACCGCGCGTTAAACATCATCTCTGCAAAATTACCGGAAGAAATAATAATTACTTCATTGCGCGTCAATGCACGCAATTTCTTCATTTATTTTGTACTTTTATCATAATTTTACTGTCACTTAAATCGAATTGAATGTTCTACCTGCATACATTCATATCTGCCTAGTTTGTGAGAGGTCTGTCGCTAGTAGGTCTATTAGTCATTCATTTCCTGCTTTTCACTTGTACAGTCTACTCGAAATGCGCAATTTATATCCACTCTTCAACAACCTTTTAGTCCGTTGTTTACGTCAAAATTATTTGAGAACAATCAAGTCTTGAAACACAATTTATCGTTATCTATATATACTCCAGACCAAATTGCGGCAATTTATTTCGTTACGATATTTTCGAAAACGGAAAACTTTGATGAAATTCAACGCTTCTAGCCCTCCCAATCCATTACACTGTATGTAAAACTGTATTTCAGTAACGAATATAAAATATGTCAGAAATGCTGCGACAGTATCCAACAAGAAGGAAAGTGGCAAGGGAATAAAAAATCGCCAGTAACAAAAGGTACCCTTAATGGAAAATTTTGATTAGCTTCTCCGACTTTCATCGACGAACGTGTTTCTGCCATTGCTCATTGCTCTCCATATACACCTGAATTAAAAAAAAAAAACAACAACAACAACACACACACACACCTTGGCTGAAAAAAAAAAACAACAGCAACAAAAAAGATAAACCAAAACAGGAAATTGACTCGGGAAATACCCTTTTTGATATGCACCCAACGTCTACTCACGAGGTCTAGCTAATGCAATATTGTGAAAAATGGTGTCAAAGCAACCGTGCGCAAGACTTTTATGACAATTATTGTTTGTAGTACGGGATTATTTAGCTCAGTCCGTAAATGTCAGACAACGATGATTATGTATATAAAGATATTATGTAGTAGATCCTATTCAAATGATAACGGGACCACATATTCATTTTGTCTAACACATAATTTTGTCCGGTCTTTAGCGCAGCACTTTCACGTCGCGATAGTGACCGAGCGAGTATTGCCCATCGATTCACTTACTTGTGAAAATGTCTGGGCCGTGGAATTATATCAAACTATACAAGGATCCATCCTTCGTCATTTTTAGTACAAATAATACACATCGTTTTCCTCAGGTATTAGTATAAATTACCCACACTCTGTACCTTCGAAACAGTTCTATCAGCCTCAGTTATCGCCTCGCGCGCATTATGGGCTGTTCCAAAAGTACCATGTGCATGTGGGTTATTTTTTACTAATGCCATCACTGTTGTGTTGTATAATCATCCCGCGCTCTGCAAGTGCGTTCGGGCAGGTGCATGGTGAAAATGCGGGATTAAAGTAATATTAATTTTGATGTTATGACAGTCACTCATGCGCTGGTTGTGGAATGACGTTCTCGAATGATTCCTTCCTTATATGCCATTGCTCAGGGCCGGTCATCGCCTGATCGCGAGCGGCTACCACGGATACGGTCGGCAAGCCAAGCTGAACCCGCTGAAGGTCATCCCTCCCTTCATATTTCGTCCAATTCCTGATCACTCTAATATCAAAGAAAAATTAATACAGTTCCTTACTTACCTGGCCATTGTTCAGGGCCGGTCATCGCCTGATCGCGAGCGGCTACCCCGGATACGGTCGGCAAGCCAAGCTGAAACCGCTGAAGGTCATCCCTCCCCTCATATTTCGTCCAATTCCTGATCACTCTAATATCAAAGAAAAATTAATACAAGAAGGTATCTTTGATATCATATTTATCTGTCAGTATGCATTAAAGTTTTATAGATAAATCAACAACAACTTGATTGAACCCTTGAAAGCAGTGTCTGGCAAACACATACATGTTCCTTTAGCACTGAAGTAATCTCGGGGTCAGATCCTACGAGACCGACACTCACGAGTCAAACAGCCCACGAGTCATACAGCCCATGAGTCATACAGCCCACGAGTCATACAGCCCACGAGTCATGCATCCCACGAGTCATACAGCCCATGAGTTCGACACTGGCAAATAAAGCCCATGAGTTTGACACTATACAGCCCACGAGTTCGACAGATACAGGCATACATGACCTGTGCCGGTCTCGGCGTGGGCCTTGTTTGCTTTAAATAGTGTCGAACCAGGGAGGTTGCACCTCCCTGGTCGAACTCATGGTCAGCATGACTCGTGGGTGTCGGTCTCGTGACGTGCACCGGTATAACCACATAAAAATTACTATCATTGAAATGACCCTCGAAAGACTCGAGAGAGCTACGAGAGGTGCCATAGCAAATTCAGATCCACCTCATGAAACAACAGTATTTCCTTCCATTGTATACACAACTGGCAATTGCAGTAGGCCTACATCTGCTGTATGTTACAGTGTGCAGATTGCTGCTGAATGTAGTCAGACATCCGCGTCTGGCTTCCAGGGTTGGCTATTTTTGATTTGGCAAAATAAAAGTGATTTACACCGTTGTGTTTGACATCTCTTGGCGAAAGCCCTACTTTGGCACATGATTAGCCTAAGCAATTGCCTGTCCGTTATACAGGGTGATTCAGGTTCATCAAGGCCTGACAAAGTGAGCTCGATCGCTGCCAACTGGCAAGATTACATAGTATACATCCACTTCTTTGTAATGTGTATACTATATTTTGTCATTAGTGCTCTATTGCAGTTAATATATTTGCTTTCTAAACATGTATTGGTTATTCACGGGGATATATTTTCATTATTTCACAAGCATGAATGCAGAGCCACCATTAAGAACATCGCAAGGGCTTATTGAAATAATAAAATAAAATTGTATTATACAATGTGTATTGTCACCACTGTTTGACCATGACAAAATGGTTTTAATGACGGTAATGATAATTTACTGATGTCGTGATATCAATAATGTATACAGTTGCATGTCGTTTGATGTTCGTCTACTTAGCTCTTTCCCCCATCGTTAGAAGGACTTTAAGCACGGCGGCAAAGCCTTGATACATGTACCAAGCCAAGAGGGTGTCTTCTTTGTTCAAAGTAAACCTTCCATCACGGCTAGCCTTTGGTCTGAGGGATTTGCAGTTTAATCCATATACCATACCCCACACCCGGCGCAAAGTATCTGCGTCAATACACTCTCCCTTTTTACAAAATGGTGCTATACGATGAGCTCAAATTAAATTCAGGGCCCAATAAACCAGGACAAACACTGTACTACCAGGGAGGTTTGTCTCACCTCCCTGGTACATGTACTACCAAGGGTGCCCCATACATCGCGTGTAGATAAATCCGACTTCAGAGCACTCTAACAAAAATGGTGGCCATAACTGGGGGCTTTCAAAGAAGAACAAAAGCATTTCAATGGCTTATGCAATGAGCCAGGTGCGTTGCTATGTCAGTGCATAGATTATCTTTTGTTAGGCATACTTGAAGCCCCCAGTTATAGAAATTGCCATAAAAAACAGTACCCAAACCGAACTGGTCTATATACAGTACTGACAATCTTCCGACAGCCCTGTGGAGCTTTAACCTTAGAAGCGTGATCGAGTTGTTTTCTTCACGTCAGCAGTACATAAGAAAGTGATTATAATAGAAGGCCTGCAGCTTGCTCAGTCACGCGTTAGAGCTGTATTTCCTTTTTAGACACTGCGTTACCTTGGTTTGTTCGTTTGTTTACGGGCTTTGATCGTGAGTTCCTTGTTCTTCCTCATCTCTCCATGAACGAGACAACGACGTTAAAGAAAACAATGAGCTGCGCTGTCTATACCGTAGTTTGCTTCACAAAAGCAAAGACATCTGTAGGGGGCCCGCCACACAGGGGGAGCAAAATCACGACAGAGTGAGAACACTCGGGACACGCAGACAAGATATCTTCGCAAGTCATGCTGTTCAGTTTGTACTCTGGCTTTCGGCCAACCACGTCCTTCGGGGAGTTCATGGAGCTAAGGAACCGGAGTTTGACAAGGGAGGTGGAAATGGGGTTGCACCTCCCTGGTTTGATGGCAAATCCGTTCCGTAGTATACGTTGACCCACTCAACAAACAGACCGGGAGAAGTTTGCTCGACATCAAAATAAAGTCATCGACTTTAAAAGTTGTACAGCGATACAGTATTGGCCGCCGAGTTTATTGGAAAAACAAAATATGCGTTCAAACTTGTGGTCTTCACCAATTTCTGTTGATTATTTCACGTAAAATGATGATGGTGATGATGGCGGAATGTGATTTCGTTTAATGTGTTTGTTTGTTTGTTTTTGTTTTTGTTTTTGTTTTTGTTTTTGTTTTTGTTTTTGTTCTTGTTCAGAGAAAGAACAATGAAAATAAAGGGAATTTTTTATGCTCACTGTGGCTGAAGCATATGGTTGGAAGTACAATGTATGTACTAGCAACAACACAATATCAACAACATGCTGTGTTGTAAGAGCAATTCCCTCACCAGAGGTCCGTTTCATGAAAGTCTTATGAGAGAATTTTCGCTCATAAGACACACATCTTTCATGACATGGATTTGAAAGTCTCTGCATACTTATGAGCGACTTAGCCATCCTGAGGTTTACAAAGACTTTTATGTCATGACTTCATGAAACGGAACCCTAGTAATAAGTAAGAAAATACATACAGTATATCTGCGGTCATCTATTTTTTTGAGGAGGTGGCTGATTTTTTTTTCCACCTCTAGCCACAATAGCACTATTTACTCCCCTCCCCATCCAAATAGGTACCTTCTCGCTCCGTCACGAACCCTTTACTGAAGTAGAGGTAAATAGGGCGGAGGACCGATTGATGCGCAAATAGTCGCCGCATTGTTTTGTTTCCATGGTGATGAGATGAAAAACTTATCAAGGCTACACATGCAGGTGAAATTCAAAAGACCTTAAAACAACACGTCTTCTCGCACTTGTTTGTGAGAGAAGGAAAATTTGGTTATTGGCCTTTAAAGTCACATGAAATGTTATATGTTATGTTGCGGAATGGTTTATATTTAGCAACACTGATCGTCTCAGCTATACTGATTGTATGCCAACTTCCGCGCGCCAATGTCATTACGGTAAAGTAATTTAAAACAAAGATAGTTTACTTTATTGAGGATGAACGTATCAAATGAAAACCCCAGTTATAGCTACGATGGCAAATGCATGTACATTTCAACTAAATCTGGCATGTAGTGGTTCCCTATTGTGATTATATCAAAAATCATAAATATAATGACACATTGTACTCTGAATTTTGTTAAGAATAACAGTTAATTCAATCACAATATGAATAGGCTATATATTCTGGAGACTACACAGCACGTGAATTTGGAAAGGGGTGTCCAAGCGAGCCGCTTAAAATTATTCAATCATAGTTCTTTTTTTATGTATTATAAATGCCAGTAAAAGGAAAGCGCTGTTCCGAAGTACTTGTAAGAGTATGAATGGCTATAATCGTATAATGAACTTTTGATTTATATCCACTCGAGGAAATGCTTTGTTACCGAATAGGACTATATCTTATATTCAATGAAATACACTTACATCTATACTGGTTAGGCGATTAGGAAGGTTCTTAGGCAGTAAAGTTGACATTCAAGTACAATTAAAGAGAACGCTAAATTTTTACTTCCCAAATATGAAGACCAGAATGAGATTGTCTGACATGGGAAATACAGTGATGGGGACTAGAAAAGGCGGTGTCCCTTTAAGGAACGCAGGAGAGGAAACGGCCCAGCGGCGGTCCAAACTCAATCCCATGTAGGGTTATTCATATACATGACCGTATGAGTCTATACATCTGCAGTGTGTATAGCGCCAGGAAGACATTGTGTGAAGCCATGAGCATTTCATGTCACTCGTCAGAAGTGAGAGGACTCGTACTAACAGGGTCAAATCTGGTTACCACCTGCGTTCTATTTGAGTGAAATGTTATAGCCTTCCACCAAGGCGCACGGATAAATATTTCCGGGTAAGCTGCTCGCTGCTCGCAACTACACACAGCCCTGTATGTCGCAGCACAGGTCGGTGAGGGGCTCTTTTCTGAAGAGCTAAATATCTGAACATTGTCTCACTCGAGAGTGATGGGCTAATGTAAATAAAATAGCGATCAAATTATAATCCCGGTCTTTCTTTTTTCCAGAGAAGCCTCTTTAGTGCTGTCACTGCTCTACCAGAGGGCACTTAGTACCCTCACTTCGCCAAGCGCCCATTATTATACCTGGATCGAGAGGGAGCACATGCACATCGTGGGTAAAACCATCTCGTCCAAGGACGTATAGGCACTTGAAGGGATTCGACTTCGGATCTCCGCACGAAAGTCAAGCGTCTTATCCGTTATACCCACAATTGCGTTCGATCAGTGATATTCCATTCCGCCATGCCTCCGTCACCACGGCTGATTAAATTCATCAATGTTGCATCGTACATTATGAACGAATCGCGCAGGGTGCATACAATGCTACCATGTAAGACTCTTACAGCATTAAAACTTGCTATTGTTATAACCGTACATGTATTCACAATATATCTTTGGAATAGGCTTTATGCATCAATAGCATTCGTATCCCGCTCTATAACTGCTCCCACCGAGTCATAGGATTAGTAGGAAGGCACAATAATAATGAGAACAATAATATTGATGATTATAATGATAGTATATAGCCAGTATGATGATAATGGTTATCATAAAATATATAGGACTACATACTATATAATATATATATATATATATATATATATATATATATATATATATACAATTCTTCTCCTTCTTTTTGAGGCGCTGATTTTTTTCACCGGAAACAAATCAATTCATTCGAATATACCTGAAATTTAATACCAACATAAGAAACATAACTACATTTCAGTTTTAGGAGGTACATGAGCTCGTATCTCCTTTGGCAGTCACTTAAATTGAGGAGAACATTAAATTTTCTCTTCCAAAAGATCAAGACTGGAATCAGATTTGGTCCGACATGGGAGATAACAATAAATGATGGGGACACACGGGAAGCGGCATTGCAGGAAATGAGCCGACGTCTAGTCTAAACTCAGTCCGATGTGGGATTATTGTCGTGCAGGATCGTTAACTTGGTCCATACATCTGAACAATACAGCGCCAACACGACCATTCTACAGATACTAATCTCAACCACATTCATTTCTTTAATCGTCACCACGATGTGGTTATTCTTTATGATGATAGAGATTTGAGATCATTGAAGGTAAATGTTAAATGGATTTTAAAAAGATAACAATTGGCAGTGCTGACTCTTCAAGAAGCTAGAAATTATTTTCCTCGACACCATCATGGGGGTCACAATCATATCCTCCCTCCTCCCCACTCCCCCTCCCCGCCCCCCTCCCCCACTCCCTCACTGACGACGTTCGCTTGATCTGTCTCTACCCGAGTGCCTTATTTCCGGCGTTCATGCATCATACTGTGTTTTCCATTACGATTAACTCTAAAACACTAACACCGCTTGGCAGGCCTGAGAAGGCAGCTGTTCATCATTAATTAGCTCGCTTCCAAATTCCTCACACTGTAGTGTACTGAAGAAGGAAGAGAAATAACGGAGATAGTTATCAGGCAACATAACAACCTTCATCCATCAACAACAGCTTGGTAAAAATATCCATGATAAATATGGAATGATTGCTTCGCCGGGGAAAGTTTTGCTTTACGTTAAAGATGATGAATCCAATTCCTCGGCTCTTCTCATCAATATCTGCCTGCTCCGAAGCAAAACCAGATTGCCAATTTCCCTCATCCGGCTATACATGTATTATAAACCCCATCAGGGTCTAGTAGTTTGGTGGAAAGTGACTGGCTGAATTATTAACTTAGTAAATACATCCATACATCAATCAATCAATTAGTATAAATTAATTTCCTTATCACCACTTGATGGTGTACACAATTTCTATAGAATGTAACGACTGAAGGTTTTCAAAGATCTGGTGAATTGAGATGCTGTTTGTAAACAGACACAAAATTAGAAAATTACAGCAGTTGAAACAAAACACGGATTTTTAACAAAATACCCATCATTTCCACCAACAAAATAAGAAAGCTGAAAACACTCAAAATTAGCCGGCTCGCAGACAAAAAAAAAACAAATAGATGATTACCGATCAGCTACACCCGATGTTTTGCCTCGGAGATTTCCATTTTGGCCCTGAACGTCTGTGATCACCGTCAATCGTCGACGAGAACTTCCACCCAACTCTGACGTCGACAGAGGACTGTACGACGACGATGACCATGACGAATAGAAGAGCACGGAGAGAACCAGACTCGTCATTGCCACTGCGAAGAGAGCAACCCGACGTCGAATTCGGAAGAAAGGCTTGAAAGCCATGGCGTAGATAGGCCCTATAGAGAGCAGCAAAGCAAAACGAGGCCAGTGCTCAACGACGAGGCTTTAGGCAAGTCGTAGTGGTGGATGAGGCAGGCGTTTGTGACATCGTTCCCTCGTTCGACGTCACGGAGTCACTCGTACGAGCTGACACGCGCCAGCAGTGAGCGTAATGCCACTGATAAGGTTGCCATCGATCCGGCGACGATCTGATAACAACAGCAATTTCAGCAGTCACCACCAATATCACACATGACGACAATAATATTCACGATTACAGAAGCCCACGGGCAGAAGCCATGCACATAACAAGAACAGGCGAAGAAGCTCACGCCGAAGATTCTATCGTAATTAGGGACATTAACAGGACAAAGGTGTCATATCCGCCAGGGATTACATAGTAGAGCAGGTTGTTTGCTAACATTCGATTCGATGATGCGAGATTGGTAGACGGAAAAGAGAACGAAGTTGTTGAGGTATATCGATTCTCAGTATTGGCAGTCCAATGAGTCAGCGTAGACCGAGAGAAATACTTCGGAGTCTACATTGAGGATGTTCTCTGTTCCGTCCAGCTTGCAGTGTTTAATATGACAATTCACAGAGGATATGTCTGATGTTTAAGAGATGGCTGCTGCAGATGAATCAGCGGAAAACAACACAGTCACTCAGGTCAGCTGCGACACAATAAACGTCAACAATGTTGTAAATCTTAGGGCATAGGGAGAGACTGAGTAACAGACACAGTTCGTGGCAGAATGACGGAATATTCACGCTACACGTTCCCACAATTTCTGTTCGTGGACCGCCGAACAAGAACTTCTACTCGAATGAGTCTGCAGTCGTTCGAAGTGGAAAGTGATCTCACCCTCTCTCGCGAACTCGACGAAATATTGCTGATCAGGGCTCCACCTCTATGGTTTGATGAAAGAGGCACTAGTATTTAGATACCTCCCTTGCCTTGTTAGATAGGCCTATGCTGGCTACAGCTGCATCTGTCTGTACTGCTGGCAAAGGAGGTACAGTTTATTGTCAAGAAAGCAGCCGTGAATACAGGACACCAGCAGAGAGCCATGTTAAAAAAAGATAGACTGGAAAGAAAGCGATCTTGATCACTTGCAAGACGGTATTCTCGCGCGACAGGCCTGACAGACTCTGTACATCATGCAGAAAGGAAGTCTGAGTTGAAGCTCCATGCTGTGTGTGTGTATATATGTGTGTGTGTGTGCAGTGCTTGTGTGGAGTACAATACCGTGCTGGCTTACTAAACGGCATCGCAGAAAATTCCACCGAGTCCCATTCCCCATTAGGCCGGTGAACTCGAGTAAGTTGAAGACGACGTGTATACATGTGAGGCCCGTAATGTCCTTGTTATGGTATATGACAGATGAATAATATCCCGTATACTCAGCCCAGCAGGCAGTGGAAATACGGAAGTATATAACATTCACACTCTCTGTCTTTTCAGGCCCATAACGAGGATATATACATACATACATATATAACATATGAAGACTTTGTTCGCAAAAACCGATAAGTCCATATTTGCCAAATGGAGATATTTGCGATTAAAGGTCAAGAAAAATAGAGAGAGTAATAAGAAAATTGTTGCTTCTTTTGACCATAACTTCAAAAATGTACCTTGATATATAGTGACCAATATATCATTTAAAAGGTATTATTTTGTACTTTATGACAGAGACCGTACTTCAAAAACTTCAAAAATGGACTTATCGGTTTTTGCGAATAAACTCTTCATATATATATCATGAAGGGGGTGTCAAAATTCAACTGAATTCGATTTATATAAGAATAATAGTAGACATTTATAGAGCGCCTTTTCCACTGGATGCAAACCGTTATGACATGTCATCCCTGGTCGCCATAGGAGATAAAATATATACAAAATACCAGGCAGTGACAGTATAAGTCCAGTGCACATTATAGGAACATCAAAATAGATAAGTCTTCAAGTTTTGTTTGAAATGATCAAGTGTGGGTGAAGATTTGAGAAGAGGAGGGAGCTTATTACACAGCCTAGGAGTAGAAGAAGAGAAAGCTGCATCTCCGGCTAGTTTTTTCGTGTGTGGTTGAGTGAAGGTAACGGATGATGAAAGACGAGTGCCCCTAGAGTGAGAGTGTCGTACCAGACACTCCCCAATATACTCTGGAGCTCTTTCTGTTAAAAAAACAACAAACAAAAGTCCGAACTAACCATATTTCGTTCAAATCAAAATTTGACAAGAGGTGACAGAGCAAATAGTATAGCAAGAAGAAACAGAGAGGAAATAGACACGAATCTGAAACAAACAAAAAAATGATATGACTGGGTGCATAACCTACATAACTGCCAATAACAGATATTATCAAATCTTATGTTTTCATACTTCTTGAACTGGAACTAGTGGACCTTTCTTAGGGAGTCAACCGAGTGGGGTAGGGTCTGCGGGAGTCGGGGTGGATATATAATACTATATAATATATAATATATAATATATAATATATAATATATAATGTATAATGTATAATATATGATATATAATATATAATATATAATATATTATATATTATATATGATATATAATATATAACATATGATATATAAAATAATTTTGCTGTTGGTCCTTTGGTTAGATTTTCAGCAAATAATGGTAGATCGAGGAGGTTCAAGTTCTGAAGTTCCAACTACAACATTATTATTCAAGCAGCTGTCAGTTTTCTGTGGATGTAAAAGAATTACTTTTGATGTTCGATGTTAATGAAGCCGCTATCTTTCTGAGCAATTTGAAGATTCATTTTGAACACTAATATGACATCGAGTATTATTCAGATTGTTTACGTATTAAATAAAAAACAATTTCCCCTAAAAGCGAAAGTCAATCCCGTCCACAAGCTTATGTGCAAACGTGTGGATCAGAGCTATACATTGGGAAAATGTTTGAAACTGCAAGTACCCTCCCTTAAATCCGATTTTATCACCTTTCCGCTTAATTCCGACAAATAAAACTGATACGGCATCATCTTCAAGTATATGTAGCTCTCTATTCATCAATATGTCAGATTAGTGTCCGGACATGCCAAAGCAGTCCAATAATTTTGATTTTAATTTCATCAATCTTTGCGCAATTTCTTTTCGCACATCACCATGTCTACACCATCATGTATCGCTCATCTTTCAAAAGTAGGGATTGCGAAAAGTAATTTCCATGATAAAGGTGTATCCATTATGCAATGACACATGAATCAATGTGCTCCTATCATTTTGTGATGAGGTATAGATCCAGTTTGGCTCAAACTTCTAATGTTTTGGGTGGAGGCATCGAAGAAGGGATCAAAGTAAATGAGAGAGTTGTGAATCCGTCTCTGGGTAGATATACACAGTTTCATGAAAGTTATCGTTACACCTTTTTTGTCAAGATGCCATAACGCGGGAGCCGGCTGTCATCTTTCAGAAGCAGAACAAAAATGGAAACATGCTCGGTGCACAGCTGTGCGCGATGGACGGCGCAAAATATTTTAAGAGTTTGGTTGCAAAACGAATTAACTCCATTCTTGTCAATTTGGGACAGTTGAGATTAGACCTGATAATAACAAAGAAAATGATCAGAAAATACAAATAATGTGGGATATTGTCAATCATAACTTCAGGAATATTCCTTGCTCGGCAACATTATCGTTGATTCGCTCCATCTGATGATAGACTCACTTCAAAATGTTAAAATATGACGTTTAACCCCGTTTTGGCATGCTTGGGTCAAAATCTTGTCTTTCCTCATTACTTTCTGGCTCCCTGACTTTGTGAAAGATTCATCGAGAGAAGTGGAATATCCTATGAATGTCCTCACTCCGTACAATCAGCTATTGTTGTTTTCTGGGAAGTACCAAGGATTTTTTCCCCTTTCCCAGTCGGTAGTTCACCCTGTCTTTCACAATGTGATGATGTGAGCTTAATTGGCTTGAGAGCAGGTCAGGTTGAGAAAAATCACACTTCAAATTATTACCACAGTTACGCCCCACTTGCCATCATGCCAAGATCGACATAAGGCATGATATCAAAACCAATACCATCATCACTGCGTTATCTTTCATTATTGTAATATGAATCATTTTTCATTAGCAAAACTGCAAAGTTTAATCAACTTTGGTATAGATCTAACCCTGGTAAGGAGAGTCTAGCTATTATATATGACATCATGCGTGCTACTGCCTGATCCCCCATAATCGATGCTCTGCATAAAGCAGAGATAACCGCACACAGTGCGCTAGAAAGTACGGACAGTGGGCGTGGACCAGTGCTGTATATTAAGACTGGCTACAGACCAACACAAGAGGTCGCTATTGTAGAAAGATCACCAGCAGGCATGACCGTATTCCTTCCTCTGCTGTGGTTACACTGTGTTTTGATGAAAGGTTTTGTTCCCCAAAAGGAAAAACAGAAAATGAAAACAGAATTGTATAATCATGTGTGATTTCAGCTTTTCTATAATCATGAGGTGAAATAATTAATGAAGTTTTAGTGAATGTATTTTTTATCAACAATCTCGTTCTATTAGATGTAATGTAATGTATTGTAATGTAATGTAATGTAATGTAATGTAATGTAATGTAATGTAATGTAATGTAATGTAATGTAATGTAATGTAATGTAATGTAATGTAATGTAATGTAATGTAATGTAATGTAATGTAATGTAATGTAATGTAATGTAATGTAATGTAATGTAATGTAATGTAATGTACAATGTAATGTATTGTGAATGTATGACAAGAGGAAAGAACTAATATCATTTTTTTTTTTATATATGGGTATTTTATTTTATTTTTTTCCCTTCTTCCTCCTTATGATTGTCAACTTTAGCTGATTATGTTAACAAATGATCCTAATTGATGTCTTAAGTTAACTCATTTGTATATATATCTGAAACCATTCCCCCTCTTAGAGATGGCATCATGAGAAGTGGGGGGTGGATTATAGTCTTAGGTTGTATATCCATGCATCTTTGAATTCAGTTTCAGTAAGTTTTGATTTCTCCGCTTCTATAAAAGAAATCAGCCTTATGTCAATATGAAAGATATTCACAAGTCATGAAAATATAAACAACAGTTACTTTTCAAAATAAACAATTGTGTAAAATAATACGTACATAATGCATGGTATTATATGAAATTTGCGCTGAAGTTAGGTTTTCCCTCGCGTGTGATACTTTCTGACGTTTTCTTTTTTTCCTTTCTCTCTCTTAGTATTTTTATCGATGATACCTGAAAATTCGTAAGATGTAAAAACAAGAATCATTGCGAAAGGATTTGTTTATTGTTATTTCATTGTTATTTACATTTGCCGTATAGTATGATATAATGATATATCACTATATTGCAAGGTATACCTTGCAAATTTTTTTTCAGGAAGTGATATCATAGACTCAAAGAAAAGGAGAGACAAAAAGAATGACGAGATAGTATTACTGTAGACAGTGAGAGAGAAGGGGTGCAGAGAGAGAGAGACCTTCAGACAGAGACAGACAGACAGACGAACAGACAGACGTTGATCCCCAAATTTCTCACCGGAATATCATTTCATAATTATCTTATATGGTTTATTTCCATTTTGTTTCGTTTTCTTCATTTTTCTTTTTCGGGTTATATACGATGTAAAAATTTTAACAATTAAGATTCAATGGCATTTTGTTTTTCTATTAATTTGTGTTTCTCAATTTTTGTTCGTCTTGTTCGTTTGACGAAGCTAATTAGCTTCCTTTTACAATGAGTGAAAATTCACAGCATTCCATTTTCACTGTCACATTCATTGTCCTGTTAATGAGCATAATAATTAAAGGCATGATTTACCATTTTGCAGATGAAACAAAAACCCAACTTAAATGCTTTAAAATAGTTCTAAAATGTGAGTTAGGAATAGAAACAACCAATGTAAAAATATGAATCAGTATGATTAATGTTATAAGTATATTGTTGAATATACAAAGTGGGAACAATAGTTATATTAAAAATGTTTCTAGACTAAACCGACTCTACAGTTATGGTTAGGTAAGAAAAATAGTGATATCTCCTTATAGTTTAAACTTTATTGCAGAATTTTACGTGGTAGGATGTTCTGTGATACAAGTGACCTACACATTTGCATCAAATCTGATCTCGAACATTTTTTAAATCACTACTCCCAATGGTAAACAGCACATTTATGGAATCTTACTTTCTTTGAGCCCCTTTCCATGCGAATGATGTAATTTGCAAATGCTACCACAATATTTAAAAACTAAAACCATTTTTCCCTTACCTGCATTCCATTATGTTAGAATCGTGACGTTTGGCTCTGCTGTGTACACCGCATTATTGTGTAATAATAATATAGACGTATATTACATGACGGCATATGTGCACGATCGTCAATATCGCATGTACCGGAAGACGGTATATAAGAGAAGCCGAGAAGGAGAAGGAAAAAACAAAAAAGTGCCAGGACCTGGCCTGAGAATTTCGCTGTTTGTGGAATATAAGCACTATTGTATAGTCGGACCACTTGGAACAGCACCAAAGCGCAGCCATAATGACGTTGGAGGACGCGGGTGTACCCGACCGAGTGCAAACACTCCTGCTCAGGACGGCGAGAATCCTCAAAAGAAGTATTTCATAGACGTCTCAGGTTCCAGGATGAAACACGACGTCATGTTAATCTCTAGTGACATCTTTTGATGATAAAGACAGTAATGATAATCATCATCACCACCGCCATCATCATGGTCATCATCATCATCATAGTCCTCATTGTATTCATCATCATCATAACAATGATTAGTTATGCGCCAATATATATTATCCATCATGAATAGATGCAGAGAAAGGCAGGCAGAAATTATGAAGAGAGATTTTATGAGAAAGAGGATGAAGGAGACATTTTACAAATATTTGACTTCAACCTTGTAGTGAAGAAATCATGTCCCTGAACAACATGGAATATCATTTTATCCGTCGATAATTTAGAATGGCAATTATTTAAGCTTTCCCCTATAACTCAAGCACTCAGGCACCTTTACATTTTTATACAATGATGGCTTTCCTTTTTATTTTTTAAAGATATACAATCCAACACTCATATCTTTTGCCAAAAATGTACCTATATAATAAAGTGTAATCCAGCTCCATGTTGAAAGTAATCGAAGATAATTATAGAAGTTTCTTAAAATTTGGATATGAAGAAAGTTAATGGACTTCAAAGTTCGCAGGCTTTCATGCATGAAGTGCTATGGCATATAGTACTCATGGTAGTAGCATCAGCACCTAGATACGAGTCACAGTCCCCGTAATCGCCCTGTTATTATACTCTTTTTTTATCTTTTATTGATATCAAAAAGAAAAACTTGAATATACTAATCGCATCAAATTATCATTGTCGTAGCCTATCAATTGTAACTTTAAGGGGACAAAAACTGAAAGTACTGAAGTAATATGAATTTTCGACGAGAGCATGATTTTTGCAACATTTTGTTGATGAAACTTCGGATAAAATTGTACCTTGTAGGATACCCTCTACATCAAAATCAACTTAGACGTGAACCTGAATCACACAATAGCAATAAGGAATAAATGCTAAACCTTAAAAACAATTCACACTGGACTTCTAGGTATGCTAAAGTAGGTATAGGTCCCATGCAAAGTAGATCCTATACTTTATAAATAATAAAGAGTAATTTCATGAAAAAAAGTTAATACTAAATGCTGTTATCAGCCACTAAGGAGTGAATAAATTCCTGACACATTAAACACATAGACGTCGAACATAATAGGCTATCAACAATGAATAACGGGCTCTGCACCCTGTACTTAATAATTTATAAAGCAACGAATTATTTCAGGAGACAAGAATATCTAGACATTTTGTTATGGCGTTTATAAGTTGTCAAGTTTTTGCGATGGGGTCTCTAGATTACACGAACAAGAAATTATATAGGGGCCTGCAGACGATGATCCCTCAAAATGTTATATATTCATTTGGGTCACGTTGGTCGTTGATATTTCAATTCAATTCAATTCAAACTTTTTTTTTCATTTTTCGAAAGGAACACAGACATTTCACTTTCTTTGGTAACAGAAAATAAGGTTAAATAAGCAAAACAAAGTAAACTGAGAAGAGTATAAAATAACCTTTTTATTATATTTCCCACTCATCGGACAGACATTAATATTAACATGCACACAGTCATGTTATAGTGCACTCCCCCGCCCCCCCCCCCACACACACACAAACAACAAACACACAAACTCACGTGGTCATTCTGCACCGCATGCGCGTTCCCATTTCTTTGGGAAAAGGGGCATAGGCCTACTATACTAGTATTCGATGGGCTCAATTTAGGAAAAATCTCGAAAATCATTGAAAAAGGGGGTCTTTTAGTATTCTTTCCCATATATCTTTAACCAGGGTAGTTTTCAAATCTTTCCCCACCAAACCTGAAGTAGGATCCCGAATAAGCCTTACCCCCCCCCCCCCAAAAAAAAAAGTCCGAAATAGGGGTAGTGCGGCTTCTTAATGTTTGCCCACGTTTTCCCGAATGTGCTTTACTGTGGATGTTTTGCTGCAAAGTACACGGGGCTGGCCCTCAATTCGTTTCTCAGGGAAGTACATCTTTTGTTTTGTTTTTGTGTTTGTTTCTGGGTTTGTTTTGTGTATGTGTGTGTGTGTGTGTGTGTGTGTTGTTGTTTTTTTTTGTGTGTGTATTCGGCATGAGAAAGTACTGTCCATGCAAATGCTCATGGAAATGTGGAAACTCTTCACCTGGACACTCTTCTTTCATTAAAGAGGTGATTTTGCTAACTTTTCTTCCAAAGTGATACAAGGGTGGGGGAATTTTGATGGCGTCCCTTCCAAAAGCCCGTGATAGGGGGTCAAATCCTAACCCATTTCCGTCCCTCCAGGGGACATCTCTAAGAATCTGGAACAATATTATTAAGCATTTAGATATAGAATATGTGTATATGAATGACCGTCTATAATGGCCGCGGGTGCACATCACTCTCATTCACGAACACAAAATAATGAATTCATCAGTTTGTAAATCTGCTTTCTTCCGTCCACACTATTTTCCCTGCCACGTGTAGCATAAAGCGTGGAAATAAGTTGTTGGGGGTTTTGTCGGGTTTCGTTGCTGTTGTTGTTGAGGTTCTGTTCTGTTTTGTTTTGTTTTTCCAGACGGATCCGGCAGCTGATATGACCCAGTAATAGCATACCTATCATTTCAACCGTGATAAAATGTACTCCTCTTCCATTTTCTGTGAGCAGCAAACGTCGTCACAAGCGACTTACTGTCCTACAGAGAGGCGCCCAGAACTGCAGCAGTGAATGATTAAAAAGCTTGGTAGCTTTTAGTTGGTTCGAACAAAAATCTGAAAGAGTGGAGTTTCACGTTTTCTTCTGCTGGTTTTGTGCGTGAGGGGCAAAGAGGGTCATACTTCAGGATCGAAATAAATTACTGTATGTACTTCCATGACGCATCGTTCCATTGCGCATGCGCAAGTTGAACTACGATCTCTAACGTGGCGATAATACGCTCAGCACAACTGACGACGAGGCCCGGCTGGCTAAATACTATCTGATTGTAATTGGAATTATTAATCGTAGTGTTTTGGAACCAGTCAGTCGACAAAATGTCTTCCTCTGGAGACTTTAACAATCCGTTAAGGAAATTCAAGCTTGTCTTCCTAGGCGAGCAGAGTGGTAAGTTGTGCCGGCTAGAGGCCGAGAGGCGACGCCCGGCCCCCTTGATATTCGTTCACATTTTGTCCGCAGTCTCCGTAGACAAACTGCTGGTGCTGTGTGTAGTAAACCCGGGCCGAGTGTGAAACTGTGATATATTTACTGTAAAATGTTAGACATACTTAAGTAGTCTATGGAAGAGTACCTCGTCTGCCTTGTATCATTGTACAGTTGGAGTAATTCTGGCCATCATGATAAATTCCGTAAATGAGTTGTATTCACCAGATATGCATGTTTTTCCATTAGATTAACAGTATTGATGAACAACTTCTGGACTGGAGGTCTATGCTGAAGAGAGCATAGCCATCATACACAGTCTAGCCATAGAGTGTCTAACACTTAACAGTCGATAGACTATATATTTCACTAGGGCAACACTGGGCCTACACTACACTAACAGTAAAAGAAAAGTACAATTACAACTACAGTACTTGAAAGTAGCTAGTCACTGCATTACAAACTGCACTGCACTGCCTGCTAGCTTATAGAACCTAGAGTCGCTCACAGAAATGTTCTCATTTCACCATGAAAGATTGACGCGCATCAATCTGGTTTTATCATTTAATACCAAGATGGTAACTTTATTCAAATACATCTCGTGGTTACTATTTCTAGAGTGTAAATGAGATAACTTTAATAGTTTCATTCAAGTGTAACAAACGTAAGCCACCCATTGTGGCATAATTCAACCACAATGCTGTCCAAAACTCAACCGCCTGCTACATGTAGAAACCTACATGTGATGCTTTTGTGCACGGTCATACCTTGGTGCGGGGCCGATATCTTCAAAATAAATCATCATATGTGTATGTACATTTGTATGTATGTAGAGTGTGTACATGTGTACAGCATGTATTTGACATGTGATTGTTTCTTTCAAGAATTTATCCCATTTTAGCTGCCCAAAGGTGCAAGCGCGCAAGGCAGCGGAGTTGTGTCAGTACATGATAAAACAGGAGAAAAAGTCTAATTCATGTTGGGATGTTGGTCCATCCATGATTGATAAATGTTGTGACCTGAATTATGCCCACATACATATATATCCATAAATTTGTAGGTGTTGGTGATCTACATACAAGTTTTTTGCACATGTATGATTCAGCTTTGCACTTCTACTCTATAGTGCCTGAGTCGATATTGTGTTAAATTTTATGAAAAACAATAATGCAGACACACATGTGTAGGCCTACAGATATTAGAGATATAAAGTAATTAAACAGAGTATCAAGTAATCCAATCGTCTCATTGACTGCCTTGTGCATGTATGTGATGCTTTGAGAAATTGGCGAAAGTTTTGCAAATCATTTGCCAAAATGTCTAGCCACATGCTAGGATTTTATTTTTGTGACCACTCATGGTCTGAGATATACAACCTTCTACACATGTACATGTATGAGTACCCATACATAGTACTTGATGTATTGCACATGATTACTGACAATTATTGCTGGTCCTTGCATTCTTCTTGTCAGTTTTGGCATTGAGTTCATTTTTCAACAGTCTTATTCAGTTAAATTAGCAGTGTGGTGCTACATAGGACATTATAGGAGTTTGCCATGGACACGTATACATGCGTTTCTATCATACAAGTTTTCCTCAGAAGTACAGTGCTTTTACATCTTATTTCAACCCTAATGATGTTGACCACATCATTCTTAGAGTGTTTGTTTGTTTGTGTGTTTGTTTGGTTTGTGTGTGTGTTTGTTTGTGTGTTTGTTTGGTTTGTGTGTGTGTGTGTGTGTGTGTGTAGAAAACCTGTATAGCTTATTAATTTTGCACTCCTACACGTACATGTATATATGCTTTAGAATTTTCCTGCCCTCTTGTGTTGGTAATGTAGTTTACGTGGACTGTTTCTTTCAGAATATGATAAATTTGATATTCTTTACAATAAAAAAATGCCTTAAAGATCCATGTTGTAACAATTGCATAATATCCCTCTTCCCTGATTGCACAACACGCCACACTAAGTACTGCATTCCGTTGAGTTTGACTAATCTTGTGGGCAAACTACATGCAATGTACGCATGTATGTGGACAGACCAATTCAGCATACAGTACTGAATAGCATACTGACGTGGTGGGGCATTTTGTAGTTTTCTCTTCATAGTCTGGAGTTGTTCCGCATGTATTTGAAATTAGTTCTTCTTGCTTTCTTCTTGTAATTATTGCCACCACCATTTTCTTCAGCATCATCATTGCCATCATCACCTTAACTCTTAACGTGCCATGGTCGCCGAACGGCGACCTTAGTCCTGACGTGCCATGGTCGCCGATCGGCGACTAAGAAGAGCGAGAAAAGCATTGGTCATTTAAGTTCTTGTGGTACCGTAATGCGTTACACCAAGAAACTGCCACTGATATGTGCTGGTAGCTGATTAGCATAGCCATCGTTTGCACTAAAAATATGAGCATGCTTACATTGGAAAATTTTGAGTAAATACATGATTTTTCAGCTAGATGTATTTTTTTTCGCGTCGGGAAAATCCGCAGCGAGCGCACCCTCTGCGAGATGTGTATGGATCAAAAGTCTCATTGGTAAACCACGCGTGTGTATGCTATTGAATCTGCGTGTATTGTCTATGCGGTTCCACTCACATTGTTCCGCTTGGACGCTGTCCTGCGGGAAGCTGTTTTGATTTTGTCCCTCAAAGAGGGTCAGCTTAGGTTCGGTGGTCAAGTCTTTCATCCTTTTGTTTTGGTGAACGTCACTAATCGTCCCCACGCTAGCCTAGGAATTGCGAGGGGACAAAGGCCTGCCGATTTCAATAGAGTACCCCGCCCGCAGTCCGCTTAGACAAAAGGAGGATTAGTAGGTTTTTCCTTCTCAAGTGGACAAAAGACACTCTTGAAGGACCCGGGACAATTACTTTAGTTTGAAATACAGGATCTGGGACTAAAGGACTCAGATTTGGGAATGAATTTCTGAATCGGAAAGAGAAATTGCTAAGACAAAATAAACTGCCAGTATCTTAAAAATCATACAATTCTAGAAGGCAATTTTGTAATCATTTGAAAGAGGAGATGTTGCTCTAAAACTTTCTCACAGAGTCAAGGGAGCGTTCTATTGAAGAAAAAACACGGCTGACTCTTTTTTTCCCATACTACACAAAAATATGTAATAATTTTTTGATGTATCAATTATTTCTGCAATATTTCAGGATCAGGTAGATATTATGGCAAACTGACAACACGACGCGAAAGTACAAACATTTCTTGATACATGTTGTGTAGACCTCAATTCAAAACAGTGAGTAGATTCAGAGATATGGCGGTTTTAAATTTCATTGTCAGTCCAGTTTTGAAACGTTCTGGCGTTAAGTAAAAACCTCTGGCACGTTAGGGGTTTTGGGCCTGGCACATTAAGAGTTAATATGCACTGTTTTCATCATAATTTCCCACTTACATTATTTTGTAGTAGCCTGTCTGTACTTGTGTGGGTCAGTCATTCACAAATATGTGTTTTATGGTCTGATTACATTTGTACTTTGGTAATCGGTTTATGTGATCTTCAATGTTATAACATTTGAAAACTTCTCAATTTTATACACAAGCCTGTTTAAATTCAAATCCGTATAACAGCATCTACATATTATGTATGTGTACAATGTGTACTTGAAAGGCAATATTTCAAGAGTAAACTTTCAATCATAGCTTGAGTGATTAACCTCAACTACACTTGATTTGTTATTTCATTTTCTAGCAAAAAATTCTGTGGTTCTCATTGTTGGTTCAGAGTGGCAGTTGATTATGACAAGTTGATTCAGTGCTAAGTACACATTGATTAGTGCTGAATAAGTACTGGCTAGTACCGGTAATCAATAAACCTGTGCAAAGCACATCTTTGTCCAAAGGCATGAGGGAAACTCAAGTTACTAAAGTGGTGGAAACACAAAATCAGATTTCTTTGAGGACGTGACAGACAATATCATAAGGAAGCCACATGTACTATGATCCACAGTTGTTACTCTCACTCATACAATTAGTCTCTGTAATTTTAAATGTTTTCATTTCCACTTGAAATTTCAGTACATTAGCATTTTTCTCATGTCTGTGTTGAAGTACATGTAATCAGTCAAGGACCGAACATAATGCACATCTCATTAGTACTCTAAGACAGTGCACACCTAGGAGTATTTTTTTCATACTATGTGTCAGTTTCTGTGAGTCAAACATTCTGTATGAGAAACATAACTGCTGTGCATACAATGGATGATGCCCTATAACAGTTTCTGGGACAGCTATTGGGATTGATACCGTACACTTTAAGACCGAATGTTGCACAATCCAACAAACATCTTTATGCAACTACAACATAGGCCCTACTGCATATTGCAAACTACATATATTGCATTGCTGCCTAAAGCAATATACATGTAATGCAGTCTCAGCACAACCTACAAATATATAGAAATATTTCCATTTTAGGGGAGATTTGCAGAGTAATATTTTCTGTAATTTGTATCACGCGTATGCATAGTTTGTGTACAGTACATCATTCATGGAAGGAACAAAATAATGCTTGTGGACTGTTATGGATTTTCACTGTATGATACTGGCAGCTGACCAAACAGCAGATTGAACTTGAAATTTAATATTTCTCTCCTATTAGATACAGGAATTGTGTACAGTTGTAATTAACAGCTCTGGCAGCATTCTTTTCTTATTAATCAATAAATATAATCAGATAAGAGAATGTGAAATAGAAAGAAGGGAAAAATAAAATGGAAGACTCATTTAAATGCTGCCATTGTTAGCAAATAAAAGTACCAATACCTCTTCTTGCAGGGCAAAAAACAAAAACAAAAAAACAGTATACTATTAATGAGAGATAGCTCTATAGATATCAATACAGATCAGTGGAAACTTGTACTGTACATTGTAGGTACGTGTACTGTACATTGCAGTTAGTCTTGCACTTTTTAGTTTATACATGTACAGTATGTACTTGTACACATATTACCATGTTACTTGCAACATTCAGGTGATAAGGTCATGCGCATTATTGAGCTCACATGCAGACCTGATAATTGTGTACTTGGTAAAGGGACAATAGTTTCCTTCATTCTAATGGGCTTGTTCTTGAAATTTGGAGTTTTCTATTTTCATGATTTATTCATGTTGTTGTGCCGTGAGCAAAACATTGAGCTTTAGAAGCTTTAGTATGTGGTGGCATACAGGTGCTCTTTGCTTTAATATGAAAATATCCTTGTCTTTGAAATGTCATGCAGTCGGAATAGAGTGTGTGGATGTATGTTATTTTCACCTGTGACTAACAGGTTTTATGCCCTCTCCTGTTCAAGTATGATGAGTCATGCTGTGTGTGATAACGCCATATTGGAAGCGGCATGATAAATGCAAGGACATCCTGCGCTGAATGTGCCAGTACTGTAAAGACAATAATGTATGCAGTTTACAAGCAAATGCCCAAGAGATAAATGCTAAGCGGAGTTGCTACACTTGATATGAACATTCTGTGCGACTGTATCAAATGGTCCCATATGCTGATATTTGCTATATTATGACTTTTATTTTCTGGCTGTTATTTATGAAGTGATCATTTAAAATGCAGCTTTCCGAACTTGTAACGACAGGTGCACAATTCAAGACTAGGCTGTACACACTGATTGTCAACACTATGAATCAATTGAGGTTTTATGTATAGGTGTTTACAAATAAATCTTTATTATCCTACAAATGTAAAACCAAAAATTGTACAGACATACAGTAAATAGAAACTAGATGTTACGTTTTATTACCATTCATTGCTTTGATACAAAGGTTCTGTGTACGTGCTTTGAGCAGACACTTGTCAGAAATTGCTTTTTCCTATTGTTTGAGTTCATTTTTGCAGTGTTGAGTGTTTACACCCCACGAATGGGGGAAATTTCAATCTCATATTCCACACAGTCATTGCTACATTGTACGTCAAGTGTGTGCACATGTGCAGGTGTGTGAAAAGCAAAGCAGCCGTGTGTCATAGTGATGTGTCATTTTATGAACTTCATAATGTTCATTACTTCAACTTAAATGAGGAGCACAGGGAAAACACAAAAAGCAGGACAGTACAATGTATTAAAGTGGATAGAGAGAGAGAGGCACTAAAGGCTGATATTCTGGCACTCATTTTCGTTTGGCACTTTTATGTGTAAGATATTTAACTCGACTAATTACTCTTAGTACTAAAGACATTTAACTGTGTTCAGTTTGTACAAAGTACAGTGTGTATAACTCATAGGTACTTTTAAATATTTCAGCATCATACAACTGTAGTACATTCATTCATTCATTCATTCATTCATTCATTCATTCATTCATTCATTCATTCATTCATTCACTCACTCACTCCAGGATTACCATATCAGCAATCCCGGAGTTTAGGAGCAGAAGGCAATGGATGAATGAATGAATGAATGAATAGGTCATGTATTCATACACTGTAGAACAAGAACAATGCCAATTTTGATCTTCTTACACATGAATTATTCATGACATTTTAATTCGAGTGCATTGAGAGGGTCAAGTAAGGTTCCCAAATGATTTTCTCTCCAAAGAGTGTTTATAATGTCAGTTCAGATGTGTGTGTTGGATGGAGACGACAAACTCACTACCGGTAATTGAATGTGTTGAAATTTGGTGACCTTCATAGTGCAGAGTTTCAAGTGAAAGCCACGTATGGTAGTTTATTATCAAGAATTGGAAACATTTTCTAAAAGAATGAGTTAAATGACACTTACGATTTGTTATAAGTTAACTTAAGTGTATTACTTTTATGTATTATACAACACCTATTTAGAATGTAGCCATGTGATTGGTTGATTGCTGATCACGTGACATTTAGTAAAAAATTCCATCGCACGCTCTGGCTGTCAGCCGTGCAATTTTGTTTGAGCAAAAATGGATAGCGCATGGCTGACGTCACCCATTTCCATTGACTCCTGTGTTAAACTCAAGATTGACTCAAAGTTTTTGTTCCATGGCACGGCTCTGATGTCACAATAAACAAACATTTGCTGCACGCACTCAACAATAATACAAGCATGCTTACAAGCGCGTACTTTTGTCACTCATTTTTGTAAACAACTTCGTTTCGCGTACAGTACGTACACGGTGATTGCGACTGTGCGGCTACTCATTCGTCTTTCACGGAAAATGGTTGCCACTTCTGTGCTAAATTCAAGAATCTGTGTGGACCAAATCTGTTGACGTTCGAGGTGTTGTATAAAACAAATAGTGTATGGTCTTTACTCGTGCAATGGAAAAAGATGTCGCACTCGTGACCATTCCATATTTGTATACTGTAGTACTGAGCATTCCATCCTCAGATTTTGGTTCTGATATGGTCACAGGCCTCAAAATTAGTTGCTGCCAGCAGCTGGTAATTATCAGATTTGAGCACAGAGGAAATCAAATTTCAAGTCCGGGGTAGGGAAAATCAGATTACCTGGTAGTACATTTCTGTGTAGTGTGCTAATCTGTTATTTGCAGTTTTTGCTAGACAGTGTCTTCACTTTGGTGAGCGTCTATATCCTGTGACAAGATTGCAAGCATGTACTAGATTACTAGTATGTGAACTGTGACTTTACACATAGATTTTATATATATTTAGCTACTTTCTTGTTTTGTATTTTTGTTTTGTGTTGTTGCTGTTTTTTTTTGGGGGGGGGGGGGCTGAAGGAACAAGGAGGGCACTATAGCAAATCACTAACTGTCCAACAAGAGGAAGAATTTATGTTGAAGTTATTGTTGTATTGATATTGGCTTTAATGACTACATTAAAAAAGTGACATGAATAGGGTGATTTTTCAAGGACAAAACTGACAGTGGCATGTACTGAGGTATTTGAAGGAAAATAGACTGCTCTTCAATGACAGCAAAGTTGTATTGCTTGGTTGTCTGCTGTTGTGCAGTTTAGTCTTGTTTGACTTCTAATACATGTACAGTGTACATTGCAGGCATCCTGTCTAGATTATGAAGAACTAGCTGACTGTCAAGCTCTCAGACTGTCCATTCCTGTCGTGTTCGTTGTCACAAAATCTTTCGACGCTCTGAAACAAAATGCACTAGTTGTGTTTGTTTACTGTTACAGTGCATACTTCTTATATAAAATCATTCAATTTCTGTTCCCCATGGGACAAAATGCAAATGAGAAGGGCTGCTTCCTACCTGTGACATGCACATAAGTGTATGTGTGCAGTCTGGTTTGTGTTTGTTTGTGTTTTTGTCTGCTCGTCTGCTGCTTGTCACGGTGAGTGCTGAGTTCCCCCCTTGCGAGAGGAGCAGACCTCTTTCTCCTCCTTCTCTCGGGCTCTTCTCGTCACAGTCGAACTTGTGCTTTCACTTGGTATGCACAGGCTGTCGTGACCTTTGCACCCGTGCTGCTCTTATGTGCTTCTTGCCGGGGGACCTGGTTTCCTGCTTGTGCGAAATTTCTCCGCTTGAATGTGAATGAAGTGGAGGCAATAGAATTTGGTCAGAAGCCAAACATTTAAAATGATATGCAGAAGTTACATCATGCAATTTCTTTTGTTCTATTCATTCCTTTGTTTTGTGTATCCAGTCAGACTTGTCTTTAATGGCCAGCCAAGGGAGACAGAAAAAAGTGGTTGTTGTAGACAGGTGGCCACTATAGACAGTGTCTGCTACATGCCTTTTCTATGGGGGGGGGGGGGGGGGGGGGGGGGGGGGTCAGTGGCATATATTACATGTGACCACTGTAGACAGGTGGCTGCTAAAGCAGGTTTGACCATACCTTTGTATTTTTGGAGCAAAATTTGGTTTGTATCCACCTGCCCTTAGACCCCACGAATAGAGTGCCTCTCATTAATTTTTATCCATTACAGCCATTTACATTCAAACTAAACTTCTGTAAAGCAACATATTTTTGCAGCAGGAAATTTTTATGAATTGTAGCCAACGGCCTTTCTTTGTGGCATGAACTTTTTGTGAATTGCCAACCTGGCATTCAGTGCATGTAATACAGACAAGAACTTTCGTATGCATTTTGATTTCATGAATCTGGGCTCTTGCAAAATACACAGAATTAAAATGCACGCAAACATTTCTCATTTTACAGTAGCTTGTATTAAAGGCAGCATAAGCCACATCATTGTTTGCCAGTTAGAATTGCGAGTTTAAAAGTTCCTTTGGCAGTTTTTGTGTCGTCTCCGTTCAGGACTTGCCTCTTTTTTGCTAAGGACAAGGTAGACACTTTGTTCGTCATGGTGAAATACAGTGTACTGCACTTCTGAACACAGATTGAATTTGACAGTTTACCATTACAGGCTGTATTTCAAGCAGCTAAGAGGCAATACCTCTCTGTGATCCTCATATTTATACCCCCGCCACACATAGTGTGACGGGGGTATAGGAATCACCGTGATGTTGGTGGGATGGGCGGGTGGGCGGTCGGTCTGTTGCAAAATCTTGCGTCGCGAACTCCTCCTACAGTTTTGAAGCAGTTTAAATGAAACTTAGGGTAAATGATGATATTGAGGTATAGATGTGCAAGACATGTTTTTTGTGTTTGTCGGACAATGCGTTGCCATGGTAAGCATAATTTTACCAAAACCTTGTGGATTGAATAACTTCCATAGTATTTAAGCAATCAATTTCAAAATTGGTATCTATGATGATCTATAGGTGTAGTTATGCAAGACACTCTTTGTGTTTGTACTTGACAAAGCGTTGCCATGGTAACCGCATGTTTTCTTCGAAATCTTTTGGAGTGAACAACTTTCACAGTTTTGAAGCAATTGAAATCAAATTTGGTAGGCATTATGGCCTTGAGGCATAGATGTGGAACACATAATTTTTGTGTTTGTCGGACAAAGCGTTGCAATGGTAACCATAATTTTACCAAAACCTTGTGGATTGAATAACTTCCACATCATTCAAGCAATTAAGGTCAATATGATGATTGGGCGGTAGTTATGCAAGACACCAATGTGTTAATATAAGAAAAATGTGTTGCCATGGTAACCACTCATTTTTGTATCAAATTGAACCATTTAATCTATGAAGGTGAAATTTGGTGCGTATGATGCTCTTTAAGTGTAGTTTTGCAAAATGTCCTTTGTATTTGTATCGGACAATGCGTTGCCATGGTAACCGCATGTTTTTTTTTAATCCTGTGGGGTGAACTTCTTCCACAGTTTTCAAGCAATTGAAACCAAATTTGGTAGGCATTATGGCCCGGAGGTATAGATGTGGAACACATAATTTTTGTGTTTGTCACACAAACCGTTGCCATGGTAACCACAATTTTACCAAAACCTTGCAGATCGAATAACTTTTCCATCATTCAAGCAATTAAAGTCAAATTTAGTATGTATCATGATCTAGAAGTGTAGTTTTGCAAGACACCAATGTGTTAGTTTAAGGAAAATGTGTTGCCATGGCAACCACTTTTTTTGTATCAAAATAAACCATTCAAGCTATGAAGGTCAAATTTGGTATGTATGATTGTCTTTAAGTGTAGTGATGCTGGGGGAAAGCAGGTTTCCATTTGCTGTAAGTTTTATACTCAGTGTCAACTCTGTAATTGTACATTATTAAACTAAAATTATTCTGTTTCCAATTCGACAAATATGCACAAACTTGGTACTAACGTCATTGCCCTCATGACATCACATACTATACAGCAACACTAGGGGTGGGGGCATTAATCACCTTCAGTGATAATTCTAGTTTTTGTCAGCTACATACAGGGCTTTTTTGGGGGGATGGGGGGGGGGGATGGGGGAGGGGGAGGGGGTTGGGGAGGGGGTGGGTTCGAACCTTTATAGCACTGACCAACAGAGGATGATAAATTTGACCAAAATTTTGTGCTATACGAATGAAGCCAAACTGAACAATCTACTTGGAGTACAGTGTACATGTGCAGTGTACAAGGTGCTAAAATGCAGTTCCTATAATTTGTCAGTGGTCTAAAAGATTGTCAATAACACCACTCTTGGATGATAATAGATGAGTAATCGGAAATCAATGCAGCACAGTATTGGATTTTCTTGCTTGGCATACAAGTGTACATGTTGTACAGCAGGCTACAAAGGTGATAAATGACAAAATTTCATGGTAGCTATGCACATCCAACCCATGTGAGTTGTCAGAGTGTCGTTAACATGGATACTAAAATGTAATGCATTCGTCAGGGTTTGAGACCTTGGCAAGCATTCTGATTCACTGTGGCTGAGCCTCTCGCCCTGTTGCTGAGCAGTGCCATAATATAATGCCGTAGATTGAGATGTGTGATCAATGTGGCATTGGCCTTCATTAGACTGTTGTGCTACTACATGTACAGGCTTGGACATAATCCAGTCGTGGTGCATTACAATTCATCGTAAAGGCTCAATAGATGTCTTTCTTCCCCCCCCCCCCACAATGTCCCATAATACAAATGTGTAAGCCTCTGCTCGACCAAATGATGTCTTGTAAATTGGTGAACAAATCAACAACAATAACAACAACAACAACAACATTTGTACACGAACAAGATTTTTCAATACAAGTGGAAAAAGGGGATTCACAAAACAGCACTAAATGTTGAACCGTGACAAGAAAAAAAAGATCATATAAAATGCATTGCTGGAGAAAATGGAGAAACTGCCAACCCCTGTGTCTTATGAACAGTAAGCATTCATGACATGTGAAACAAACTCTCCTGCTCGTAAAGAATGTGTGACTGTACATGTACAACTCCACAATTGTGGGGAAATGTATTGTGTGTATACAGCTCTAATTCACTTTATGTTTTCGAATATCAAAAAAAAATATATATATTAATGAAAAAAAAAATGTGTGCTCTTCTTCTCTTCCAAATCTAAAGCTGTGTGAATATCTACAGTGTATGCACTACTGTTGTATTTAAGACCATGTTTGTAGAAATGCCCAGTTTTACAGGCATACTGTAAGTTTCATAATTACAATGTATGCCATTATCGTGCGCTGGGTGGTAAGATCACCGAATAGTACATTTAAAAAAAAGATATTTGCTTTTACAGTTGCATAGAGCATGTCAGTGAAAACTTGATTCCTGTGTCAATTAATGTAATTGTCAGATTACAGTGACAATCAGTGTCCATTTTAAGTTGCTTTGCAATGTAACATGATGTTAATAGACTCATGACTTTAAAGGGGATGGTTAGTAACTGATCAGTGGGAATGCTGGGGGATGATTGTTCAAGTTCTTGTGGGATTCATTTAAGAGTACATTATATCTATTGTTGTGTGAAAATTGTTTGCTTCAGAACGGTCTCATGTTCAAGTAATGTGCAGTTTAATGTCCCGTCACTGTACAGGCATGCTAGCCTGGAAACATTAAACTGCACATTACTTGAATATGAGACTGTTCTGAAGCAAATAATTTTCACACAACAATAGATATATAATGTACTCTTAGATGAATCCCACAAGAATTGGAACAATCATCCCCCAGCATTCCCACTGATTTCCACTGATCAGTTACTAGCCATCCCCTTTAAGTACATGTAATCATACATCAAGGACAGCATAGTAAAAGAGAAATTATATTAATGATGCAGAGAGAATTAAAACTTGGTTTTCAAGTCTTCCTACCAGTGGCGCCAGTAATTCTTCTTGTTGGTTGTTTTATCAGTTGGGATGTGATATCTCTCCAGAGTGTGGACAATACTGTAAAAGTGGATATTTTCGTGTGACTAATTTTTCGCGCTCGGCGGGATAAGAAGAGTTTCGCGTGTTTTTAATTCCGCGTTATCAAGACGTCAACTACAGGAACATATGGCAAGCAGAAATATTCGCGTGCTTTTATTTTCGCGCTAGTTTCTGATTGCGCGAGATGCGTGAAAATTTCAACACCGCGAAAATTTCCACTTTTACAGTAAATGAAACATTTGAAAAGCTGTCTAAACAGAATATACAGACTAGAATACAGATTTGCTTTGAATTGTTAATTTTTCTCTTTTCTTGGCAGTTGGAAAGACTTCACTCATCACGAGGTTTATGTATGACAGCTTCGATAACACATATCAGGTAAGTTTGGAAAATGTACACGTCCCTGCTCAATGTCATAAGATTAGAAAAGATTGTGGAATCTTGCTATGAAATTTCGCTTTGAGTGATCCTGAAGAGATATAATTTTGTAGATTTTGAGCGAGAGGAAATGAAATTATGATAGAAGAACCATGTTTTATGTAGAGAGTTGCGACTGTCAGTTTGTTGAATGTGCAGTCCAGCCTAGCTGTGGGATTGATTTGATATTTGTAAATCTTATATAAATCAAGCATAACTCCTTATTCGGTTGTACATGTAGCTTGACACTCATTCAGCATAATTCATAGCAGCCCAAATTTCTTTGTATTGCCCTTCCACTTTCAAGTTTGCTTTGTAAAATACAGTAGAATCAAACAGAATGGTAGAGACGTGACCATAATCAGACCTGAAATGAAAAACTCGGGGAATTTTGACTTTTTATCTCTTTTGAAACAGTGATATTTGTAGCTATGGCATGAATGCAAATTACATGACATGATGATTGATGTCTAGCCCTCCTATAGCAGCAATTGACCTAACACACACATTTTTTTTTTGTTGTTGTTGTTGCTTAATTTACTTCCGTGGCATGGAATCCAAAGAGAAACTTGTATCTTGAAGTTTTATTTTGTTATGTTTGTTGGAGTGCAATAATCTTGCAATAATGACTCTTTTTTCTTTTTTTCTTTTTTTTTGGGGGGGGGGAGGGACTACATTGTAGCAGAACCTTTTGTTTGAAGTTACTGTAATGTTGTGTTGATTAAAGTAATTTGTACTTTAAAGGCATAATGTACCATCTGCAGATGAAAAAAAAAACAGCATTAGTGCTTCAAAATAGTTCTAAAATGTGAGTTAGGGATAGGAACAACCAATGTAAAAATGTGAACCAGGATAATCGATGTTAAGTATTGTTAAATATACAAAATGTGAACAATAGTTATAATAAAAATGTTTCCAGACTAAACCATCTACAGTAATGGTTTAATGGGAAAAGTAGTGATATGTCCTTATATTTTAGGCTTTATTGCAAAAAATTGTATAAGGTAGGGTGTTTTGTGATACAATTGACCTACACATATGCATCAAAAGTGATATCTCGAACATTTTTAAAATCACTTATCCCCAAGGTAAACAGGACCTTTAATGATAATGAAAAACCTTCAGGAAGAATGGTTGAAAAATAAATTTGAATTGCTAAGATTTGTGAGATGGACTTATTTTTACTTGCATTCATTTACCTACCTAAACGCAACCCAAGTTTTGAAATTTTTTACAGTGAGAACAATGAATCAAAAAGACGTGACCCCGATCACGATCCAAATTTCGAAATTTTTGCAATGAGAATGTACCTAATGTGTATTTTTTGTTTTGTGTGTGTTACCCTGCAGGCTACCATAGGCATAGACTTCTTGTCAAAGACCATGTACCTGGAAGACCGCACCGTCAGACTGCAACTGTGGGACACAGCAGGGCAGGAGCGTTTCCGTAGCTTGATCCCCAGCTACATCAGGGATTCCACCGTCGCTGTCGTTGTCTACGACATCACAAGTGAGTACTGAGAAGCCATCAGCTACTGTATACGCCATATATGTAGTGAGTCTCAATTTTCGTGAATCGGGACTTCCCAACGATTTCGCGTGTGGTTAAATTCGCAACCGTGGAGTACTATACTGAAAGGAGAAATGTATACATGTGCGTCGCATTCATATCAGGATCAGAGTCATTATTTTCGCATGTCTTTAATTTCGCGAATAGCACCTGACTCGCAAAATTCACGAAAGTAAAAACCTCACAAAACGTTCAGTGTATACAGTATACATGGTGGTGTGGTGTCAAGCACCCAGTAAATTTTGGGCACATCATATTCTCCTAATGTTGTATCACACGTCAATATCAGGATACATGTGCTTGGTGCTGTTTTGGAGTGAGGTGGGGTTGTGGTATGGAAGAGGGTTGATGTGATCCGTAATGGAATTGAAATTGATTTTCATTTTAATATGTGACAACTATGAAGGAAGTAGTGAATACTTCCAAGCAAGCAACCAAGGGATGGCTGGCTTTAAAGGATTAATTGAGTGAATGCAAATATATATGTAGAACGCATTTGTGAATAGTACATGTAATGTTTGAGGCAATTCAGAGAATCAATTCAAAAGTAAAGAATTTTTGAAGTTTTGGCACCACCATTGCTGGAAAAGAAGACTGTTTACAGCGATTTTGTCATGTGTAGGACAATGGTCTAAAGAAAAATTAAAGAAAATATTGGAAAATTTCATTTTAAATTATATGAAAAGTGCACATTCCTTTCACTTGTACACAATGTAGCTTACAAGGTTAATATTCTTCCCCCTGCCATCTGAAAAAGGTTAGTGCTTTTTCATTATTGTAAAAAGAAAATGAAAATACATGTACATATGTTGAATTCTCTTTTTGTTTTCTTATTGTTGTCCTAATGAACATTGCAAATTGTTGTAGTCTTCGTATCCAGTCGTGGTGGTACCGAAACCGTAATAGTTCACAACTTTTGAATGGATAGATATTCTGATTTTCCTCAAATTTCAGTGATGCATTCTACTATATTCTGTATTCACTCAATTCCCATGCCGATATTTGGGTTTCGTTCCCCTGAAAGTCCCCTCCAACTAGGATGAAGCAATGAGGATAAAGTGCCATGCCCAGGGGCTTATCTTTTGACAAACCCTTCTAGAAACTTCCAGATCAGTGGAAAGTAATGTCCTACATGTACACATCCATGTATGGAAGCAGGAGGCATCATGTTATCTTGGTATCCATTCAACTGATTGTCCAGTTATCGTGTACTTTTTTCATGTCTATAAAAAAAGAAGAAAAGATGTATGTCATATTCATATTGTCATCAATCTCAGTTGATGTATGACTGAGCAATTAACTGATTAGACTTTACAGAGAAATCAGTTGTGGTCAGTTATCAAAGGTAAGTTCTTGAAATATAATATTTTGTTGAATACAAGAACAGGTTTTGAATGTTGCACTCTCTAAAAAGCAAAAACAAAAAAGACGAGTGGAAGCATTCACTCACAAAGGAGCGAATTTCAGAAAAGAGTGATGTTTGTGTCTCTAGAACATATAATGTCAGTCCAGAGTTACATACATTCAGCTAAAAATTTTAGTTTTGGCAAACATTCTGATAGATAGCTTGATTGAAACAATTTTGGGGTAGTGCGATCTCATTAAAGTGTTCTAACAGATCATTTAGGGGGTAATGCACATAAGAAACAGGAAATAACCCAACATCCCTGAAATGTACCCTTTTACTGTGGAGATACCCATTTTCATTCACCAGACAATGCATTATAATCTTGTATATAATTCATGCACAAAACGCTCTGAATTCCCTTTATACACACATACTACATTCACACCATTTGTACAATGCAGTCCTACAATATGATCCATAATTCTTGCATGCAGTTTATGCCATGCAGTGATGCTTGAATCATGCACTATGTGTTGTATGTGAAATGAGAAGAATATATGGTGCCTCAACTGACTTACAAGGGGGTGATGTAAGAAAACTGTAATCTCATTTTGAGGGAGAGATTATGCTGTGAATGAGGGAGGATGGGGGATGCAGTAAGCCACTTCTATACAGATGTAGTATACACTCAAGCAGCCCTTGTTTAGTTTTGAATTGCACTGGATATATTTCATATTTCTCATCAACCATATACACTCTTTCAAACCTGAAGGGAGAATCAAATGCCAAAGAAAGAATTGCTTCGGGTAAATGGAGGAAAATCATCTATTGAAGCAATGTGAGAAAACGAGACAAAATAGCGGGAAAATTTGGCTGTGTAAACATCTACTGTATCAAGTCTGCAGTGCCTGCATAATGGGCCTCTCGTAAGGTTTGTGTCTTGTGAAGTTAGTTTCTCGCACTGCAGCTAGTCATATACTACCCTCCTCTTTTTTAGTGGATTTTCTTACAATAAGCAGGCATATTATATCATTATGACATAAGGCATTTTGAAAAATAAAGCACTCAGAGAGCATAGACCTCCGCGCGCATCTCATTTCCTCCTTTACACTTCCTCCCGTACACACATTGTGTACAAGTATGCTTAAAATGGTTCTATATCTCCCGAAAGAATCCTTTCTAGTGTCTGTACCATAGCTTACTGACCACTGCACCTCGAGTTCATGCTCAGTGTGCGTATGCGCACCTTAACTAGGCACAGCTTGAATTCCCTTTAATTGTTGGCAATATTTCCAAATGATGAAGAATCCTTTAAAAAAAAAAAGATTAATAAAAAAAAATCTTGGATCCAGACAATGATCCGGATCACTGCCAAAATTTTATCATAGAAAATGATTTCATTTAAATTCAGTGAATGGCATGATTTAAATTCTCGTTGAATTCTGTTAAAACAGAAATGTAAGTATTTTATGGCCCAGTTCCATTTGTTGGACTCTGGAGATTGAAACAAGTTATACTGCCAATACACATTGTATGTGTTATTCATTGTATCAGCAAGCCATGCAAAGTGATGAACCCCATTCCACAGAGATTTTTTCTCATTGGTCACTCTCATCGGAGGCAAAGTTATTGTTTGTTGCTTCTGACCACCCACCGAAGTGTATCGGATCGCAGTCTGATGAATCCAACTTGGTCGGTCGACTATCAGGTGAGTGTCGGACATGTCGCGGGTGATCCTCACTACTGATCTGACAATCTTACCTCACTGGATCACTGCACGATACGTCTGATGCTGACCTGAGCCACAAGTCAGATTCATTGCACTGTGATCTGATACACTTCCATCAGTTGGTGGCCGGAAGCGATAAACTTTGCTTGTGAGAAGTGACTGATGAGAGAAAATCTCTGTGGAATGGGGTACGTGTAGATGAATGTTAATTACAAATGTACTTGATCATCTACATCAGTAGGAATCCTAGGATGTATCTTGAAAGGTGCTGATACATATTTTGTACTCCAGAATTGTCAATACTTTTATGATTGCCCTTCTAAATCTTCAGGCATCATGTAGGTTAATGATATCATGAAATCACTGCCTATACCGTCAAATGGACTCTTTCATATTCTTCATACAGTTGTGTGTGCAATTATACTGGGATGTGATCCCATCTTTTCACATGCAATAATTGGTAGCCTGTATGTGGCGTGTGCTCAACAGAGAGAGAGAAAGGTGGAAGGGGGGGGGGGGACAGACAGACAGAGAGAAAGAAGAAACAAACATATGTTTGGTTGGTACATATGTACATACAACACCAGAGTTGCTACAAGGCACCTTGAACACAGATCTATGTGTCCTCATAGTGTATTGTACAATGTACTAGTAAAGCACCCAATCCCAGACTGCTGGTGTGTATGATAATCATGGCTAGTGAACGAATGGGGCTCCCCATTAAACTGTTCGAGGAGTATTTTGTAATCTTGCAGGATAAAGGATTTCACTCATGATGAGTCCCCTGTATTCCCTGTCTCTGATAATTTGTGACATGCCACTGTTAAAACCAAACAGGTGTCAAGTAAACCAAGCTTCTGCGATGTTATTTTATGTACGAGTGTGTACACTGTCAGTTTCTGTATATTTTTTACAAAGTGATTCATATTTTGTATCATGCATAAGAGCTACACAACACATACACATGTGATGTGACATGGTTTATGAAATGCATTTGCAAATGAATTTAGATAATGATATGCTACAAAACATATATGCTATGCAATTTTCCCTTTGATAGTAAGTTTTAGACAAAGTGCATCATTCCTACAAAAGTACTCAAGTGAGATATAATCTGTGTGTGAAAATTGGCAAAAACAAAGATACTCTACAATGTGATGTACATGTCTTACTTTCTAATCTCTGTGTTTGATGGTAGTGGTGGGCTTATTTAATGTAATATTTAATTTAATTTAATATTTTGTTTTTCATAAGTAAATGGCATAGTGACACCAAAATAATGGCAGTTTTATTGTTTTTGTTTTACTATACATTTTCTGAACATCTCAAAAGGCCCTAACATCATTCTGGGAACTGATCATTGTTTCTCTCCGACCTTTCATTGTAGGAAAATGCAAACAAAAGCTCTAAAATCATGTTAAATCTTCCTTTATGACATACATTGTTGTATATATACTGTAGAACACTTGCTGTATTCTGTTACGTTGAATGAATTAACTGCATGTTCTTACATTCTTGGCATTAAGCACCATAGGCAATACGCGATCAGTGTCTACATGTGAAATGTCATTATCAGCATTGGTTACACTGCCTTTTTTCCCCCTCCTTTTTCTTTTTTTTTTTTTTTTGCAGATGCTAACTCTTTCCACCAGACATCGAAATGGATCGACGATGTGCGGACAGAGAGAGGGAGTGATGTCATCATCATGCTTGTAGGAAATAAAACCGATCTTGCAGACAAGCGGTGAGAAAAAGCACAAATGTTGAAGTTGAAGTTCATTATTATAATAAAAGTTTATTATTGTAATAAATCAATACTGGTTTTGCATAGAAACATGAAAAGTTTTTTCGTGTGTGTGTGTGTGTGTGTGTGTGTGTGTTTTGTTGCTATTTGTTTTTTGAGTGATTTTGAAGCAGACTTCTTCAAAAAAATTAGTTCATTGTTCAGCAACCCTATGTTAAAATAGTTAATGGTCCATAAATTTTTGAGTGTATATATTTGATTACAGTGTACTGATAATATCATTTCATAAACCAACTGTCAAAACTAGTGTACTGGAAAGTTACTTTGTACATGATGGGTAATTTTGCATGCAGAAAAGGATGAGTGGAGGCATTGAGTTTCTCTTCTCTTCTCAGGATGATGTTTGAACAGTTCTTGAATTCTGAACCAACATGAAAGCTTTTTAATTTGGTATTTCAATAGTATTCAGTTGCTGAAAATTACCCAAGAATTGAATTGCTATACTTTGAGGGGAGAGGGAGAAAGAGGGTTAGAGTGTGTATTACTGTATGTGCATATGTGATGTCCAAGGTAAGAATTGTAATTTAAAAAATTGACTTTTGCTTCTTTTGCTGGTGTTGAATACAGACAAGTGTCAATAGATGAAGGCGAGCGCAAAGCCAAGGAGCTCAATGTAATGTTCATCGAAACAAGTGCAAAGGCAGGCTATAACGTAAAACAAGTGAGTCTTTCTTCTATTTCTTTATGTACTTTGATTGTCTACATGCATTTATGTTCATGGATACATTGTATGTGTAATGTTTCTGTGATAGTGAGTGTGCGTAAATGTGTTGTGTACCTGATTTCATGGCTTTAGTTTCATGTAAGCTAATACTTTGAGTAAACCTTATGAAAAGGCTCTTAAGCAGTAGGGATTAGAGGAATCTCAAATATTGGTCTTATTGCATGAATGTACATAAATTTCATAGTATTTTACATGCTAAATAGTAGTAACCACCAAATCAAATGAAAATTTATGTGACAGTGGTATATCTGATTAAAACTCGAAAGTTGAGATGCAGGGAACATTTTGATTTAAGTTTTACCACTATAAGTGGCAGCTTGATTTAAAATGACTGTTGAAGTTTAAGTACTGACAAAACTATCAGCAATTTGAGCTATTCAGATTTGGATCATTCTTGTTCAATTAAAAAATAGCGTCACATTTTTGATGTACTTTTAAAAATGTATTCATTGTAATTTTGGTTTAGGGTAGACTTTGTGTCTTTAAAAAAAGAGTTCAGGAATCTAGAAGTGGCACATGTTGCTTTGTTTGATCAAAGAGCGCATTTTATGACCCTTTTGTGATCATTCAAACTCGTGGCTTAGATACGACTGTAGTAGCCAGACTTGTATCCATCTTCATAATAGCCTGGGAAAGTCTGTTGAAATGCATTATGTGTAATGAGCATATGAGCGCAGTTTGAATGAGCCTTGCCCCAGTTTTAAGCTTGCTCTATCACCGGGACTCTTCAAACTCGGGCAGTCTTCTCTCAACAAATATAGGCGCACTGGGACACACATCCAACAGATTCAAACACATGTGTATGTGTCTTCTGAGATAATCTGTACCCACACACACTCATACACACACATGCAAACACACACAAACACATAAACACATATACACAATTTTCCTCTCCGTAGGTCTTCCCATTCACTGATAAAAATCCTCACACCGTTTGACAAGTCACTGCGGGGGATGGATGATCGGGGCGGGAGGGAGCTTGAGACGCGGGGGAACATTGACCGTATGTCAGACACCGATGCGATCTCGTTGTCAGGCAGTGACGAGCATGGTGGTCTCGTATACAGCATTATTGATTATCACCCCGTGGCTATACTTTGGAGCCCAAGAAGAGGCCCCTGCAAAGAGTTTAAACCTGGCTGCTGCAGTCTTTGTGGGGTGCCTGTGTCCATGTGTGTGATAATCCAACTATTTCCTTCTCCCATCTCTGATATCACATTCAGGTTTTTTTTTTTTTTGTGCTCTTTTTGGTTTTGTTTTGCCTCTTTGTCTGTCTGTCTGTCTGAGTGTCTGTCTCGCCATCTCAATTTTTCTCCCGTCACTATAAGTGTCCATTCTTACCACAGATTTTAAGATTCTCATCTCTCTTTCTGGGCGTCTTCTTTCCTACTCCTGACTCGTCAAACTTTCATAATCTCTGTTTTATATGCTCCTCATTCCTCCATCTATTGTTTCAATGTACAGTCAAACCTGTCCTAGTGGCCACCTTTTACATATAGCCACTAAAAAAAAAAAAAACCATGGTAAAGACCCTGTCTCTAGCGACCACCTGTCTCGAACAGCCACTTTTTTAATCGCCCCCGGATTGCCACTGTAGACAGGGTTGACTGTTTGTGCAACATTGAAAATTATCTATGTAAAGGCATTTTATTGATGCATCAAAAATGCATATTTTGGTCCATTGATTTTTATGTGCAATATCAGGACATTCAATGAAACATGTAGGCTAGAGTATTAATTCCCCATATGCTACTGTGGTAAATTGTTGTGCAATAATACAATGTACATGTACATCATATTTTGCTAATCTGTTTCTTGAATGCCTGCCTAGTGTGCAAACCCTTGCTACAAGTGCAAGTTGCAAAAATGTTAATTGCAGAGTGTACTTCAGACTGTAGTAACTAGAGCCTACTGTTTACAGTTTTTGCCTTCTGTAGATAATGGGTGATAGCATAATAATTATAGTGGCTGGCTTTAGTTTTCATTGAACACCAGAGAATTATATTACACTCATTTGGGTCAATGTTGCACTCATCTTTAATTCGTGCAATATTGGTCCTAACTCATGCAGTATTTTCCCTTAAATGTCCCCTTCATTGCCATCCATATAATGTAGTTTTCTTTGGTTGCGTATCATTGATACAAAGAGTGATCAAGGGGAAGAGAAGAGCCAGAACAAAGAGATCTAGCGAGAAAATTTTGTGGAATGATCATACGAAAAGAAGATAAAATGTGTTAGATTTAACCAATGAATAATGTCTAAAGTCTAGAGACAGTCCTCCATGCGACATCAGTTCGCTGATCCTCACCTCGGACATTGTCCTATTCCTCCCTCACAGCTGTTCAGACGAGTAGCAGCAGCTTTACCTGGTATGGAGTCAACAGAAACCAAGCCAGCCGGCGACAGTATCCTTTTCCTCTTCGCAGAAAGAAGGAGAAAAAGAAAATAAAATCTGAAGTACCTATACTTGATTCAGGACTTTTATTCAGTTATCAGTCTAGCGGCCATTGACTCGGGCTGTGAAGTAAGTCAAAAGCACTGCTCTTAAGTCAGCTCATGACATCCTTAAAGTATAGCACTCATTTCTCAATGGAAGATTTTCTACAGTCCAATTATGTTTAAAGCAATCAAGGCTGACTCTATGCCTTGAGTCTCACTCATAAAAGATAAAGACTTTCTCACCATACTTTGATATCTGTCAAAGCTCGGTGGCAAAGGCATAAAATTTGTCTAGTGTTTGTCCATGAAAAATTCTTCTTACGCAATAAAGTTTAGTCTGAATCAGTGTAAGATTTTGAATCGTGATTATGGACATGTGCATTACTCTGTACAACAATATTCGAGTGTGAAAATGGGTTGTGATACCAAAGTATTATTGTTATTATTATTATTATTATTATTATTATTATTATTATTATTATTATTAATAATTTTATTATTATTATCATCATCATTATTATTATTATTATTATTATTATTATTATTATTATTTCAAGGTCAAGGGTCATGGTCGTGGGGAAGTGCTTCGCAGTTGATGTTTTCTGAGGTTTTTTATGTGTTTTATTTCAGTAGCCTTCAACAGGGCAAGCCATGCAACAAAGGCATATGATTCCCCAGGAAGTATTCAACATTCTTAAATGTTTATTTTCGTGTACCTGAAAGTGGCTATAGAGATTAAAAAAAAGAATAGTTGCTAACCTAGATAAGCCAGGTATCATACTATTCCAGGATTCATGTTATGGAGAGGGGGGGGGGGGGGGGGGGACTGCTCAGATTTCTCTTGTATGGCAGCTGTCAAAGACTTACAGAGTAATCTATTCATCTGTTTTCTAGCAGGACATTCCCTTTGCCATCTGTTATGTTAAATGTTCTCTATCTTTAACCCCCCCCCCCCAAAAAAAAAAAAAAAAAAAAAAAAAGGGGGGGGGGAGTAATTGGTATAGGCTGTGGAATGGGAGAATTAAACTTAAAAAAAAAAAATGTGTTTAAAAGCAGGAATAGGGGATTTAGAAATATTGCACAAACACTGGTTCAAATGCCAAGCCACCATACATTGTAATTTATTGTCTGGAGTGGATTCTAGTGCCCAGCCACTGAAAATCGCTCTTATGTTGTATAAAATCACACCATGCAAAGACATCCAGTTCCAAGTTTTACCGCATGGTCATCATCAGTCCTTTTCACAGCAGCACTGAATGGAAACATTCAGCTCATATAACACATACATCTATTCTAACTTAAAATATATTATTTCATCAAACCTGCACATTTCAGAAGCACAATAGACACATGTACCCTGTGTCACGTCTGGCCTTATGCCTCCTGCAAACATGAATTAACAACATTCCCCTCATGAACCTATGTAAGAAACCAATCTCACATCGTGTAACATCAATTTCTTATCTGCATGTATAATTTGATGGTGAAAAAAAAAAAAAACTGCAATGTGTAGGGTACTGAAGTGGTATTTGACCTGTACTTGTTTTCATGTATGTCTTACTATGTAGAGGTTATTTATTCATTTATTTATTTATTTATTTATTCATTTACTTATTTGCATGGAATAGGACACCATGCTACAAGTTGTATGTTGTGTGAGGAAGAATGATGTTTAGGTCTGTTATAATTCTCATCTTCAGAAGAGAATATAGTGTATATTTTGAATACAAAAAATGCCTGTTCTGCCTTTCCAAAGGCCCATAGGTTGTATTCAGAAGGTAAGACACAGAATACATTTAAAGTGGACTTGCCGCGGATCCGCAAGTCGGCAAGGGCAGGTACAGTACGGAAATGTGTGCATGTCGTAGTACAAATGTATCTGCATGGTTTATTTGAGGTTTGCTTGATTAGAAGTGACGGTTTGCTTATCTTGTCTTGGCAATGAGCATTTACTTGTTCACTCAAGTTCTGCACAACTTTATATTAAAGCACATGTGTATGTGTATGCCCCCACAGAATATGTAAATAGGGGTTGGTTCTTCAGCATTAATGTTTAACTTTTCTGCGACTTAACAGGAAATATGGGGAGGGCGGGGGTAATAATGACGGCAGTTCACAGCATTTGATTCTAGGGAAAATCCTGTTATGAACAATTTCCTCTCAAATGAGACCAGTTGACTTGGGATTGGATTTAAGTTTAAGTGTTGTAATCATTCTCAAATTATTCAGATGTGGTTGCTACAAACACAAAGCCATATGCCTACCTACTGGCAATAATCAAATTGATTGGGCAATATAGAATTTTCTTTTTGCTTCAAAGTACTTGTGGCATTTTGCAAAAGTCAATATATTGATTGTCGTGCAAGACAATGTTCTTGTTTAGCTTTAATAAAGCTGCCACAACAATTTTGCTGTCCACAAGGGTTGGGCTGATTTCAGATCCCCATGCCGGGAGTCCTTTCCATCTGTATCATACAAGATGGCTATTGAAGTTCCAAGTTATCTTTCAGCAATATATTCATTATAGAAGCCAAAGTATTTCTTACTGTGGAGATTCTGATGTATATAGCTTTTAAAAGGACATGGTAGTTTTCCAACTTAGTAAGATATCAAGGAAATTTCTCAGTGAGGAAATCTTTTCTTATCGAAAATTGAAGCTTTTATGTTTATATTCACTTTCTAAGTACCAGTACAGTATATGAGGGTAGGTGAAATCAGATCTTTTCTTCTGTTTAGTGACTGCATTGTTGTTTCTGTGCTGTAAATTGATTTGAGATGGGGAATGCTTTAAGAAAACAAAACAAAACAAAACACTTTTCCACAGGCACTCTACAGAGGTCTAAAAGTTCAATTGGAAGTTATGATAAACTCAAATGCCTATTCTGTGCTACATTGTTTGCATCCGTGCATACGTTTAATGATTTATGTTTACATGTGACGAAGTATGCGACTGTTCGTTTATGATTTCCTTGTGTGTTTTCAGAAATGTTACATATTATTTTTGTGGCATGATTGTTCCATTTTAGTTTCCTTGACCCCTTTCAAATCCTTTGCCTCTTTCGTTTCTCCTGCTCTTGTTTCTGCCCCTCCATTTTTTTGTACATTTTTTTTCTTTTTCTTTTCTTTTCTTTTTTAAAAATCTTTCTTCTCAACCAATCAGTGATTGAGGTCAGCCTGGAGAAGAACCAAAACCCGGACACGCAACCAAACAACGCTGGTTGTTCATGCTGAAAACTTGAAGATATGCAGATGCTAGTTTGTTCTCTTTTTTTTTTTGTAACGAATACATCCATATAATTTTCTACACATGAATTTAATTTGCTCTCTGCAGAACCATCTTGTTTTCGCTGTGTTCGTTCTGCAATGATGAGTTGTATTGAGAGATGAAATCAGTCGAAGAAATTGTTCGCTTGATTATGGGTAAGACTCGTGCGATGGGATGACAAGGAGGTTTCTAGTGTGACCCACTGGCTGGGATTTAAATTGAGTTGTGAAGGATGGGTTTGGCTGTGGTGGTAGGAAAGTTTATTAATGGTGTATTTGTGGAAGCAAAGCAAGGGACTTTATGTATCCAGTGCCCATTGGACAGGCTATGTAGTGACGGTAGAAAAAGAGGGACTGCAATGGAAAATCACCCCTTTTGCTGCCAGTGCTAAGTCGATAACAGCATTAGCCCGTACAGGTGGTTATTCATTGAAACAGTGAAGACTGTGCTTTTCATGACTGGAGAAGAAAAATAATTTTTTTTATTTCCCCCCCCCCCCCACACACACACACCCACCCCAACTGAGATGGCATATCACTCCAGTTAATCCATTCGTCATGGAATAATGTCATCCGTTGTCAACTACATCCTAAAGTCAGTCTAACTTCATTCTCACATATATTGATTCTTTTAGGTGTAAAAAAGAAAAACAACATGTCATGTTTTTTGAAGGTAAATTAAATTTGAATGGGGGGGGGGGATGTTGGTGGTTCATTCTAAAAGATATCATGATCTGCCCACTCAAAGCTAATTGCGGTTCTTCACTTGTTCCTGTTACCGCCCTGATAACATCTTTGACAACGCAAACTGATTTAAAGGTAAATGCTTTGAACTGTTTTGCACGACTTAAGCAACATTGTGGCTGATCTGAGGTCTCATGTTCACATGATACAGATTATGTGGAAATGGTCGATCAGTAGTTATTGGTGGATTACAAATCAGCACCTGGATGCTGCGAGTAGCCAATATCGCTGCTTCCAGTTCTAGCGGGTCACGCAATAATCATGCTGACCACCCTCTAAAATCGTCTGCTGTCTGTAATTTGATGAAAGTTCTTGAATGAAGACAATGTTCACATTCACGCAGCCATCTTTAGTCCCACATGTGCATATCTGTGTGTGCATTTTGAATAAACCATTATTGAATAAAAGGGGGCTTTTAATTTCTGGATCCTTCAAGGGTATGGTTTTGTATTCATAGAGGCAAAAAAAAAAAGGAAAAAGAAAAGAACAAAACAAAAACAGTAAAACAAACGATTGAATGATGACTTTGTTGTTTCTACAGGGGGGGGGGGGGGGGGGGTCTCCCAAGTACACTGTGTGTTACAGCTTGTTGCAGCTGGCTGCTAGCATCCTGTTGGGTTGTACATCCACCACACTGGTATGGTAATATGCTGGAGTAACTGTGAATCGGTGATACCTGTAGTGGCACTGAACGAACTGCCAGGGCATGGGACCCAATCTAGGTGTTTTCACAGTGGTGAATTTCATTTTTTACTACCAGCTTACACAATTCATCATGATTTTCAAAGAGGCACAACAAGTCATGTAAGTGTTTGATATGCTATGTTATCAAATGTGAGAGTAAACACAAGATTTTGACAAACTAATGGGATTATGTTAACTCATGTCGGCATCATCAGAACAGCTCAATTTAAGGGAAAAATGGTGTTTTACCATTGAATGAAATGCTGAAAGTCCCATTGAATTTTGTATGACTATATTCAAAATTAGTTATAATCCTTAAATAGGGTTGGAATCAAAGAGAATCTACTGAGAAGTAGGCTGTTAATTCTATAGTCTACACATGGATGGAGCTACAACGCTACATCAACCTAATTCAATATAAAAGATCCATATGTCCAAAAAGATGCCCATAATTCCTCTCTTCTTGAATTCACAGATTTTCCTAGTTAGTAAAAAGCCCATTTAAATAAGTCAGTATGTGTATATATTCATTTATAAATGTGTAGGTAATGTATGCTTTGATGTAGAAAAATGTACATAGTATAAAATAACAAAATAGTAAGTTATACACAAAGAAATCATGACAAAACTGTACCTTTCCAAAGTATTCTTCATTTTGTAAGTAGTTGCATTGGTGCTGTGTTACATGAATTCAGGTGGTTTCTTCTCCTTTTCCATGGAGAGTGTACTGTAGTCATGTGTATACAAATTTCACAAAAACTAAGAGTGACTTGACTCCGCGATAAATTTGTAGTCTCTAATCCCAATGTTCACCTTGGGTGTTTTGGTTTAGTCCGGTATTATTTTGACATCCTCCTTCTGACCCCTTTAAAACAGTCGCTGCATTTTATTCTTCTTTGCAGTATTCTGATATACCCCCAAAATTTGTATCCGTATTACGGGCAAAATTTCTCTGAAAATTTTATCAAGCCAACAGACCACTGGAAGTTCAATGAAAATATGGCAAGTCTTCAGAAAGTTACAACAATTTGAATTTGATTATCTGACATAGCTATAATTCTCAACGACTCTGTTGTGTGCCTATTGAATGCATGTTAACTAATATCCAAGTGGTTGTAACTTTTCTAGGTATATATCCCGATTTGCTCAGATTTCCATGCCATATTGTTAATAGTTTAATGTGTTCACAGGCTTTTGAAACTCACTGAAGGAAGTTTTGATAGATTTGTATTGTTTCGTTGTTTTTGTGTAATAGACCACATGAACAGGATTGGATTCTTGAAACTAAAAAACTGATTTTTGTTTCATTTTCAATTTATGATCTATGTTGCTCCCCTACTATGTTTCTTTCTAGTTATGTGTTTTGTGTTCATTTGGTTGGTTGGATAGTTGTTTTGTTTTGATTTGTTTTGTTTTGTTTTGTTTTGTTTTGTGATAAGCAAAACCTGCCTAACTTATGGAATGAGCATTTTTAGAAACATTAAACAGATTATGCATGGAATCACATGTAGTCAGAGATACATATTAATACATTACACAAGGAAGGAGGCTTCTAACTTCAAGAGATTCTACGAGTGGGTGGCTTTGGTTAAGTGTTTTATTGTGTCGGACGCAGGAGCAGTCGTTATTTTTACAGCTTCACAGAATTGGCTGCCGCTGGAAATTCAAATGGGCTAACAGTATATTAAACCACTCAATAGGGATGATATTAGACTGCTATAAAAATAAAAGAAAAATAATATGAAATTGGACAGAAGGAATATTGGTGGTTAGGGGCAAAAAGAGACCAGCTGTGATATTCAAAAGATATGGCAAAATGATTATGGAATATGTTTCCCTGTTATGGATATAGACACCTTTCATGGTGATAAACAATGAACTTGCAACATAAGATTGTCTCTATAGAAAATTTACTCCTTTGTTTATAATGCCTATATTGGTGTCAATTTTCTTTTAAATGTAGAATTGTATAAACCTTAATGTAAATGAAAGTCATACCTTTTTTGTTTAAATTTGGTTACTTACATTTCATATTTTTTTCATTGCCCATAACCACTGATTAATTCTATACGATAGAGATGCTACAGAGTGTCAACAAACTGCTTTGAATTGGGTTTCAAGCTGATAGAAGTACAGTGCAGATGCACAGGAAAATGTGGATTTACAGCGGATTGCTGAACTTTCTCATCATAGTGTTCGTGTATATTCCCATTTTTATTTGGAGTCACTGTCAAACATCAGAAAGGAGTTTATTCTCATACCTCATCAAACTCATATTTATGACAGTAGAAGATGAAATATTGACTAAGTCATTCATTTATGCGCACATGCTTCAGATCATAAAGACAATGCAGCTCACTCTAATTCATTAATTACTATTCATTGTTCATTTCAGAATGTGCCTTGCACAATGTGATAGAAACAGTAGGAATTAACCACCAAAACGATTTTTGTTCAGTATTTATAATACGATAATGTAATGTTTGTTTTCGTTTACATCAACTATAACTTGATGGTTAATGAAAAATGAACTTTCAGTGTTGCTAACTGTAATTGTCTTTTAGAAACCTTCAAGTTTTTGGTATTTGTCAAACAGGCACTAAGCACCATACTTGGATGATGGATGTTTTGTAATGTTTCAGTTCACAATAACAGTTTAAACCATTCCATACCGTCACATGTATTGTACTTAGACACTCCAAAATTGCAATCAGTACCGTCAAATTAAATTTTGATTTCAGCTCTCTTGTTGTCATGAATCAGTTTGATTTTATTTTCTTTCTTTGAGTTGTGTCGTGTCTTTGACTGTGTGTGGTGATTCCAAGTTTATGTGTAAAAGAATTGTGTCGTTTGCATGTCAGTCAGCACTTGCAAGGATAGGAAACATGTTATAGTGCTCGTTTGCATTGTGCTTGCTGTATTCCAGTTGAGATTTTATGTTGCATTCAGAGTGCAATTTGTGAGCCACGTGGAGATTCGCACATTCTTTCTGTTCGTATCATTGTCTTTGCCAGCATTTAGTATCTCTGTCACGATCATTACCATCATCTACATTATCATCATTGATATCATCATCATATCATCATCATTATCATCCTTATTGTTGTGATCATCCTTGTCATTGTCATCTACATCATTGTCGTCGTTAATATTATGATCAACATCATCATCTACATTATCATCATTGATATCATCATCATCATTATCATTTCGTTATCATCTACATCATCATTGTCGTCATCATCGCCATCAACATCATCATCGTTATTATCATCATGTACATCATCATCATCATCATCCATCTTCATTGCTGTTGATAGCACATTCACCTTCTACTATCCACAGTCATGACATTCATGATATCTTTGAGTGCTTTTAGTGAGTCTACTAACCCGACACTTCATGCATTGTATTTCTTGCCTTGTCTTTCTTTTGTCTTTGTTATGTGGCACAGGATAGGCTTTTTGTTTTATTCTCTACATTTCAAGACCTTTGCCATGAATGCAGCGATAGCACAGCTGATCTTGTTTGCAGGGACTGTAAACACTTACAGACTCCATGTCAAGAATTTGATATCCTGTATACAGCATGCTACTGTTATGCTATATATTTAGAGAGTCTTTTCGCGCATCGGGACTTCCTGACTATTTTGCAAGTGGCTCAATTTGTGATCATACAGTATTTAATGGAGAAATGTTTGTGTACACATCGCAGTCATGTCGGGATCAGAGTTAATACTTCTGTGTGTTTTTAGATTCACAAAAAGTACCCAACTCGCGAGATTTGCAACCTCATTAAATATTTGGCGTATACAGCATATTAAGAGAAGTAAGTAGTAGAAGTAGTGAAATTTTAAACATTACAGTGAGGAAATTGAAGCGTAAAAGCTATGATATATTACAAGTTTCATAATGATAAGCTATCCTAGTAAAAGTGATACGCCACTGTTTATACATGTACTTGTAACAAATGGATGCAAACCATCATAGATACTGAAAGGTGCAACCGTATCTGTGGTTGCAATGTATGAAGTGTGTGGTCCCTTCAGTCATGCTTACCTATCTAACCTGGTGGCAATTAGACATTGACTACTCGGCTATAAACACTGCTGATGCTAGTGTTAAAATGTAGTAGTCGCATCTATCACTACTTACTGTTCTTTTTCTTCACCAATGGCATAGTGTCAGGGTATTTCTATTCTCCCTTACTTTGCTCTGTTATCCTTCATGTACACACTGTTGTCATGATGTGTTTCTTCCTTCTATCGTTCTGTTCATTCCATACTCATTTCCTGCACCATCTCTCAATCATTTTTGTTTTGTGTGTCGTCATATGGTATCATGTGCTATAAAGTTGAAATTTGATCTTTTATGTTTTTGTTTCATGTAATGCTCCTGCATGTGCGCAATGCTCTTGCACCGTGCATATTAGACCCTATGGACCTGATAATCTGGCATTAATGTTCTTGTAGAAAAAGCATGAACCTTACCAGTGTTCGCAAATATTCTCACTGATGTCTTCATCCATCACACAACGCATGCACAATGTTAAATGTACTCATTTTCGTATTCTTCCTATTCCATCACACTTCAGAACCTCCATGGAGTATACAAGAATCAGAATATCAGTGACAAAAGTAAATCAATACTAATGACAACATTACGACCATGTGTGACGAAGTGTGTACTTTGCGACTTGATGTGGTTTAGAATCGATGTTACTGAATTGAATAGCGAGTGTGAAATTTTCCTACCGTCACCCTCTTCCTTAACTAACCGTCTTCTGTCATCGCAGTCCCTGTCACGCTACACCAGAAAGAGCCAGAAAACGACCTCCAACAAGATGAAGCCGGTTGCTACTGCTGAGACAAACTTGACTCGGAAACAGAAAATATGGAAAAAATAGAAGAAAAAAAAATGAAATAAGATGATGAAAAATCAACAAAAAAAAAACTATAGTGCTTGTCATTGCCCGTACTATCCATCAAATCTACATAGTCTATAACAGGTCTAAAGGTCAATGGTGTGTGCTGTTGGTTTAGATTTCTGATTGGATTCTGCTCTATGTTTTACAGGGTACACAGCGTCAAATCTTAACGTCAATGATCCTATTTATGAAAGCTACTTCAAGGGCCGCAATATCGTGTCACGTGGTACATCCTCACTCAGTAAAGTGAATACATTTGACTGCTTAGAAAAATTGTTTGCCGTACTTTGGTAAGCAGGAGTAATTAATCACTCAACCAATCGCAAAACCGTGGTTGAATTCATGTTCACATGTTGTACATATTGTTATTATTATTATTATTGTTATTATCATTCTTTGCGCATTTGTTGGTAAAGAATGGTGAAGATGAATAACGAGTGCATTTAGGAGTTAAACAAAAAAAAATTCCCTAATCCCAGCGAGGGACAAACTTTGCACCTTGTAAAGTCCAGCTAATGTTCTGCTGATGTCTGAGCAGGGAGCTGTCTCGGTTTGTAGAAGGAAGGGAGCAAACGACTGTCGTAATGGCATGTCGAAGAAAGAACACATGGCTGTTTTGGGGCAGCCCATTCCATTTGTCCTTTAAGCAAATAGTAGAGAAGTTTGGAGGTGAAGATCAGGTGGTAAAACACTTACAAGTGAAAGTACACCATTTAAATCTCCCTTAGAATGTGAAAAAGAAGCAGGGAAAAGGCAATACTGTGTTTTCTTTATTTGAGAATGTAGTAAATGAGTGACAGAGAACATGAATATCAAAAAGGTTTTGTGCCAGCTCTTTTTTCCTTTGAATGACACCCAAGAAGGTCTAGTATCTGGTGTGGTGGATGTGATGCACATATTGTAGGTTGGATTCACGGTGATCTTGTGATTAAACTTGGAATACTGCCGAAGCGACTAGAGCACTTTCCATGCTGAACTGAACACTATTCTACCAAATGGCCGCCTTCTGCAGAGATATTTCCTTTTTCAAGATGGTTGTCGTAGACCTGTCGTACGTATTACAGCGCATGAATGTGTACCGAACTACCCACTCTTGCCAAGATTGTCACATATAACCGTACCAAACTCATCTGACGCTCAGCTTTGATAAATCTTGCTCGCTTTTCAATGATTGTGCATTACAGCTTCAATGAATTTTCGGCGTACCTTCCCCATTACATCCACTTAAAGAAAATCTCTCTGTGGCTCAATTTATTGGAGAAATTCTGACTCCTCTATCTCATTTTTATCAAGCCAATGCCAGATCATGGCATTCTTTTCTCAATCATATATGTCCTAAAAGCAGTCTTGGGTTTGGTCTTCTCTCTCTGTGCCAATGCCCTGCACAAAACATGACATACAATCATATGGAATTTGCTGGATAAAGTTGGCTACATCATACACTAATCCTTACCTAGTACTGGAACCACAAAATTATTTACCTGAGTGCAGACAACAACAAAAAAGAGAGAAAGTTGTGAATGACAAAAAGAAATGTTACAATGCTGTGAATAGCATTTTGCGTAATAATCTCCTACTTTGCAGTACTTTGTATTTTCTCCAGTGACAATAGGATCACTAGCACAATTTACATCTGGAAATTGAGATCCCCCCCCCCACCCCTTTCAACAGCTTTAATGAACTATGTGCTATTTCATGATTCGTAAAAATGACGTCATTTTGCTCCCACATATACCAATTAAGAACATTAAGATACAACACTGCAGAACAAAGATAGAAACATGAGCAAAACTTATCAAAAGTTACACATACACACAAGCACTTTGTATACATGTCTACATCCTCCAACAAGTGCACCAAGGGAAGCCCCATCTGACCAGGGAAAGTTTGAGGGAAAAAAAATTAGATAATGTGGATTCTGATATTTCATATTTCTTTGTAGCATAGTACCAAACCATGGATGTGATTATTCTCTCAATACAACAGGGAGAAATGCAAATACGTGGAGTGCACAGCGCCCGCAAAGCAGAGATTAACAAACTGGACAGCTCACTGATTTTTCATTTTGATTAGTTCCAAGTGAAATTTGGGCATGAAAACCTGTTTGATATCATTGTAGATAAAAGAAAGTGTAACATAATGTATGCAAGACTTTTTTCTTTTGATTAAAATATGCACTGTAAATATTCTTTCATTTTGGATATGTTGAAAAAAAAATCAGATATTAGCTCTCATCAGATGTAATTATTTTGTACGTAGCAGATTTATGTACCAAAAAGCATTCAGCCTAGATGTCGGACAGAGAGAAATTTAGAATATTAGTTCGTAGAGGTGTATGCTGATAGACTGTGATTGCATAAAAAGAAAATGCCTAACATTCATGTTTTTTGTAATCTTTGAAATTTCCTTGATGTTATACCAAGTTGTTCTACATGCCAAATATGAAGAAATAATACTTTCAAGTATGACATTGTTTTAGCCATTGACTTGTGTTCTATGTGTACGTACGTCTTCTCCACGGCACACATCAATGTTTTAAAAAATACATTGTCTTCGCACGTGATTTGTTGCATTCACTAGACACTCCAAGCATCAATGAGAGTGAATTTTATTTTTGTACTTGATTTCTGGTCGTAACTCTTTGTGGAAGTTCTTTCTTTTCGTTTTCCTTTTTTTTTTTTTTTGATTAATCACATGTCAGGAGAGTAAAATGGAAGTAGCCAGTCGTGCAGGATTGCAGAAGGATGGTGATTACATTGACTTTTGTTTTTGAGAAGCAATATTTATGATATTCAATAATGTAAGTGCTCTCTTTTAAGATGTGAATGCTCGTAGGCACATACTAGAATAGAAATTAACTTGAAAATCGGGTCTTTTGTGAGCCATTGCGTGTGATAATCGACATAGAAAGTGACAGGATTGCCTATGTTGCCAATTTGCTGTGTATTGCGATCAAGGACCAAGTAGCTACAACAAAAAAAATCTCTAAGCCTTCCCTCGAGGACACGTGCGAGAGATGGAAGTCCATTGATAGTGGTTCGTTTCAAGTGAAAGAGTCCATTCACAATCACATGGTGAATGCACAAATTTTCTCTCATCATCATAAGTCTGACAGGAATACATTTTATCACCATTTTTGAGATCTTCAGTCCAAACATGAATCATTACATTCATCACCCATGTTGGGGAAGATATATGTAGAGATATCACGCATATGATTTTGTTGCCTTATGCGAGACTTCACTTCAAACCGATGGTCATTGCCACCTTTCCCGGTTAGCAACACATGAAGATTTTTTTTTTTTTCAAAAAAAAAATGATTTCTGCACAGATGAATTATTTGTTAGATTATTCATTTAAGTATAGATGTAGCAAGATGTGTCGAAGAATTATGAAATTGATGGTTAACTTTCCACTGATTTGATGCACCTTTCATGTTTATAGATGCTTTACACCAAAAAAGTTGTGAAAATGACTGAAATCTTTTTTAAACGATATAGCAGAGTATCCAATCGTGTTTTCTTTTTAATATAACACCGGACAAATTGTATATTTCAGGTTTCTGTCAATTCTATTCGTTGCTCTTTGGCCCTAATTATTATTATCATTCTTCTCAGAATGAAACAGACTTTGCTTCCCACATCGTCTTTGAAGTTATCATGTTTGTATACACATTGTATCTTTCAAGTCTCAAAAGAGTTATGAACATTAATATTGAAAGCCCTAAAACATGATATACCAGGTATGTCAAGAGTAATTGAATGGGTGATGGAGAAATGCAAGTTCCATGGATTTAAATTAATAGCCAATAAGATTTAACCAGTGCATCTTCGTTTGCATATCTAGCTTCTCCGTACTTGAAAAAGGAAATTGTTCATCTGTGAAGTTTTTCATCCTATAGTCGAAATTTCATTTGCACTCACTGATCCTGATATCTGCACAAACTTTCAATCACTGCAAAGGAAAAAAAAAAGGATTAATAAGTAAATAAGAATAGTTAACAGGAAATGTTCAACTATATCGTTATCTTCGATGGTGCGTGTGTGTGTGTGTAAAATAGATATACAGCAGGATTGTGGTGTTCATATTGTGTGTGTTTGTACCTCCTTTAGAAACCCTGAGCTTTTACATAAATTGAGCTAAAGAAAGTCATACCAGACATTAGTTAATACATCACAGTGACATCAAGCTTATGTTTAAAATTGATTAAAAGAAAAGAAAAAGAGTCTTTGGATTTTAGTGGTCGATAACTGTGTGTGCCTTCTTATAATTCGTCGACAAGAAAAAAAACACAAAAAAACATGAATGTGGAAAAACTGTATTCTCTTCCTGTTCAGAATTGTAATAACAAACTGTAGCTGTAGGTGATCAAGAGCATTGTCAGGCAACTTTGTTCATTACATATAGGGCTTACTTTCATATCATGAAATTATATGCATTATTACAGACAAAAATGATTTTCCGAATTTGGAAGGCAGAGAAAAAAGTAAGTGCATCGTACACACAGGTTCCAAGTTACCACGTCCTTGCAAGATGTAAGCTTTGTATTTTAACTAGAACAATGAGGTGAAAAAAAAAAAAGTCAGTTCTGTCACATCAACTTCATAAAACACGACAAGGCACTAGACATCTCTTATCCAGTGTTGTATTGCTTCATGTGAGGCAAATGATGATGTACCCCGGCTGGCACTCGACATTTACTAATCTCTATAACTCACTGGTGGCCCCAGAACATGTATGAAACATTTTGACCTTGAGGAAGTAGGACAGATTATGGGAAACGGGGGAAAAAAAATGTGTGTGATTACAGGACTGGGGCTAGAGTTGAGGATACAAATCATAACTTGTTCCCAGGTCATTACCAGTCATTCAAATGCTTCTAAATACGTTGTACTACAGTTGTAGAGGATGATCAAGCCAATGATAAAATTTTCCAGAATGTGAAAATCTTGGCACAAATAGCTCCTTCCCCCCTTATCAAACAGGAATTTTAGCTTCACAAGAAGCAAAAAAACACTCGTTTACAGACATATTATAAGCTAACACACCTGATGTGCAATGTCAAAATGAAAAGTTCATAACATGGACAGTAGGAGATAGCTATATTCAAATTAGAGCAGACTATGACTTTAATATGCAAATATTGCATTTCTCAGCAGTTTTAGCAGAAGTAGACACAGCACTGTTACTCCCACGTCTTTTGTTTCCATCTTTGCTCAAAGCAAACCCAGTTAGAGTTTCTTTGTTGAATGAAAATTATGTGAGAATCCATGATAAGCTGATGTTTTAAACTATGTATCTAACTGTATCTGATGTGTAATTTAAAGAATACTAAGAGCAAATAAAAAGAGCTAAAAGTTTGTGTATTCCTTAAGTCTTGTATGTATGTTGCTGCTGCAAGATTTCTTGATTGTAACACATGGCGGAAGAAAATTATTGTGAAATAAAATTGAGTGTGTCAAAAATGGGTTCTGCTTCAAGAGCAATTTATTATTTGTGTGTGTGTGTGTGTGTGTGTGTGTGTGTGTGTGTGTGTGTGTTCCTCAAAATGCCCTTTCTATCATAAGTATAGATAACAAGTCAGTGTAAAAGTGTGCTTGTGTTTTATTTGTTGTTTCAGCTATGTGACCGAATTTATTGGTTTTATTGCCAGCTCGCTGGTCTTCCATTTTTTTTTTTTTTTTTTTTTTTGGGGGGGGGGGGGGGTTTGGTTACGGTATATGACACTGGGTTGTCTTCATGTTTGTTTGTTTGTGTGTGTGTGTGTGTGTGTGTGTGTGGTCAGCTTGGTGGGTACTAACATATATCAAAGAGTCATTTTCTTGAAAATCGCGGGTCAACTCATTCTCATTAAATTAACACCCTCTAAAAATGTATATATATATATATATATATATATATATATATATATATATATAGATATATATATATATATATATATATATATATATATATATATATATATATATACACATACATATACATTTATACACACACACACACACACACACACACACACACATTTGGGAAATCGCTAGTTTTTTTCTTCGGAAGTGATATACACTGTACTTTCTCGGCCTGTTAGTGTCAATGGTTCTTGACTGTGAATTCAATCATTTGCAAAACTGACTGTACTTTACAAAAAAAAAAGGAGATGAGACTGATACATAATTAAACACAAGAAGAATGAAAGAAGGCAGTCCTCTGGATTGCAAGTTACATTTCTTCATTTTATTTCCATTACAACTTCACAATCATGTGCACATTACGTAGATGTTTACACAAGTGCCATATTAATTGTGAATATACATATATATGCACATGACAACATGGTGAGACTGAACAAATCTTTAATAATCACAAAAAGCTAAAAATATTTGTTCTAATAACGTAAAAGCTGAATTCGATAAAAAAGAAAAAATGATTCACAGTTTTGGTGTAATTGCAGCATTTTGCAATCTGCAGGCACTACCAATTAGAACCTAGAAAAAAAAATAATGATAAATATATTGTTAAATTTGATTCTGTCTAGTATCTAGCAAACATAACTGAGTTTATCACATAGCATTTTGTGGTTAACAACAAATAAGAGACGCCCCGTATTAAGTTCTGTGTTTAAGTCAAACACATCCGGCTTGACTACAAGGGCAAGATTTCACCATCTCTGTCCAGCTCTGCTTTGCATGGCAAGATCACTCAACACTTGTTTGAACCCAACAAAGAGCTGAAACAGTATTTCCAGATTACATTACAGCAGCATGCTTGTCCTGTCAGGTGTATGTCACAAGTTTGAAGCCCACTAATCACACAGCCCACTAATCATACAGCCCATGAGTCATACAGCCCACGAGTTTATATGCAGCCCATAAGTCATACAGCCCATGATTTTGACACTAAACAAGTAAGGCCTGTGAGTCTGACACTAGGAAAATAAGGCCCATAACTATAGCAAACGAGGCCCACGAGACCAACAATTGTGATGTAATGTTGGTATATCTTGAGCCGTTTTTGCCTAGTGTTAAACTTGTGGGCATTTTTTTGCCCAGTGGCAAATTCGTGGGCCTTGTTTGCCTATAGAGTGTCTGACTCATGGGCATTATTTGCCTAATATTGAATCATGGGCTGTGCTACTCCTGGGCTGTATGGCTCATGGACCTTTATTCAACATCGAACTCGTGGGCCTTATGACTCTTGGGCGTGGGTCTTGTATAAATCTTGCTATACACTGTCACTGCTCAATTCTAAAAATAAAACTTGTATCTGAAGTTTGTATCTTGAATCACTACACACATGGGGGGGGGGGGGGGGGGGGTGACAATTTAGTCAACACACCAGCCATCAAATTATGTATTTGAATCCTGGGCCGATAATTTCACCAAATCAGATGAAAGAAATAACTTCTCTTCAAACTCCAATATTGAATATCTGGCTATGGATTCACATGACACAAGTGAATTGTGACATGAAGTTATGTATCGATATCACACTCTTAATAGCAAAATGCTTTTTTACGCAGTCTATCTAAAACCTGTTACTAAGTACTAATTCGACAATGCAGTGGGATACAACACATATAGAGGTTTCTGCTTGTAGATGCATTGTGCATTATGCATGATGTTATACCAGCACTATTTAGAACAAAACAAAAATGGTAATGTTAATGATACTGTCTACATAGTTTATGCTACTGATGCTACTTTACTGATGGGCAGAGAATGTGAAAACAGGTCATATTCAACACAATCTATCTTGCTTGAATCAGAATGAAGTGAAAATAATAATCATGTGAACATTTCCAATTCTACAGAAACAGTTTGGTTGGCTTCAGAGGAGACGGCTGTGCACATTTGGCAGGGGCGGATCCAGGAATTCCGTAAAGCAGGGGTGCCTTTACAAAATTAAAGGGGGAGTGCATGCGCCCCCATTTTTTCTTTTTATTTCTTTTATTTCAACAAAAAAATAAAGGGGGGCACGCGCCTGGTGCACTCCCCCTGGATCTGCCACTGTGGGAAAGTTTCCGTGGCTCAGTCCCAATCAGTGCAAATCATGTATTGATTTAAGAGAACATTACAGTAGCTACCAAGGGACACTTTGTAACACACAGGTCTGCCTATCATCATGTTAGTAAACAAACGAAAATACTTGGGGTCACAGAGAGTTGATGGATCACTATATCAATGCAATCTCTCCATTTCCTGGTTCAACAATCTCTTTCCTCTCATCATCATCTCTACATTATGATGTGGCAATGAACATATGATATACATGTACGTGTATATATACCTACACCATTTCTAAATGATTATCTAAAGATATAGCATTAAAACAATCGTAATGCTCATGTAGAATTCTCTGTCTTAATATATTATCTATGGAAGTTAGATTTACATTTTTAATACAATGACAATTAATACGCTTGCTACTGTACCTCTTCAATGGGAAATAAAGAGAAAATGATGGTAACTGATGATTCGACACTGTCATTCATAGTGAAGAAGATAGTCCCACACTGACAATCATTTACACCTGGACAGCTATTGCTTCAAAGTCAATATATCCATATCAAACACAGCTAGGCACTCATGATAACAGTTGGATTTCAAAGGATGTAAGCAACTTTTATACAAAGTCTTCAAAATTATATACCTGCAAAGTGTGATAGTGCATCATATAAAAAATCAGAAATTATACATCTTTTTTCAGCTTGTGTTGCAAAATCTTTTTTTTTTTTTTTCAAACAAAACATTTTGCAGTAAGGGGATGGAATTATTCTATCAACTCCATCATTTAGTTTCTTTCAGCATTTGCAGCATATTCCGGTGGCCTTCTGGGCCAAGCTTCATGAAGGACTAACAAAAACTTTGTCGAACACTGCAGCAGTCGGCTATTATAAACGTACATATCAGCCACAGCAGTATGGTTGCTTGATTGGTCATTGTGCTTTGACATGTCACTACACTACATCTTTAGTGACTTAAGTATTCACTAAACCAGGACATTATTGGGCATGTTTTATACGGTAAGCACACATTACTTTGACTACAAATGAATCTGGCTGCAATCTTTATAGCTTAATGACTAATTGTAAAAGAGACTTTGAGAGACTGTTCAAGATTATTAAACAATAAACTTGCAAAGAGCTAGGCTACTTCCAACCACAACCATGTTTTGGACAAGGGAGTGCAAATACACAAAACTTTCAGCATAAAAACAAACAACAGAGATAAAAAAATTAGGGTCAAAAAGAGTTCCATAACCAAACATCACATTGTTCACTATGCCCTCACACACCACGCTGTGTAGCTCACACAGGTCTCTCCCCGTGTACTGTATACGCTGTTATTTTTGCGTACAGATATTTTCGCGAATGAGGAGGTCAGAGACATTTTCGCGAGATGTTGTTTTCGCGAACTATCACCAATGCTAACATAAATGCACCATCACCCAAGCGCATCGAGACATCTTCATACGCTGTTAAATTCGCGATCCAACTGTGATTCGCGAAAATTAAACCCTGGCGAAAATAGCAGCATATGCCCTATAACCCTCATAATAGTGGGGTGGCTTAGTGACAAATATACTGATAATCGTGACACGCCGGACAAAAGTGTCATTTTTTCCTCAGACATTTGTATATATGTGAGGATCAAAATTAGGGGGTGCTCCAAGAAATCCGCTAACAGAAAAAATGAGAAAATGCCCTTAATTTGTACATAATAATAATGTCTGAATTCAAAGACTATACACAGGGCATTCGCCAGGTTTCTGTACAATGCAATGCAATGTACATGGTTGCTAGTCTTAAAATTCAGACCCATAACACGACATATTATGTGCATGTTTACAGTAATACACCATTTTTACTGGTTTTCCTATAGTAACAGGTGGTTAGTCTGTGTTGCAGACCTGAGGGAGGTGTGTTAGAATAGTCCAGTTTTCTTAAGCACCTTTTCATTAAATAATTTGATATAATTTCTGGTAAAGGATTTTTTTAGGACTGTCTGCCTCCTGTAGAGAAATGGCAAAGAGTGACATATGACTCTGGCTCAGATACTTTAAATCTTGGGCAATGACTGAGCCAGGTGTAGGACTCTGTCACAGCTCATTTTTTCTCCCAGAACTACTAGTTTACCAGTAGAAGAGCTGCATATTCCATTGAGAACTTAAGGTTTTGGGTATTGCCCTACATATTTCCTAACAAATTTAACCCGTTTCCTCCAAGATTGTGTGAATTCCATAGGTTTAGCGCAGGGATTACCTGGTTCCCGTAAGCAATTTTTATAGTCCGCACTTCCCCTCTCTATATGTTTCTTATTTCTTATGGGGGTTATTCAAATGTTTAAAAAGGTTAAAAGTTTGTTTTCATAGATGAAGTTGAATTTAGACAATTTGAATATTTCTAAAAATATATCGATATTTGTCATTTCACTCATAAAGACTTAAAGTGGTTTGAATATTTTTGGCCCGATAGCTATGTATAGACATGTTATTAAAAAGTAAAAGCAATGTTTGATTGGTTCACATTATCCAAAGAGGGTGGGATGTAGTTGGCTGGTGAACAAAGTCTATGGGGAAGTTTAAAAAGTTGATAGAAATAAAACAAAATCAGCATAGAGCAGAATCTAAATCACAATATAATATGACAAAATTCCCGACCTCAAAGGCGGTTGATTCTATGATGCTTGATGTAAAAATACATTCCACCCAAAATACATGTGATTGATAGGAGGAAAAAGTATAGTACATTAAAAACAATATAGTTCAACTAACCCCATTAGTCCAGCACCATAATGAAATGATTGTTAAGTTTTATCGCCTTGTCAATTGAAGATGATGTTACATAATGACAATTATCAAAGTCAGCTAGATCTACTAGTATATCAAGAAACCAAAAAGAAGGGGTGGGTGGGGTGGGGAGAGAAGAATGAAGTAAGTTATTTGTATCTGTAGTTTTGGTTTTCAGTATATTCATTTTAATTTCCTTAATTTCCGTTAGGTCATCATGGATTGGAGCATTTGTGTACTAGTAATCTGCCAGGAACAAACACAAGAAAAACTTAAAGGTCCTATATATACACTTTTGGGAGAGTGACTTGAAAAAAATGTTCAGGATATGACATTTTATGCATAATATGTGTAGGTCTGGGGGCATTTCATGAAGCATTTTGTCCGACAAATTGTCGGACCAATTTGCTCTCTGCCAATCGGATGCAAGGATTTCTGTAGTTTGTAACAGTTTGTCAGAAAAATATCTGACCAAACTGCTTCATGAAATGCCCCCCTGTTGTATCACAAGACATCCTACCATATACAGTTTTTGCAATCAAAGCAAACATATAAAGAGATATCAGTATTTTTCTCATTAAAGCATAATTGCGGACGGTTTAGTCTGGAAACATGTTATCATAGAAATATTGTTCACATTTTGTGTTATTAACAATACTTAACATTGATTATACAGATTCATTTTTTTTACAGAGGTTCTTTCTATCCGTAACTCACACTTAAGAATAATTTTCAAGCACTAATTTTGGGTTTTTGCCTTTGATTATCCACAAAAAGGAGGAATGTTGAGGAGATCAGGAAAATATATATTGATGTAGATTTTGGACCTGAAGGAGCAGTTGAAGCATTGTTAAGAAACAATGCCTTATGGCATCGTTCTTATTATCAAAAATTAATAATGACAAACTCAAATGAAAATTGGAGGGGGGAAGAAAAGATGAACATAATGACATGAGACAGCTTGGTAAAGATTAAACGCTAAAATAGACAATGCAGCCTCTTTTCTCAGTTCATACTTATCCAGAGTGTGTGCTTTCTTTCCAGTACCGGTATTATTCTTTAGATAGGTTAGGGGAATCCCTTTGAATTGTGTGATACATCATTTCAAAGCTTACAGTCTGCTCTTTCAGAATCTGTCCTTAAAGGACAAGTCCACCTTCATGCACATGTGGATTCAGTGAATACAACAATATTAGTAGGAAACATCACAGAAAGCTTGGAAAAAATCGTACAATCCGTTCAAAAGTTATGATTTTTTAAGGTATCTGCACAGTCGCGGCTGGATGAAAAGACTACCACAGTGTATGATGTCACATGCGCACATTCTAAGGAAAATAAAATGAGAATTTCACAAAACCATACTTTTTGAATAAAGTTCACATAGTTTCTTTCACTTGCTACTGACGTATAGGGTAATATCATTCCCCCTGCCTTCTGAAAGAGAAGTCGAGTATCCTTCTGTAAGCGAAAATAATTTAAGTTGAATTTTCTTTATTCATTCTTTATATCGTTGTACACATGTGACATTACAAGGTATAGTAGTCTTCTCATCCAGCCTCGACTGCATGAGCAGAAACTTCAAAAATTCATAACTTTAGAACGGATTGTCCAATTTTCCTCAAACTCTCACTGATGTGTTCTACTATTGTTGCTGCATTCACTCAACCCACATGCTATAAAGGTGACAAATCTTTGTCTGGCGACTTTTTTGTTGATCAATTATACCAACCCTGATGGAAATCTCTTCAAATTCATAAGTTCTGAAGTTTCCTTTAAGTTTAACCAAAATCTATATATGTAGTTGCCATGGCAACATACCACTTAACACTAATGAAAAGTATTTCAAACCTCTATACATCCCGTCGATCAGTTGTACCTATTCAAATGGAATCTCTTCCAAACTGGAAAATAGCCTCCTGTAACTAACTTCAATTAAAAAACCCTAGTTTTGGGTTACCATGGCAACGCACAAATCAACAATTATATTTGACCCCTGGTTTATACTCTTGGTACCTTCTATACAACGTTCATATCAAATTTTGTGAAAATTGAATCTTCCTACCTGGAGAAATAAACAAAAACATGATTTTTAGGAAAAGTTCATTGACCTTTGACCTTTGACCTTTGGAAAATTCACTCCAAATTCAATCAAAATATTTTACTTGTTCTCAATATTCTTCCTGCCAAGTTTTATCCTGATTGGATATTCCTGACCTGAGAAATAGCCAAAAAACCTATTTCACAAATAAAGGTCATTGACCTTTGACCTCTGACCTCCTTCCCAGCATCAATTTTCTTGGAGCACCCTATTTTTTGAGAAGGTACATCATGAAGTACCTTTGGTGAAAAAATCATGCTTTTGTCCGCCGTGTCACGATAATTTCACTAAGCCACCCCACTATAATGACTTCTAACCACAAAACTCGATGTTACAAGGTGATCACCTCAGGACACAACATCAATGCACCGTTTTGGTGATGTAGGGCATTTTGTGTGTCCCAACATTAAGGACAAAGTTCAGCAAAGTTACTTTTGAGATAAGATTTGGTTCTAAACCTGATGGCCTCCTCATCCCATTCCCCTTGTACAGGCATCGAGAGACATGAGTACCATCTACAGTCAAGTAACTCATAGAAAGGACGTCAATCCTGACAAGTATCTCATTGTATGACTTAAAAATCAAACCTTTGAGGGCGAGCCGATTTTGCTGTCACACGCACTTCCCAAAGACACCTGCCCACCTGTACATGGGACTAGTTTTCAATGGGTTAAAAATGTAACCGGGAATATCCCCAAAGAAAATCAAGTTTACATTTAGTCATTCTACAGTACACTCTAATCTGCACATAAATCTCTTATACCTACTTTATATGCTTTCTCATACACACAACATTAATAAATTACATGTACATATTTCCATAAAAGTGAGCTTACTAGTAATTCATACACTGGTATAACTCTACCTACTCATAGCTCTGCTACACATCTTTACAGATCATTTAATCAATGGACAAAAGTGCAGCTTACTTAATGGAAGGCAAAGTGGAGGGAGGGGGAGGGAAGGCAGTTTACCACTGACTATTCAGACTAGCACATATATGCAAGCATAAAGTTAAAGGCTCACTCCCCCCCCCCCCCCATGCAAGTTGACTATTAAAAGGGCGCTCCTCGCTGGAGGACACTTCGCCACGACTTGTAAGACAAAGAAATGGCTTGCGCTCTCACCAAGGCGACTCTATGGTGAATTCATAACATCTCCGAATTAGGTGATAATTTATTTGTCCAGAAATTGCCGCGACGTCTTGGAGACGTCTTTGTAGTCATGGAGACGTCTCTGAGACATCTCCAAGACGTCTTTTGGAGGTAGGCAATTGGACTCCCCAAATTGCGGCGACGTTTGAGAGATCTCATAAATAAAATCAGTTGCTGCAACTTGGCTGTGACAAGAAGGAGATGTCGCAGAGACATCTCTATGATCAGATGACCAGCTCGAAACTGGAAAGAGTCTGTAAAAAAATCAGACGTGTTTGATTCTCTCAAAGTTCCCCACAGACTCGGCTACATTTACTGTATATTGTGTGATATATTTTTTTCTGCTAATCGACTATTTTCTCGAAGTATCTGCTGACTTTTACCCACAACAGCATTTCAAAGAGACAGAGAAACCTTGACAAAAGAATTATGGGTACCTTATTATCAAGTTCTCCACGACAGATGGATTTGATTTTGTCAGGTGAAAAAGCTGAAAGGTACCAACCCTTGAAAAGGTCAGTAGAGTTCATGAGTATCCACTTGTCACCTGACAAGTTCATTAGTCAATTGATCAAGCATGTTTCACATTCTAAAACTAAATTGCACAAAACATAGAGTAATAGAGAAACAAATTTTGTGGGCCTTGTACATATACTGAGTTGACAATACTGAAAATGATTTTGAGGGCATTCAGCATCAATACAGCACCTGAAAATGGTATGGGTAGACTTGGGAGCAGACACACATACAAGGATTTTTAACAAAAATATTTTCACACAGAAATCAGCACATTGTGGACAATTTTACAACCCAGCCAAGGCTGAATCTTCATGAAAAAACACATGTATCTTGGCAATTTTTCCCAAGTTCTGTCCTCCCCATGCAATCTCTACAATCAATTCCATAAAGAATGGACCATTGATTTGGTTTATGATGATTCCCTTTGTACTAATTAGCTCTTTTCATTTTGTAAACACTGGCAAAGCCTAGCTGGTGGAATATCTGACATCACGCCTGAAAACTTGCATCATACCTTTATTGAAAGTTATCAAAGACTTCTTTCTTTTTCTGTGGACAGTGGACAGTATCATGAGCATGACAAGTTATTTTGCTTCTAAGTGTACTATAATTTTGTTAAAAAGATTGTCTTGTTCACGAGATTAATTGACAAAGCTGTACCGCAACTTCACAATCAATCCAATGGTAGGGAACATCCAGACAGAGACAAATGCGAGAAAGATTTAGGCAAAGACACCAGCACTACTTCACCATCTGAGTATCTGACACATACAGATTCCACTCTAGTTCAGAATAAACACACATACACACACACACACACATACGCACACACAAACATACACACAAATATTCTTGAACGAGTCTCGCATACTTATCGCCATGTTGGCGCATAATCTCCAGTGCACTGACATAATTTTGTTCCATCTTTGCCTAGCCACACAATATAAAATATACAGGGTTTCCCATCTTCAAAACAATGTAAATCAAACATTTTGCTTATTTGCCTTTCAGCAGGTACGTACTTCAAACGGTGACTAACGATGGGAGGTGAGAAAAATGAAATCCCTGATACAGTCAAGTGGCAAGTTACCGACAACTTCGTGACTCCCCCATTTTCACTCAAACATTCCTTGACGTAACAAACAGTAGCTGATCTATCACTTTTTTTTACTACATCTAAAAAGAAAGTGTCTATCCAATAAGTCGGTTGACCATCACGTGACATTCATTTAAAAATACCATCGCATGCTCTGGCTGTCGGCCATGCAATTTTGTTTGCACAAAAATGGATAGCGCATGGCTGACATCACCAATTTCCATTGACTCCTGTGTTGAACTCACGATCGACTCGAAGTTTTTGTTCCATCGCACGGCTCTGCTGTCACAATAAACAAAAACATTTGCCGTGCGCACTCAACAATTACAAGCGGGTTTACAAGCACATACTTTTGTCACTCATTTTGATAAATAGCTTCAACCGATCGGTTTCGCGTAAATATGTACGTACATGGTGACTGTTACTCTGCGGCTACTCATTCATCTTTTGTGGAAAATGGATGCCATTTCTGTGCTAAACTCAAGAATCTGTGTGGATCACATCTGTTGACGTTCCAGGTGTTGTATAAAACAAATAGTGTATGGTCTTTACTCGTACAAAGGAACAAGATTTTGCACTCAGTGAAAGATGAGGGACACTATTCAACTCAGCTTCGCCTCGTTGAATCGAGCACCTCAATCTTTCACCTGGTGCAAAATCTTGTACTGCTGCACTCGTGACCATTCACTATTTGTATATGAATGAATAAAGACATTTCTAAACAATAAATGATTATAAAGATGAAACACAGAAAGATGGGTTGCCCTTCTTTTAGATCAGATATCTTCAGCATGAAGTGTATTCTCTCCCATACATGCTTTAAATAAAGTTTGCATGTCTCCACCAGCATATAAAACCCAAATGCCTGAAGTAGCATGTATTTCATCACACTGAAAACTGCCAAAAGCAGTGACGAAGGAAATATTCAACCAATGCCAAATTCAAATCCTTCTTAAACGGATCTTATCAAATGGGTAAACCCTGCCTACACAATACAATAACAATTATTTTGTTTGACACTGTAATTTATCCAATAAATAAAGATTCTGGCATTCTGGTCTATTCACATCTGATTTATTCAAGCCTTTCTGAAACACAAACTAAGAAAGTACTGCATAGAGTACTATGATATCTGGTAAATTTTTGAAAAAAAAAACCATTGGTTTTAATTTTGTCTGATGAACATTAGAAGTAAACTGAAAAATATGATGACTTATTCTTCTTTTAAAATGTCATTAAAAGTGAGTCTGCATTGTCTCTGGGGAAAAATGCTGCTATTCTCCCAATTAGACTCATTTTTTTTTTTTCAACTGATAGCACAGATTTAAATCATGCCAGAGATGGGTGGTTTAGCCTGCAGTTCTGAATCTATTGCTGTAATGGGAAGAATTTTCTTCCAGTTTGTGAACAACCCCAATTATCAAGATATAGTCACATCTGAAATTATGTGACAAAGCTTTTCTCACTCAAATAGTTGACACTTAAGCCTTCCTTATAAAGGTTAAGACCCACTTAAAGCTAGGTTTGATCTGCACTAAAATTTGGATAAAAACAAAACAAATCACAAAAGATCAAAACACAACCTACAATTGCCAATTCCTGCATTATTCCGTGGCTGGAGTAAATATGTTATATTTTTTCTTTCTTATTCCCTTTACAATTATAAAATACATGTAAATTCTTGAAAAAGAAAATATTGATTTAATTTTGTAAGGATTTGTCTGGCATTAAGGCTGTAGGTTTTCATGCAAACAATTTGCTGTTTGGCATCATGGTCAGATGTAAAGTTGATGAATGCCCAAAATGAGTGGGTGACTGTGTAGTGTCATAAGATAATGCAGGAAGAATTCATAGACTTAGTTCTATCCTATACGCTCTGCAAATATGGCTTGCCAAATGGCGATATTGCTTGAAATCTTTACACAGTAGACTGAAAAGAGCTGAACCAAAGCTGAAGATCTGCAGGGACGGACTGCCCCCAGCTTGAGCATATTGTGCTGGGAGCGTCTCTCGTATGAAGTAACGGGGAAATTCTATTCAGGCGCTGTCCGCCCAACCTGGATGGAATACCTGAATGCCCATGAAAGATTCTAATGCCCCCGACTGCTGATGATGCAAGAATGATAAAAGATGGATCCATTTGATCTCCTAGGCAAGACGGACAGTATTCTGCTACATGATAGGAAGGCTAGACAAAGGGGGTCGGGGTCATGTTCTCAGCAACACCATAGTCACAAGTCCTGCAATAGGAGAAAATAAATGGAGGAAACACATAAAATAAGAGATATTATGTTTAAAAATCATGTGGTTTCATTCTGTTTTCAACAGTTTACACAGGTCACCAACACAGTGTGGTGATTTGGCTCAGCTGGTAGCATATCTCCCTCCGAACACAACGGATTCGAGTTCGATTTCCGAGTCTAACTGAGCAATATTGTGTGTAATCACACCATCACATCTTATAAAAGGAAAAATCACTGTGTCCCTGGGATAGGACATAAAATGGATTTTTGACATAGGGATAGGACATAAAATGGAGATGTTGTGTGTAATCACACCATCCCAAGAGGAACTAGAAATGTTGCTATGGCGACTGGTATGCCTCCGCCATAATGCACGATTCTCCCAATAGGAGTATAGAATAATGTCTTCACAATGTGTGATGACAGTTTCACAGAATTTGCAAAATATTGAAAAGACAGGCTTGTCAGAAATGTCTTGAATGTTCACTTTCCTTGAACTAGGTTTGCTATAATTGTCTGAGAGTGCAGGTACATGTATATGGGGATTTGAGGATTTTTTACTTGACTTTTGACAGACCCTTTTATAAGTTTATAAATGGGCAATTCCGCAGTTAGGTGGACATGACATGGATAAAAGAAATGTGCCTCTTTATCTTACTCTTTAATCTAGGTATCAACTACTGCCATGGATGTTCACCAATCATTAAGGTCTTTCAAATTCAGTAGATTTTATCTTTCGTATTGATTGATTTCGCGAGATCTAAAACCATCATTTAAAATGTACATGTGGGACTGGGGATGCTGAAATTCACTTAAATGCAAATTACCGTGGGTTCCTTTGAAATTTTTTCCTCAAAGTTTTGCTAAAGGGTAAAAGATAAATACATTTAAATACTCCAGAAGTCATGTGACATTTTGTCAATTACAAAAGGGTGAAATGACCTGTGGAATTACTCCGGACAAATGTAACGTTACTAACCGTAACGTTACTAACCATGCTTTTGGGGGTCTAGCTAAGAAATTATTGGTCGAACTGCTAAAAAACATTGTGTGAACATTTGTCATGATGCAATAATTGAAATTAATGCAACACTTTGTTTGAAGTAACTTGAATTTTTGCACACTTTTTGTTGCAAGACATTGATTTTTTTGTCATGTCCTTTTTTTCGTAACGTTACTAACCAGCCCTTTAAGTTGCCATAGCAATGCTATTATTTATTGGATTGTATTCATTCTTTTCTGTATCATAAACCTGGGAATGATGAACATGTTTTTGACATAATTTTGGCTTTAAATGAATAAATGGTAATTTAGTAGTAAAAACAAATATCTAAATTTGTTCAAATGTAACGTTACTAACCGCGGAATTGCCCAAATGCATTGAGTAATTCTCAAAGTATGAAGAAAAATTGCAATTACAGTATAAAATAGTGGTTTTTTTTTTTTGCATTTTAGCCTGGCCTTTAACCCTTAACCTTTGACCTTCTGGCAGGAAACTTCCCAGAGAATCTCCATTGGGTAATACGTGTATATATTAAGTTTTAAAAATAATCCTGCAAGCATTGCATACTAGTATATGAGGGAAATAGTGAAATTTTGAGGAGTTGACCTTGACCTTTGACCCCCTGACTATAGACCCATGACCCCTAATAAATTCCCCTAGATAATCCCTGCCAGTCAGTACATGCGTATGTACCAAGTTCCATGAAGATACATTGAACCATTTGCAAGAAAAGTGAAATTGTAACATTTTCACCTGACCTTTGACCTTTTGACCTTATGACATGAAACTCTCTCTGGAGAATCTTTACGCAGTAGTACATGTCTACACTAAGTTTCATGAAAATACCTGCGGGCATTGCATAGATATGGGGGAAATAGCAACATGTATAGCATTTGAACGTGACCTTTTGACCTTTAACCTCTTGCCAATTTCACTAAAAAACGACTCGACTAATTGCCCCATCATACATCATTCTTCACACCAAATTTGGCGAAAGTTGCTTCATCCAGTTTTGAGTTATCACGTAAACAGATGAACTTTAGGATTCGACCTTGATCTTTGACCTTTGACCTCAGTCCGATTTCACTCAAAAACTAATCAAGTACTTGTTCCATCATACATCATCCTCAAAGTTTGTTGAAATTTGCTTGATCCAGTCTTGAGTTATTGCGTAAACGGATAAATTTCATGATTTGACCTTGACCTTTGACCTTTAGCCGATTTCACCCAAAATCTAATCAAGTAATTGCCCTATCATACTTTATACTTGGACCAAGTTTAGTAAAATTCCTGTCAATATTACTCAAGTTATCGCGTCAACGAATGCGGACGGACGTACGGACATACGTACCAACGGACGTACGTACGGGAGGACAACCTGAAAACATAATGCCTCCAGCACCACTTCGTGGTGGAGGAATAAAAATCACTGTGTCCCTGGGATAGGACATAAAATGGAGTTCCCATGTATGAGAGAGTAACAACTCTTGCACCTAAAATATTCCACTTTATTTATTCAGAGCAAAGAGCAGGGTGCTAACCCCGTGAAGTGGCCACCAACCTACCTACCCACACAAAAAACAATGCACTTATCTTCAAGCATGAAGCCTGGATATTTTATGGAAGTAGAAGAAGAAGAAGAGAACACTCTCACCTAGAATGTATGCTGCGATGAGCTTCTGGTTGACAGTGAGGTGCATGTAGTCTGGAAGACGAGAATCCTTCTCTCCTTGAGTTGGCAACATCAGGGCCACGACGCAGAGTACGGCCACCAGCACCACAGTGGCCCCTGGGCCAGCACGTCCTCGGTTGGCTGGAGGGTCATCGGTCAAGGAACAATACAATGTATAAATAGAGTACTTGGAGTACTCTTCACATAATGTATTCTAGGATTCCATGCATACAATGAAATTTCATTTAAGTCAAGAGTGTGGGTACTGAAATGACATCAAAAAGATAGATTATATGGGTGAGATATATATTGAAGATACATTAACACTGAATTTTACCTCAAAGACTACCTAGCCATCAGAACGTTTTGTTGTTGTTGTTTTTCTATTTGTGTATGTTTCGCTTTTTAATCTATTCAGATACATTCAGGCAAACAACTGCATGTACACATTTTGGGTGCAGCAACAACAACAACAAAATACTGAATCATAGATGGACTAGAATACTACCACTCCATCCATAAGTGCCTGATTGTACATCGAAAACAAAAGCAAAAACATAAAACCATGCAACTCATAGCAGGCAAACATCTCATCACAGTTGGATATTTGTAAGTCTCATCAACGTCTACATTACTAAAGTAAGCAGTAGACAAACAAGTCCTGCATACCATTGGCAAACACCAAGTTTGATGACGATGGTAAAGAGGTCTGCGAGCCTGTCTCGTCGGGATCTTGGTCACCACCACGTCCCTTAGCAGTGGGTAAGAAGACGGCAGGGACATCCTTTCGACCTATGATCTCTCGCTGGCCGTGGCGGTAGAGGTTCAGGCGGAACTTGTCCCGCTGGCCAAACCCAGTCTGGCTCAGTTCCTTGATGCGAATCAATCTGGTATGACAGAGTGAGTGGGAGAGGATCGACCTGGGTGAGCGATCATCACTTTGCATTCCATCTTCATCTGGAGATGGTAGCCCTTTTTACAAGCCCTACTCTTTCACCCTAAATTTGGTATAAAATGTAATCTCAAAATGACACTCCATGACGTCAGCTGTAACTACTAATGCAGGTTCCACTTGGGACTTTAATGCTACTGAAGAAAAAAATAATTGAATTAGACTCAAAATTCATTTTCAATGATCAAGACTAAAATTTGCAAGGGAATTTGAAAGAGCTTGTTGTCCATGCAGTTCCACATGAAGTATGATGAGTGATACAAAGAGAGCCAACTTGTCACAACATTAGAGATATCTCTCTGTTTTGTGCTATTCTGTTGTCAGATAATAGGAAGACTTAAACTCACACATCGATGCAGCAGCCTGGTTTAACTGTGCCTTCTGGGTCAACTACGTTGTATTTCCTCGGTGCGGTACATAGTACTAGATAGAACAAAGATATTGAGAAACCATCAAGCTAGCATTTTGCAAAGGCAGCTTGCTATAATTTGAGGACATGCACACAGAGAGCAGTGGATTTGCACACACAACGAGCATAGTGAGCTCACTCCGATCCGATCACTGTGTGCGTGCGAGTCCACTGCGAGCTGTGTGCGAGTCCATTGCGAGCTGCCTTTGCAAAAGGCTACCATCAAGTCAGCATTGCTTTACATAATGATTTAAGAGTAAACTGATTGCCAAATAATATATTACAAAGTCATGAGTGTATAAAGGGCATCAGCAGAAGAAAAACACAACAGTAACATTTTTTATTGCAATGTATAAATTTCATAAAATGGACTATCTACATGTATATGACAATTTTCACTGGTGTTTATAACACTACCGATAATAATTATCTACTATCATCATCACAATCATCAACATCAGTAGTTTTCTTTGCCATCATGATTATACATAAACTTTCACATTGGACTATTATAAGGTGAGTCTTTATGTAAACCGAGTTATCACAATGGATTAATTGCATGCATACATAATATGGGCAATATCTTTACCTTTGAACCTGAACGGAAAGTCATACGGATTGTACAGAGTCAGGATTTGTTTGTGGGTGTTCCGGTTGTCAGCATAAAATGTTAGGTCAGTTGGGAAAACGAAAACTGGAATCTTTCCATCTGGAAGGTGAGGGCGCTGTTCAAAATGCATAGAAACGGCTGCAGTAGCTCTTTTCTCTCATATCACAGTGGGAGAAAAGCTGTAAAATGGGAAAGGTAGAGGAAATAACAGTCAATGTATGCAAGCATGTACATTTGTAAATATCAGATTTAAAGACGCTATCAACAGGATATCTGAAATTGTGCATGATTAAGGTACATACGTACATGTTGGTACTTACATGATGAAGTTTATGTGTGACCGCCCAGCTAAAAACCCACAAAAACTTACAGATCAGGATTATCTGAAATGGACCAAAATAGTCATTTGGATTGACCTACAATTTGCACTCAAAATTTTTAAAGTTTGTCTTTTAATACTTGGGAAAGTAATCTCTTCTCTACCTACTGTCAATATTTGATGGCTTAAAAGAAAACTGAAATCAAGATATCAGCAGTTTTTCTGGACCATATTTCTTGGGACAGGTGCTAGTTTCATTGTGATTTTCACTGATACTTCTGTACAGCATGCCTGAGTGACCCTAATCTTTAAATCCTCTTTCCTCCCTTTTCTATCGATGAAACTGTATCTCCTAACTCTCTCTTATTTCATTTACTTTTTGAATGGGATAGGATGGTCCAATTTCAACAAGTTAAATGTATATGTCATTTTAAAGCTTACAGCTTACTCGTTAAAACTGTGTAGCAAAGTGAAAACTAGGGTTACTTTTGGCCTACTTTGTGTGGGTTTTGAGCCAGGAAGGTCACTTACAATTTTTGTTTGTCAAGTAACATTACATACATTTCATTATGCAATAAGGAAATTTCTTATAATGTCCATTTCACTTTGCCTTATCATTACTTTGTAACAGAACCTGCACTTAGGTTTGAGTGTTCTACTTGTACACTTTCACTTTACAAGTTGTTCAAGCACATTGTTGGTGTTGAAAGGAAAGTCAAAGAAACTGTGATTCTGTAATTCGTTTGATTCATTATTCTTTGCTGTAAATGGCATTTATTTTTTACCAAGAAATACTGATTGAAAAAAACAACAACGACAACAACTAACAACCCCCTAAAATACAGTAAATGATAATCAGCTTTCTTTTAATGCAGGAATATGAAAACAATACCTCACTGAAATTCTAAGCAAGTCTGTACAAGTGTGAAAGAAAAATTATGACATATTTAACGTCTGCGAGCGAGGTATCCCCATTGGCATTAGGTGGGTACAGTGAGAGAGCTAGTGTATTTCTGTCATGTTTTTGTGACTTTATATCCGCAATGCTCATGATAAACTCCATTTGGTATGATCAGCAGGGTTCGAAATTGGCGATGGTCCGCTGGCCATTGGCCACCCAAAATCATGTCGGACTAGCTAAAAATCATAAAATTCTGAAGTAACTAGTCCGTCTGGCTAGCCAAAATATTGCTTCAGTGTCAAAATTGATTCTAAGTAGTCCGCCTGGCTAGTTAAAAAAAAAGTTAAGTGCGACCCCTGATCAGTTGTCATGATTGATAAAGTGTACACCAGTTGTAAGTATCTAACGTTATAGTAGACAATGTCAATAGATTAATCAATGTGATGTTACTGAGAGTCGAGATTCACCCTAATAAACAGCAAGATATGTGCAAATATTTGCAACTGCTTTGCGTTGTAAACATAGACAGTCTATTCCCTTTAAAACGACTTTTATTGCGGTAAAATCCAACACCCACCAAGGATGAAGACCTCTCTTTTGAATCTTTGGCTGTTTACAATTGTAAATTAATGTAGCTATAGGGGGAGTGTAGTCTTCCTTGACTAAATCAAATCAAAATGCCCTTCATGATACAGGTCACAAGACAAGTAACTTTAAATTCCATCCACTGCACTTAGAAGCATACCACCCTTTCGAACGGGTTCTCAAACAAGCCCGAGTCATCTTTATGATTATACGGTGGGTAATGCAATGGCAACAATACGACCGACCATGACCACAGCATTGCATTAAACTTTGCCCTTGCCTTGGCTTGGAGGGAGTCGAGGCTCGAGCGTGCCGTTGCTCGCACATACATTAGTCATTACAATCTTGAGTTGGTTTCTACGGCATAATTTGAACTTACACGGATAAGAATGCACGGGACCGTTCAAAATTACCTTCGACCTCTTCCGATCCAGCTCTGCCTCTGGCTGCAATGTCCTATGAAATTTCAACGTTTGACTAAGTGAGCGATGACAAATTTTCCCCGTGTACATGCAAGCTGAGGTGTTTCAATGATTTCTCATGCATGCAGTAGTGAAAATGGGCGATCTCTTTTCCTTGGTAGGTCGAAAGTTTGGGGTACAGGACGACATACAACAACAATACACCTTCCTCTGCTGATCGAAGTGCGGGACAAAACAATAACAAAGCAAAATTGTGTAGATAGACGACTTTAGCTAGCATAACACTACGAAGCATTACGTCATCGATGGGTCAGGTAAAACGAGAGTGGGCCGACAAACATGACTAGTAAATTTTGCTGACAGAGTGATTTTAACCAACCAGTATAGGAGTAGATGTCCGGCAAGACAGTAATTGGTGCAAACTCTCCAATGGCCTTTTGTTAACCCATTTTTATATTTTGTTCGGATTAGTTTAGTAATACTAGTGTAGTTTATTTATAATTATTATTGTTATTTTTTTTTTAATCCATGCAAAAACAAACACTCCCTTATTTTTGTTGCTTGTTGTGTTTCTGGGAATTTATGCAGAGTAAAAAATGCTAACTTTGTTAATCAATCTGAATTTACCTGTAGCCCGAAAGTTTCATCAAAAGCTTGCCTTTTACATCGGCCAATAACCTGATGATTCTCATCAAATAATTTGACATTTTCTACTTTCAAATGTATGTTAATGTGATATTAACAATTCAATTTAATCATTAGAGACTTTCCTTCAGAACATGAAAAATCCAGCCACTATTTCTCAACCTATTTGGCGTTATGGTGTTGAATATATCACATTTGGCCTGGCATAATGTATATGTGTATAATTACACACACACACACACACTCAGCAAACAAAAAGAAAGTAAACACTTTTTCCAGCATATATTTTTCATAAAAGATTTTGATCAAAATCATTGTGTTATACACCATATTAAAGATTATCTAATTGGCTATCAATCTGGTAGGTTAATACAAAGGGAAATTTCATGCATGAGTAAACACTTTTTTTTCTTTCAAAACAACAAAGTAAAAATGGCAAAAATTGACATCTTGTCATCTATTTGCAAACACCCTTCAAGATAGTAATGATAACAAAAGACCAATTTAACATAATGAGACACATGAATGAAAAAGCAAAAATAAGTTTTCATCCCCATGTATCGCTTTATATCCTCAAACACAAAGTGGGATACTAAATGGGAAAAATAAGAGTTTTCTGTTGCATCTAACTTGAAAAGACACAAGGAGTGAGCCGTCAAGGAGATAAAATGGACAGACTTTCTTTATTTCATTCTTTCGATTTAGGAATTTAAGAATTCATTAGGCAAATTCAAAAACCAAATATCATTTCCAAATTTCTTAATTTGAAAAAAAAAATGAAATTTCTACTTTTTTTTTAAATATTACCTATTTCATGCCATTTGAATTTGCATTAGACAGAGGATTCTTAATTTTCTCAATTATTTTTCACCTTTCTTCATCTTTGTGGGCTACAAAGTCATTATAGAGATCATAGGATGATTTTTTTTAACTTGATTTGCATTTGTTGTTGTTTTGGATTGTCTTTTGTTGTCATTGTTACATGGAAGAGCACATACGCATGAATGAGAACTTCTTCATTTTTGCAATTTTCACTTTTGTGCCTTGGAAGAGAAAAACAAATGTGATCACTCATGCGTAAAGTTTACCTTCTTATTGACCTACCAGGTTGATAGCCAATTAAATTACCTTTCATATGGTATATAATACATCAACTTTTAGCCAAATATTCTATGAGAAATATAGACTTGAAAAAATGTCAACTTTCTTTTTTGCAGAGTGTATATATATATATATATATATATATATATATATATATATAGTGTGTGTGTGTGTGTGTGTGTGTGTGTGTCATCGTCATCATCATCAGGCAAGATGCAATAAGATATCAGACCACCACTACTTTAGCGAACCATACAAACACCACCACCATCATTAGTGTCATCATCATCACTACTCACATGATCATCAGCATAATTCTCATCAATGCCATCTCTATCTTGATGATCAAATCTCTAACCAGCATTAGTATTAATCAGCAGTTTCAAACAGGTGCTGTTCGTTATTCCGAAGGTTCGTTAATCCGAAACACACAAATTTCCTATACCTAGAGGTTCATTAATCTGAAAATGAAAAAGGGTTTGTTAATGCGAACATTTGTGGCATTATTCCAAAAGGTTGTTATTCCGAGGTTCATTATAAATCCAAAAATGAAATAGGGTTCCCTATTCCAAAGGTTCATTTATCTGAAAATGAAATAGGGTTCGTTATTCCGAAGGTTTGTTAATCTGAAAATGAAATAGGGTTCATTATTCCAAAGGTTCGTTGATCTGATTATGAAACAGGGTCTGTAACGAACCTTCCGAATACGAGCCTTATTTCATTTTTGGATTAACGAACCTTTGGTATAACAAACTTCATTTCATTTTCAGATTAACGAAACTTCGGAATAATAAACCTTATTTCATTTTCGGATTAACGAACCTTCGGAATAGCGAATCTTCAGAATAACAAACCTTCGGAAAAACAAACCTTTGGAATAAAGATCCTTCGGAATAAAGATCCTTCAGAATAACAAACTGTAACCTTTTTTAACCAACAATAAAAATTCTACCATCATTAATACAATCATTATCATCATCATCATCAATGGCAGGAACATTATGCATATCAAATTCATCAAAATCAAGATCATTACCATTAGTATTATCAACAATGGAGTCACAATTATTTAACACAACCATAAATATTCTAGTCACCGTGGCAACCCACATGTGGCTCATTGCTGTGATTATTTCATCAGAACGCTCATCCAAATCACTAAAAAACAAACAAACAAATAAACAAACAGTAAAATTGGCATACCATTTGCAAGTCATTATTTAATGATTATTCATAAATAGCTAAAATTACACTCAAGTCAATAAACTGACTGTATCTACTAATCCAAACAAGTGTTCATCCTCAGCTACAAGAATGTCACACTCCTTCATCAGTTCAATTTCATAAAATTCATCTACATCTTGACCATATATGCACTGGTCTAGTGGTCTGAACAGGAGTTGAATTTCAATATGATTTTATGACCTAACAATTCACAGTTTAGTTGCAAGTTTATCCAGAAGTAACACACACACACACTCACACACACACACACACACACACACACACACACACACACACACACACAATCTTAATGTGTTGAATCTCTTGATGGTACCCGATATACACACAGCATGAGTAACATTGTATACATTTAAGTACACATACCCAATATTTAATACATAAAATGTATACTTCCAAATAACTTCTACGAAGGCTCTCTAAATGGCCCAAAGGTCACATAGGGACAAAGTTTACTTTTTCCACAAGCACTGAAATCATCACCTGATTTTCATTCAAGATACTTGTCAAATGAGATCATTGACCCATTACAGAACACTTATGCTCAAAGACTTGAGAACATTAGATTAATTATGAATATCATTAATCACATTAATCAAATATATCCTCCAAAACAAAAACAAACAAACACGAAACCACAAGGAGCCACTTCTTTGAGGTGAGAAAGAGCTTGACGCATAAATAATGTATTGCAAGTCTGACACTATGCTACATACACAAGAAGTTATCAAAAATACAAACAGTGACAAATATTAAAATGGATATATATCAAATAGTCATCTCTATGAATAACGATTATCATAACATTCACAGCAAAATAAAATGTCATAATCTGAATAGATAATTTGGGCAAATAATGAACACAGGAATACATGTATCATTACCAGTGTATTTGACAGTCTGACACCTCTCAATTGTACATCTACCCATCTTCTTCAATCAGTAAGCTTAACTAAAATTCTGGCAAGTAATCAATGTACATTTCAACATGCAAACTTGCTGTTAACACAAATCAATCTCTATACAATCAAAATCACCTATTTCAAGAGCTTTACATATTCATTGCAAAAAAAGAAACTACATTCTTCTGTTCAGTCATAGAAATATTTCAATGCTAAATGTGAAAATGTTATGCTACTTAATTATTGATATTTGACACTATAAAATCATAAAATTATGAACAGCAAGATGAACAGCTGCTTATGTTATGTACATACTCATCCATTTATAAAAGCTTTATTCAGTCATTCTGCAAATTCTTGAATAAGTGAATTTATCAGATTCATTAAATTGAAAAAAAATGCATGAATGACAAAATGTACGTTCTAAGATGAAGAATATTTCACATAAATCAATCACTCATAACTGACAAATTTGTCCTCTCAGTTTTACAAGTCCTAGAAATGCCCAATTAATGTACTGCTTTTCTGATTCTGAAAACTTTGTGCAAAAATGTTGGACCACTTCTTTCTGACAACTAACAGAAAACTGCATTCATGAGAGGAAAGCAAATGAATTACTACAAACATGGATATATTTGCACCACATTAAAGGGTGTGTACAGTTCTGGTCGAGGTGAAGATTTAGCTTTTAACGTTTTGTGAGATATTCAGAAACCACTCTATGAGATGTCAAAGAGCATGCAGTTCTAAGGGGTATCAAAAGTTTATTCGATGAAAATCGGTTTTGAAATGGCTGAGATATCCAAAAACAAAGTGAAACAAAGAGATACCAATAAAGTTGGGGCATGTCGCCTTTTATTATTAGCACTTTTTGGGATATCTCAGCCATTTGAAAACCAATTTTCATCAAATAAACGTTGAATCCTTCTTAAAACTACATGCTCTTGCATATTTCATAAGAGGCTTTTCATTATCTCACTTAGGAATGTTCAAAACATGAATCCCTACCTCAACCAGTACTGTACAGTCCCTTTAAATTTTTCATGCCTTTTTTTTTTGGCTAGCCGGAATTCTATAACCTGCAAAAGTGTCTTCACAACTTTCTCTGCGCATTTTGAATGGGTTAAATCGTACACTTTGTCAGTCATGCCTCCCTGGTTATACTTGAGCATGTGTGTGTGTGCGCATGAGTGCATGTGTGTGTGCTAGTAGTGTCTGTGGAGGCCATAATTGTACAGTCAAATGGATTGAGCAGCATGTCAAGTTTCATGCATATTTCCTTTTTGTGTATGAATTGGATGAAAACATACAAGCAAGCAACTGCGCATACAGCTCAAATAAAAAAACAATAACCTGCAAATGTGTTTTTGAGCTGCTCAGCGTGAAAAATCAATTGCACAAAAATATTAACGGTTACAGTATTTTTTAATCATGCAGCATCTGTGAATCTTGAAATTGTGCATAGCATAACTAAGTAGTCCCTACAAGAACAGTGAACCAGATTTACACAGAACATTATGATAAACTGTCGATGAAACCCTGAAAGAAATACTCAAGATGTGAAGCCTCTGAAACCTAGGAAGATCACATTAGTTGATATTCAGCAAATAGTATCAGTGCATAATAAGAAGCAGTGAGGAAGCACAAAACATCAAATTGTTTCTCAATAAATTATATGTACCAATTCTTGTTCCACTTTCTAATATCTGTGTGCACTACACCTAGTGCACCAATGTATGTGCACTAAACAATATGTACAGTATGTACATTACAGTGTAGGCCTATACCTTTATAATGTGAGCATGTGTGTACACTACATCAAGTATATATTGGGTCATGACGTGAGAAAAAGGCCCTTAGCGCTGTCGCGCACAAATGCCATAAAACAACATGGAAGTTTGACAAACCAATGTACGCGCAAATCAATCAGCTAGCTAGCTACAAATGAATAGATGCATTAAAATGTAGCAGGATTTGAACAAAACATGTTTTTTTCTAATGTCATAAAGGGATATTTAGGAGTGGAATTTCAGAAAAGGGTTTGCATATCTATAGGTCAGACTTAATTCTAAAATGTGGTGATGAAAACTCATTTTTATTATTTTTATATAATATAATATAATATATTATAATATATATAACACATACATAAATAGATAGTGCACTATACAATGTGTATATTAATGTGCATTAAACAATGTATACACAACATGCACACCATAGTACACAGTGTGTACTGTATTCGCAAGTTGTCTGAATCCACTTTAAGTTTTATGATGAATCTTCATACTATATAGTATTCAAATTTCACAAACATGTTGGACACCATAACCAAGTGGTCTGATATTGACTTGTATGCAGAATTGTTGTTTCTAGACGGTCCTTGTCACACAGATTACACAAGCTGTACGTTGCTACAGGTAGGTAAGGCAAGCCTTATACAAAATTCCGGAGCCATCTAGATTAACATCTATAAAGGAAGAATGCATACATTGTAGCAATATGACAGAATTCTATCTTTTGCAGATGGAGGCACTTATGTAGAAGAATTCATGCACTACTATAGTCATGCCTTCTTGAAAGAAATTAATCATCTAATGCAAAATTGCATTTTTGCACTGGCAACAATGTCACTGTACTATTACATGTACTACTACTCTAACTATCTACTACTACTACTACTACTATTACTACCACTACTACTACTATTACTACTTCTACTACATCTATTACTACTACTACTACTACTACTGCTGCTGCTGCTGCTGCTGCTACTGCTACTACTACCTCTACCACTACTGACAAGACTGACTGTGCTGAGGGGTTCCTCATATTAGTATGAAACATCAAAATATGAAAACAAAAATGGCAATATTTAATATTGGGAGACAGGAACAAAAGTTTGTGTTATATGAGCAATAGGCACTGTTTTGTGTGTGTTATGATTTCCAACATTGTCTACTGTAAAAGTGGATATTTTCCCGCGATTAATTTTTCGCGCTTGGCCGGATCAGAAGAGTTTCGCGTGCTTTTAATTCCGCGGAATCAAGACATCTCGCAAAGGAACATATGGCAAGCAAAATTATTTGCGTGCTTTTATTTTCGTGCTAGTTTCTGGTTGCGCGAAATGCGCAAAAAATTCAACACCACGAAAATTTCCACTTTTACAGTATTCGAAAAGAGTGGCCAAAAATTTGTAAATTTTGGGGAAGTCTATGCTGATATATCAAGGGGAGATAAAAGTTTGGTTGCAGCCAACAGCCCAAGGGTGACCACACTGGTGACCTGCAGATGGACAAACTAGTAATAACATCACATTTGTCCTGCACAAATCCTGTGACAGAACATGAAAAGCAGTACACGCACACAAAAAAAGAAACACTGCATAATTCCAAAATAGTTACTTTGGCAGAATGTATAGTTCATGGCATAAATATGTAATGTATAGAATGATAGTTTGGCAGAATATGAAATCCATAGCATAACTTAACCCTGCATGGTGTGATCCTGATGTAACATAAGTTTATTGATAGGATGTTCCCCTGAGATAGGAGCTAGTATAGTACGTTACTGTACAGTCTTGAACAAAGAACATCGACAACAGAATGAAGGTTAGACCTTGCACACCTACAGTGCTGATCGCGTCAAACTTACCTACGTGTCTTGTCTAAGATTTTTTTTTTACTTCGTACGAAACCCTCTCTTCGTAAGGCGGCCGTACGAACGTCGTACAAACATCGTAAGAACTACGCAGATTTTGCAGGGTCGAGAGATAATTCTAGAAGCCTTAAATTCTTATGATGACTGTAAGAACGCCTTAAGTCATTCATAGAGGGCTCTTACATCTTTCGTAAGAATGCCTTACGAATGGAGATTCGTAAGGCGTTCTTACAAACAAATCTTCGAGTTTGTAAGGCGTTCGTAAGGGACTCGTAAGGCATAGGTACACAATTTGTGCAACTATTGAGTTTTAGGGGTTATAAAACCAAACACGCAAAGTTCAAATCCTCACTCTGTTCTAGGTGTTCGACCAGAAAGCATCTCTGTTAAATATGGGACGAAAAGGGAAGGCAATCAAAGGGAAAAGGGGGAAGGGGGAAGAAAAGAAAGGTGGGAGATGAGGAGGAAGGAGTGAGAGATGCAGTTGCAGTCTCCTTGGCACTACTGCCATCTTGAAGTATAAAACTTTCAACTGTTACAGAATTTTCGACAATACACGGCAGCGTCTTTTTAACAACCCGACAAAATATACCATAAAAAATTGTAAAATCTTCTTACAAATGACTTGAGAGTGCCGTGAGTTGCACATATGATCATCTTATGACAAAAAGAAATCATAAGATGGCCGTAAGTCTTACGAAAGAATAACTCAAGGCATTCTTACGAAAAACGTACAAATTCTAAGGCCATTGTATAACTGAAAATCATTTTGTTTCTCTCAAAGGTCTTAAGTTGTCATTGCTTATTAAACAGGGTTTGTATGAAATTCATAAGAAGGCCGTAAGAATCTGTGCCCCATCTACAAATCTCTACGAACTCCAGAATTCGTACGAACAGTGACATTCGTACGAACCTTTGTGACTGTAGCTTAAGCAAGCATAGCCTAATAAGGAAATTAATTTTTCTTGTTCTTTTTTTTTTGGAGGGGGGGGGGGGGGGAGGGGTTTAACCTAATTTTTAACCAAACATTTTGAAATTCAATTTTTAAATTATTTTTTACTTGGACAGATTTCCCTTCAGCTGTCCGTAAGTGCTTGCAGTATGGTTAGTTAACATGAGACGGGTCAAGTGGGTGCCAAGTCGCACGTCAGTCCTGTGCTCAGACCACTTTGAAGAAGAATGCTTTGACCGCTCTGGCCTAATAACTCGCTTGAAAGAAGATGCAGTTCCATCTATTTTCAAGTTTCCCAGCCATCTGCAGAAGGCATTACATCTTCATATATACATCTTCATACATCTCCCCGACCCATGACCCTACATGCTATCAAAATACCTAGGGACCGTTTCATGAAAGTCTTAAGAGAGACTTTCTCTCTCCTAAGACACACTTGGGAGAGACTTTGCTAAAAACCATTTCATGAAAAAGCCATTGCATAAAGCTATCACATAAAATCAGACTTAGGAGAGACTTTTTCTAGAAACCATTTTATGAACAAAGCTATCACATAAAGTCTCTCCTAACTTGCAACGCTATCACATAAATCTAGGAGTGGTCAGGAGCACTTCTAAGTGTATGTGATAGCTTTGTATTAAGAGACTTGCCATTGCTAGGGCAACAGTAAAAGGAACAAAGATGGCTGCGTTTTTACTGTTACAAGAGCAAGAGGCTGCCAGGAGAAATTTAAGAAGGCAGCGGGTGTTTCGAGATAGAACAAATCCGCTCGATTCTTGCAATGACAATGAAATGATGAAAAACTACAGGTTCAGTAGACAAGGGGTATTTTGAATCATTGAAACTGTCTAAGATAACTTAAGGAAGCCAACCAAATGATCACACACAGTGGACCCAAGCATCCAAGTGCTATGCGCCATTGGCTACTATGCCAAGAGGGAATTGCTGTCCGCTAGGGCAGGATTTGTCTGGGTCCACCCGGGGTAGGTCACATACTACAGCAGCTGTCAGTGCTAAACCCCCTACACCTAGGGCAGTAGGCCTACCTAGTAGATCTACATATTCCTCATTTGATGACATGCTTTATGACGAGGATGCTCATTTTGAGCCACTATATGATTGGGAGGAGGAAAGTTTGTCTGAACACACAGTATGCACAGCATAAAATGATACTGCTTCTTACGCACTTGGCAGTCCAGAAGATGCATGGTGATAATACAATGCTAGACCCAGACATAGGCCTAGATCATAGGTTTGACAAACAGCATGATTCTCAGACTCATAGTCATAATACGACTGCGGACGCAGAAGTAGACGTAGATGTACAAACGTAACATTCTTAAAACTATTCTGGATTCCAGACCATCTGCTTGAAGTGACTTCCCTAAATTTTAACGCCCTCTGACAACAAAAGCAGTTAGCATGTTACAGCTACGTCCTACTCCCTGCTCACGTAGGTCTGAAAACACAAGATGAAAAGATGAAATTTGTGTTTGGT